>NW_008825214.1:15726-20355 GCF_000699105.1 Pygoscelis adeliae
CAAATCTTGCCTGCCCAACTCCGAGCACAAAACACACGGGTTTGGGACGGTACCCATCCTGACTGCCAGGATCCAGGAGATCTAAGTGGTTTCCTTCCTGGGGAAAAAATGGCTTTACGGCTCCAGTGGTGCCAGCTCCCGCCTTGCTGGTTACAGCAAGACAAGGAGCTGGGGTCCTGTCCCCGCTGTGTCACTGTGGTCATCAGCAACCCATGCAATGGCACCGGGTCTTTTATCCAGATTTTAAAAAAAGGGATGCTCACACGTCCCCTTACAGCGTCACGGAGCTGCACGGGGCGAGTCTGCAAAGAGCATGCTGGAACCCGGCTGTGGTTACAGGAAAAGAAACTGTTAGGGTGTTTGTTGTACAGGGGTTTCTACAGGCTTCAAGGAGATGTTTGTCGCAGCGGGAAGAGGCAAGTGGATTTCACGTTCAGGCTACTAGTGGCTTCCCAGCCCCAACATGGCAGAAATGCAGAGAGAAAAACTGACCTCGTCCTAATCAACTGGCGCCAACTAATAATTAATAAGGGAAGAAACCCACCCTGACTCCGTAATCACCAAACTCCTGTCTCTCCGACTTGTTGGTCTCTGCCTTTGGACTCCATAAGAAGGAGCGTTTGGTCTTGTGCCAGCCGGGGCTGCAGCATGCCGAAGCCACCCCAGGAGAAGGCTAACAAAAGGGCTCCTGCCTCGCTTGCCCGAGGAACTGCAAGTGCTTCTTGATACTCACTTTTGCTAAGAAAAAAAGCTTTTTGAAAAATAACACTCTAATCTTGCAGACAATGCAACGCACAACCTTCAATGCTCACCATAAAAGAGAAGCTGAGAGAAAGAGAGGAGGTCTGTATCCCAGCCCCTGCTCTAGACTTTGTTCGATGCCCTTGTCTCTCATAAAGGCACCCTTCTGCCCAGCCTGTCCACCAGCGCGAGCTTTGGGGGTGACTTGAGTGAGTCCTCATGGACTCTTGGGAATACAGCACCAGGACCAAAAATTGCTTGCACGCCAGCCAGAGGCCGAATGCAACTTTTGGGCAGGCTACACTCAAACCAGCAGCCTGGAAGCAAGGTGCTCGCTAGCCTCTTACCAGCTCTTGGAGTGATTTTGTCCCCCGGGATCAAACGCAGCAGCAGGGCACCCAATAAATATGTCTGCAGAGGGGTGATTTATCTGTAGGGGAAGCCATGGAAATTCCCAAACCCTCTTAAATATCCGCTTCCTGGCTCTAAACAGTCAATAACTTGCCAACTGGGGAATGTATTTGTCTGCTCCCCTCCATATATTTTCTGCTTTTCATTATAATTTGCTAAATAATACATTACAATGAGTTATTTATCACACTCGGCAGCTTCGTGATCCCCCCTCCATCCGGAGGAATTTCACCCATAAATCAGTCGCACAAATATCTGCTGGCTTTGCCGCAGTGCCGAGCGCCTTTTCCCCCCGCACGCCCAGCACCTGCCCCAGCCGGCTCCCAGGCTCTGCTAGGAGCCACCACCTGAATTAAACAGCGTTTCTTTGCCCCGGGATGGCCGTCTCTCTCTCTCTCTCTGTTGCTCCTCTCCTTGTGGTCCTCCTCTGGACACCAGCCAAAGGGCAAAGGGGGAATAGAAATAATAAAAAGACACAAACCCAGCAGATAAAGAAAGCAGAGGAGGAAGCTTCGCTGGAGCTCCGTTTCTCCCGCTCCTGTTGTTGCGACTATACTGGTGGGAGAAGCAAAAGTGTCACCAAGAGGTAAACGAGAGTAAAATTCATTGAAATAAGTGCTCTGAGGATGTAAAGGGACCCTGGGAGGGCGGCTGGATATTTCTAGCCCCCGAGCGCGGGGCTCCTCCAGGAGATCACACAGCACACACGGGGATTCAGAGGATGCAGCTTTCCCAGTGAGGGCAGGCGAGTCCAGAGCTGCCCGGGATGGGGCAGCATCGACAGCGTTGACAGCCGGAGCCACCAGCCTGGGCTGAGCCCTTGGTGAACACGGCACATTGACCTGCTCATCTCGCTTAACTTGGGAAGGGCTCAAGGCTGCAACACCTCTATCGGCCTAATTACATCTGGAACGTGCCCTGAAAAACGCGCTCCGTCCCGGCTCTCTGGGATCAGCCGTCGGGGAGGTGCCGCGTGGGGGCTGCTCCTCCACCCCTGCACTAACCAGACAGCAGCCCGCGCCGGTGGCTCTGGCCGTACAGACCTCTGCACCGCAGGACTGCGCGGCGGCCACTGAGCACATCTCTGCACAAGCCAAAACTTCTGCCGACCTCCAGAAACCACCCACACCGCATCTGAATCGGTGACCCAGAGAGAACGGTCCTGTCAGTGACCTTCCCACCCCGCGTGCCATCAGACCCGACGCGCACCCGTCCTCACGCCCCACTTCGCTTCATTTTGCAGATGGCAACTGTGGGAAGGGAGAGGCCAGCGCTGTGAGTAGGACGTGAGCCTAATCGTTCCTGGTCATGCCAGGTAGCTGATAAATGGGCCGAGACCTGATCGTTTTGTTGTAGTGCTGCGAAGCTCACAGGCACTGGCACTCGCCTGCCAGGCACATACCAATGGAGAAAAATCCTAGACACCTGTAAATATGTAAATACTTTAAATGCTCCTAAAAAGGGAGGAGCAAAGGGGCTGCTGGTTTGCTCTTCTTTGTCTGATTTTCAAGCTGCAGGAGCTCCAGCCCGAGCACCTTGGAAGCACCCATTTCACAGGGTGGAGAAGCCCAAAGAAAAAAATAATCGGGGTGCTTTGGGCTGCACTTCAGGCTCCTGCTGGCACAGCCCTCCCAGCCCTGCTGCCCTCCGAGTGGGGCCGGGCCGAAGCTGGTGCACCAGCTGAACCTGGTATCTGCTGGTGCCGCTCATCCTGTGGGCGCGGGAAGAAGAGGAGTTGTATTTGCCAGGATAGTGCATCCAGAGGAAGCATTCTGCCGGTGCGGGACTGCAGCTCTCCTGCAGCAGGGCAGTACTCCAACAGCTCCCAGCCATGCATTCCAGCGAATCTGATCACGTCCATTACCTCCTTGAGCGCTCATCTTTGAGCCTGCACCATCAGCTGGCAGGAGTCCCAGGAACGAGTGAAGGGAACCCAGGATGGAGGATTTGAGCGTGCGGCAGCAGATTCAGCCGGCACGAGGGCTGTGCCAGCACCCAAGCCAGCGCGCGAGCAGGTTTGCCCATCCACAGGACAGGCAGCCGGGGACCAGGAGACGGCTGGCACAACGGCAGGCATGGCATGAAGGGATGCAGACCCAACGGAGAGCCAGGAAGAGAGAGAAGTAACGCAGGGAATGGGAACTTGGTGCTGAGGCTGAGCCGACGCTGGAGAATTGAAGTGTTTGTAAACGAACCGGCTGGCCAAAAGCGGTTGGAGCATCGCTGCAGTGCCACCCCAAGAGCCATGCTGGGCCAGGCAAACGTGGCCATTTACAGAGCCAGGTACTGTCACCTGCCCTCCTGCGCGCAGGTGTCACCAAGCCACTGCCGCAGCAACACAGGACGGTGGGCGAGGACGGCACCTCGACAGCCGTTCGGCGCTGGGCTCCCGCGGCGGGTTGTGCAAGGGTTGCAGAGGGATCCGCAGCACGCGGGAAGCTGGTAGTTTTCCAGAGTGGGTGGCCGGGGAATTCCAGCCTGAGTCACGCAGCAGGAAAAAGAAATCAGTTTATTCCATTTAGCATTACTCCCTCCCCCGGTCTTGTGCAAGAGGAGGACTCTTCTAATTCTCCCTTCGCCTTGCAAAGCGATGGCGGCACCAGCCGTCTGCCCAGGAGCCCTCAGGACACAGCAAAGGATGAGTAAGTGCCCACGCACGTATCACCTATAGCAAGGAGAGAAGCGAGCAGATGCGCGCTCCTAATCCCCCCTCCGAACTGACACCCAGCCCAGGGAAAACTCTCACAGGCTCCACTTACTTATTTACTGAGATCTCCTGGTGCTCTTGGGCAACAGCAGCAGCGTTTGGGTAACGGGACAAGAGGTGCCGTCAAAGCACCATTTACATTCTGGTAATGAGCGCGGGCCCCGGTTCAGAGCTCAGCCCTGCTGCACCGAGTGGTTTCTAGTCAGCGCCTGGCAATTCTTGACCCATTATTATTATGAGCTCTTCTCATATAAAAAGAAAATGCAATTTGGGGATGGCGAGAGTGCATCTTCTATAATCAAATTTTTCCAGCTCAGCAGCAGTGGAACTGGCCTGTCAGGACACGTTACCCTCTGCAGCAGCCGGGCTCTGCCCCCACCGCACCCCCAGCCCCCTCCGCAGCCGAGCAAACCGGACACGGACCCAAACGGTTCAAAACTGCTGCCGCAGAGCACCAGCAAACCCAGAGCACCCGCCTTCGCAACCCGACCTCTGACGAACGAGCACCGGAGAAGCACGAGGCTGTCCCCTCGGCACCGGTGCATCCCGCAGCAGCGCAGCGATTTTTATCAGACAAAAGCTGCTCTTGTCTCCCCGCAACTCAGAAAAGGGGAGGAAAGAAGAAACCAAGGTTTTAACTCAAATCATACATTCTCACGCCATTTTACCACCCGAGATGCTCAAAATGCTTTGGAAACCTTTTCTTTGAGTTGTTGCTTTCCCACGCTATGCAGATCCCCGCAGAGAGGGCTGCGACCTGCTCCTGCGGA
>NW_008825214.1:20540-25477 GCF_000699105.1 Pygoscelis adeliae
CTTGGTTGGCTCCAGCCCTAAATGAGAGCGAGCTTTGCATGCAGGGGGTTGATGAACGCCCCGCAAGCAGGGATCCGGCTGCTGGGATGCGCATCCCCCCGCAAGCCTCAGCTCTTGATTAGAACTTCCATCGCTGGAGGAAAACCTGGTACGTGGCTGGTGATGCACATGAGTGACAGCCGGACACGTTATGAACCTCCGGACCTCCTCCTCCTGGTGAACGCGAGGTGAAGAGCTTGGCAAACGGCAGATTTTCATTGCTGGGAAATGCGAGACGGCCGGCGCTCAGCTTCAGTCCCAGCAGGGACACCGGGAGGGAAAAGTTATGATTCCTCAGGTTTAACCTTCCTTTTCGAGTCACTGTACCCTACCTTTGAAGCAAATTGCTTTGCAAATACTGATTAATTCAACCTTACAACATCCATCTTAAATAAACAGTATCTTGGCTTACAGATGGGGAAATCAAGGCATGGAAGGGAAAAAAAGCAGAACCAGGAACAAAACCCTCTCTCTGTGCTTTAACTACAAAATCATCTTTCCTCATTAGCAGCTAATCAGAACTACCAGAGGGGAAGAGATTACAGACAGGGCGGAGAGGGGAGTAACTGAAAGAAATACAGACATCAAAACAGATTTTCATTTATTTACTCATTTTTCACAGTGAGTCACAGGCTTTGAGTTCATTCGAGTCTGCGTTAGCCTCGCAGGATTTTGGGATGCCATTTCCAAAAATCTAAAAAGTTAATAGGTCACAGCCACGCACCATCTCAGGAAGGAGAAAATCTGCAGTTTTGGGTTGGTCTCAGAAGTCTGATAGCGCTTTGCCTGCTAGATTATAAGAAACCACTAATCTTCCCTCGCCAGCCTCCTAATCTTTATGGGAACCCAGATACCTTATCTGAAACTTGCTTATCGAAAAGCACCCCAGCTTGCCTGGCAGCAGCTTGGGTGATGGTGTGCGGCGGCTCTCGGATCTGGGGAACGGCAGGCGGGGGGCGGCGGGGGGTTTTGGCACCTGGCTGAAAAAAGGTGCCCCGTGCCAGCCAGCGGTGCTGCCGGCGGGAGCAAATCCGCTGGCGTGGGAGCGGTTTGGTGAAGGCCAACACAGATGCCAAACATCAGACGTTTGTTCTTTATCTCGGCTGCGTCTGGGCTGAGCAGCTCCAGAATGAGAGGGTCCAGCTGGGCTCAGGGTCCCGGGGCAGAGCCCACACGTCCCTTCTGCTCCTCTGAACGTCTCTGTGCACACTCCTACCCACCTTCATACAGTCAGACACCAAAATAAACCATCAGTAGCTTGGGGGCTTCCCCCCCCCCTTTTTGCCCAAAAACGATTTGCAAGAAGCCGAGTGTTTTATTTACTGCAGGCAGAGAATGTCTCATCTTCAAACTTCCCTTTCTCTCCTTATTTCATCCTGACCTTCCAGAAGTGAGGAGACAGACAGGGTCCATGACTTATTCATCTGACCGCAACTCACAGCCACCACGCCGGGCTGGCTCCGAGGTCTCCGGAGGGGACAAGCCTCCGTAACTCGCACCAGCCCCGGGATGCTCAAATGGGTCGCTACCCGCACAGCGCATTTCCTCCGGCATTTCCAGCCTCGCTCACGAGCCCATGCTGGGAAATGAGGAACATATTTTTAAATAAGAGGAGGAAATGGTGCCTTTGTGTCAGGCGAGTGGAAGAAATCCAGGACCAAGAGACTGCAGAGCCTTTCCACTTCAGACAGCAGGTGCTCTCCAAGATGTGGTTATGGCAACAAAATAAATGATGGATAATTGCTTTTGTGACAACTTGCCAATTAAATTAGACTCAGCAGAATAACATAATGACAATTTGTTATGCTCTGGTGGGCACTAACACACCAATCATAATTAAATGCTATGACTGAAATAGAATGCTGCTGTACACAGGAATATATAACCCCAATTCCCTCCCAGTGAAACATTATAGGTTCAGACTTGATTTCAATTTCTGGAGGATAATAGCATTAGCGCACATCAGAATGAGCTTGCAATATGCATACAGGCAGCAGCAGCACAGGGAGACAGACAGAGCCAAGGACAGCTGAGCTGCCAGGGCTGCTGGGGGGACCCTCCCGAGCATCTCTGATGCTCCGGGGTTCAAAGCAGCGGGGACATCCCAAATCACTGCCATGTCCTGGTAAGATTTCAAATCCCCAGCCTGGGGGAGCAGGCAGGGGAGTGACTGTCCCGGAGGGACCAGCCCTGCTGCCGGCACCGGGGCGAGAGCTTGCCGGGACGGGGCCACGGGGGTTTCTCGTGGCTGCGCCAACGCTGCGCATCGCACTCCGCCAGCAAAGCCCTCGCGCTCCTGAGCGGTCCCCTCGCAGCCCGGACCGAGCCACGGGACACGATACAGCCTGCCCTTCCTTGAATGATTATTAAAATGTTCATTAATATAAAATGTATCTGCAGTGCCCAACAGCGCGCTTGCCCCGCAGCCGGGGTCCCTCTGGGGCTCAGCCCTTCCAGCTGACCCGGCCACAAGCAAGCCGGTTAGCCAAACCATCGGTGCTTTGCATCTACTGGTCAAAAAACTGAACAAGGAGCGGGGCGGGTCCTGCAAGTACTTAAAATTTACTGGTAAAACAGCAGCCAGCTTCTTCATCCCGAGCCACCGCTGAGCTCAACCTGCTGTTCTCGCGGGGATGCTCTGACCCTCGTGCTGTTCCTCCCTCCTGCCCTGCCCAGGGTTGTTGTCCTGCATCTTAGTCATCCTACAACTGCTGGGCCAGGAATTACTATTACATGGGCATTTCTGGTGCTGCAGAAGCAAAACACTAAAGAGAGCACCAATCCCAACTGTTAAAAAAGCGTTCATTTAAAACTAAAACTAGCCAGACGGCAGGAACCGATGCTGCCGAGGTTTTGCAAACACCCCCCCGAAAGCAGAAGCCACCTGTGTGCCGTCCCCTCTCCCGGTGTGGAAATTCAACACGCCGCAACCTGCAGCGCTGCCCGAGGAGGCAGTGCCTTGCTCCGACACCGCATACATTTTCCTGACGGATGAGTGTAAAATGCCCGGCGTGTCCGTCTGGCTGCCCCAACAGCCCTAAGGAACGGCAGCTGCAGAGCCCCATCGCGGCGGGCGGCTCCCCAGGAACGCAGCACCAAGCCCTGCTCCTTTAGGAGAGCCAGCAATTTACCCAAATAAAAGCTTTCTAAATTCAGGTGATGCAAAGAAGACTATTGCCCTGATTCAAGCGCCAAGCAATGAGACTGCCTCGTCCCCGGGTTACAAAGGCCATCACACTCCTTGATACATCTCAGCTTATCTTTTATCAGGTGTTGTATAAGGCAGCAAGCATAAAAACACGATAAATTCAAGCCAAGATCCTGACAGATACAGATTTCTGGAATATTCCAAAGCTCAAAATGGGGCAGATTTGAAGACCAAATGCGTGTGTGTGTGTGAGTGCGTGTGCAGGCAAGGGTGGGCAGAGGTAAATCACAGAAGAATACTACAGTGCGGCAATGCCAGCATTTTAAGATCTTACTTGGAGCCACGCTTTTAAAACATTAAGTGCTTTATTGCCTGCCTCGATGAAGTTTGGCACTGGCAAGGTCAGATCACCTGGTTTTCCAGCAAAGCTGATTAATTATTTTGGCTGCTCCAGACATAAGACCTGATCCCATTAAATCCCGAGTTCCCCTGCCCTCAACACGTAACAGCGGATAATCTGCCCACGCGTGACCAACAGTGCCGTCAGAGATGTCTTACCGCACAGTAACACGTGCCCGGCTCTGCCACGCGGGCGACCTGCTTCTGAAGGGGTTGTGCATCGCTGCCGGGGGGGCAGCTGCCTTCGGATTAAAACAGTGCCCAAGCTCAGGGCCCGGCCCTACAGCCCTGAACTGTGGGAGCAGAGGCGTTGACTCCAGTGGGGACACATCCTGCATACAAGCACTGACACTGTGTGGTAAAGCACCCGTCTGCGTTAATGCTACGGCGTCGCTAGGAACCTTCTTTCCGATCATTCATTGCACCAATATACCCGCATCATTCGCTGCCTCTTTAGTGATTTACCATCAGCGCGGGACCCGTTTGCAACACACCACTACACGAGATGCCGTCGCCCGGGGTCAGAAGCAGCCCTGAGTGACAGCCCCCCTGAATTTCCAAGCGGGCGGAGGGCAGGGGGTTCCCCTCCCAGCGCTTTGGACGAACACTGCGGCTGCAGCACAGCTGCTTTGCCGGTTTTATTACTAACACTCCCGGGGCAAGCTAACCCGGGCATGGGTGCACAAGTGGGCTGATCACAAAAGCAGCAGACTTTGCGATCAATACTTCTAGATCCTGCGATGGGACCCGCTAGAGGCAGAGTTCTTCATCCGAAAATTTTTAGGCGAGGCCCACAATCTTAGGAATTGACCTTGGAAAACCTTCAGCCTGGCTTTCAGAGCCGCGGAAGGGGTTACCGACCGCCTGCGATTGTCTTGTCTTTTTGATGCCTCAAAGGGTAAGGTACCGTGTGACTGATACTTTGGCATTTATTGTCACTTAAAAATAGCCTGGCAATCAGAGAGAGGAACTGCTCCACACACCGCTCATCCTGCAGGAGGAAGGGGGTCAGCAATTTAGCCCAGGAAAGGTCACGCGGCTGCTCCGTAACGGGGTGTAGGATTGCGAGACGAGCGAAAGCTTCGCTCCGCTCACGAGCAAGCGTTACGACGGACGGGTTTGCCCAGGCATAAGGAAATTACTTGACTGCACGAGCTGCCCCGCGAAGGCAAAGGACAAGCGACAAGGTCGCACCTGCGTCCCTTGCCTACAAGCCCCAGGAGCAGCCTTTGCCTCCCCCCGGCGCGGGCGGCGGGCAGGCCTGAAGGTCAGCGCGGGGTTTCACCGTACCCGGGGGCTCTCCCCCGGCCCCCGTTCCCTCGGTGCGTCTCGTATCCCCCCGGCTGCGCGT
>NW_008825214.1:26312-31196 GCF_000699105.1 Pygoscelis adeliae
CCACACTGAACTCGCGTCCTCCTTTACTTATTTCCAGGTTTGCCTGCTGATTTGGCCACGTACCTGCTTCAGAATAATAGCATGCACGTGCCAGTGGAAATACACAACTGCTTTACACGGGAGCGCAGCAAAGTGTGGAGCACAACTACACCCTCCCGTCCGACGGGCAGGTTACACCCCTGCTGCACGGAGCCGAGTTTCTTTGCGCTTTCTAAGTCAGTTTGGCTTACCGGGCATGCCAGGTTTGGGCTGTGCGCAGGCGGGCAAGCTGCAATGAACCTCTCGCCTGTGAGCAGGAAAACCGACGGTTAAGAAGCCGGACAGTCGCCATCGTTTCAGATGTAGAAGGGGAAGAAAAAACCATGAGGGGTCTCTTACTCCCAACCCCTCAGGCCACAGCTGCACGTGAGGGTGAATCCGGCCGCTCCCCAGCCGAGCCCGTTGCAGAACGGCTGGTCTGGCTGGGAGTGCTCTGCCCGGGGGAGCCGCCCCAGGGACTTTTCCCAACACAAAAAGAAAAGAGAAAATTAATTCCAACTTTCTTCTTGTCTGCTCTGCACAGGAACTCACTCAGGGCACACTGCGAGGCTGCTGCTCTAGCCTGTGTTCTGAATTTAATACGTTATCGCTCAATATGCTTCAGATGACTAAAGGAAGACCCAGCCAAGCTCAGTCAAGATGCAAGGATGAAGCTAGTTACAGCAGATGATAGAGGAAAAAGCTCTTGAAGTAATATTGGCAGTTTTTTAGAGAAGTGACAACAAACAGGAGACCACCGAGCTGTGAATGAAGGGAGTGAGAAATCTCTCATGTGTTATTGCATCCAACTTCGTAGCACTTCTCCTTTTGAAGTACTTCCATTTGCAATTTTTGGCAAGCTAAGAGCATCATCAACAGCTAAAAATGCAAAACGGGATGCTGAAAATAAAATTCTTACCTCTGTAAAAACCCACGAAAGGCAAAGACACGAGCTGCAGCGTAGGAGACGCGGAGCGGTTGGTCTCTCTTCCCTCGGGCTGGCGATAATCGTTTGGCCCAAGCAAGAAAACCGGGCACGAGGAGGGGAATTCACATCCCAGCTGCCGGAGATTTCCTGAGGAGGGCAGCTCGCCCCGGTCCTCAGCCAGACGGGAGACTGCCGTGACTGGGGGAAAGCCCCATCCGAAGGCTGGCTGCAGACGAGCGGAGGCCTCGCTACGATTTACTCCCAGTACGGGTCTCCTCTCCAGCGCTGTTTCGGACCGAACCCCATATTAACGGATTTTTGTCATCTGTTTACATTAACGTTTCTCCTACTCTTGACCCAGCGCAGCGGTTCCGAAACTTGGATCCTGGAGGTGGGCGCGTCCGTTGCATTCACCTCGGTAAGGGGCCGCCGTGAGTCAGGCGGCAATTCCTGCCCCACGTGGAAGAACCTCGCCGAGGCAGGGATACGTGCCACCACGGTCGGCTCCGGAAACGGATCCTCCAGAGCTTACAGCTACGGCAGCGCTAGGACAGGGGGCTTTTTGCTCTTTGCAAGAAAATCTTGCGCTCCTCTAGAATTACAGAGCGGAATTAGGAATAAAGTTTGACCTGCCAAGGATAACTGTGTAATTCTGCTGTGATTACACCGCTCCCAGGAGGCGAATCAAGCCACACAAAAACAAACCACGGGCATTTTTACAGCCTCCTTTTTACTGCCCTACAACACAGATTCGTAAGAGAGTTTTCTTGCGTCACACGCAGCAGCAGCGTCACCAAATCGCGTTGCGGAGAACGCGTCTGGGAGGCAGGTACGAAACCGAAAGGAAAATCCCCCCCTTTTCCTTGTAGGGGAGAGCCAGGGAGGGAGGGAGAGAAGAGACGTGACGTGATTTACACCTGTTTGCTTGTGGTGGCGGCAGTTTGTTTTAAAAAAAGAAAAAACAGACAAAAAAAGGAGAAAATGCAAACAAAAAAGGAGAAAACACAAACAAACAAAGGAAAAAAAAAAAAAAGCAATTGTTTTTCATGTAGCCCAAAGCCAAAATTCTTTAATAAAAAATAAGCTAGGCCCTGGAGCTTGCAGGCACAGGAAGAATGAAATTCTGATCGGCTCCAAACCCTGGTAAGACTGATTGTTGTTTTCTTACGTTGCTCTATGCCAAAGCTTCCGTGACTATTTCTGTAACAGCACGCAGCTTTCTCTTCAGCAAACGGCTGTAACACTGCATGTTTCACACTTCTGAGGTGAGCAATTGCATTAAGAGTCACTAAAAAACTGCCAAGGCCCAAATTACCTGGTATTGCTACACGTCATCCCGTTCTGAATTTAAGCAAATGATGGAACAGGAAGAGCGCGTTATTACGTTTATGTAAAACAGCAACTCTTCTCAATTAGCTCTAAGACGACGACACTTCCGATGGCTGTTACAACGCGTCAGGCAAGCGGCATCTGCCGTTGCAACAGCAGGACCGTCACAGGGCCCGTACCGTCCGGTGCGAGAAGTTAAGGAACATCTTTACTACCGGAAATAAGACACCTGAAGAGACAGAACTTCCAATTTTTAAAGAAAATGTTTAATTTTCCACTTTTATGCTCATATTTTCCAACTCACAATTTGAGATGACATTCTTGCACCTCAAAAAAGGGGACTATCTCCAATTTTACAAATGGGGAGATGGAAGAACGAGAGTGCGTGCCCCACACACGATCACGGAAGGCACCAGAGCCAGAAAACCGGGGCATATTCCCCCCCGAGAAAACACCTCAGAACCATGAGATCGTGGAGGCAGAAATGCCGGCCCCCGAGCAGGGGATTGCCAGGGCCAGGGCACAGCCGGGCGTTACGGGACAGCAGCGCGGCTCTCAGGAGGGTAAGGGACCTTCCTTCTGCGTTTCCGCCAACTCTGGCGTCTGCTCCTCCCCATCTTTTTTCTTTTCCCGTATCTCTTCCAGCACAGTTTGGAGCTGCAGGTGTAACACAGAATCCCTGGTTTCAACGTCCTGATGATCCTGTTGTGCTGCCTACGGTTAAAGACAGACCATCACCAGCAAACAGGGTCGTACGCAGTTTCTGTGAAAGCGTGACTGAAGAGGGCAACAGAAAGCAACAGCCCCGGTCTGTATGTCCAAAAAAAGCTGAGAGAAAAGCTCCAATTCATACCTAGATTATTGTGAAGGTACAATACAATGCCAAGGTATCACCAGGGCAAGAAATTTAAAATGAGACTGCTGACCTCAAGCTAAAAGATGAAAGTCAGTCAGTGATTTCATCTTTTGACATGCTCATCGGACAGCGCACTTTAAGCGGAACCAATTTCTGTTCCTCTTCAGCCTCTTTTATTGGGGAAAGCACTACGGACGCTCGGGCCAGAGATCACTGGATAATGAGGAGAAGGGAGAGCATATTACAGAAGAGAATAATAAATTAATTTAGCTAACAGTTTAAAACTGCAGCTTTTATGAACAGCTCTTCTCCGTTCTTTTTGAGGGCGTTCAACTAAAAGGATGGCATTCTCAGAAGAAATGGTAATCAGTTAGCCGTGAACAAGGTAAAAGATTTCTAACCATCACAGAGCAGCCATGCTATAATCTACCTGACGTCCTGCTCTAGAAGTTCATCTTCAGTTGGACTTTTTACCCCAGTTTTTGTTGAGTCACATGACAATTGCCTGAAGTAACGAGGAAGTAGACTCCACGTGCCCAGGAGCCATTTCCCCCTCTCGTACGTCAGGGAAAACAAAAAGCAGCGGCAGGACACTTTGGACAGTTGTTTTGGACAGTTATTTTCTTGGCAAAAATATACGTAAACAACCCCCAGACTACAAAACTTTATGGAAAACAAACAAACAAACAAACCAACAAGAAAACCCTGCAAGATTTATGCAAAAATTTTCCAGTTCAGGCTCGGGATTAAAGAACAAGGGTGAGAGTGCATTAGACTACTTCGCTATTAAAAAGGGATGGAAAAGCATTAGTTATTTTCGAACGAGAAGATGTTTACCCCCTGCTACCTTATAGAGATAACATCTATACGGTAACACGTACACGTATCTCCGAGTGGTTGCTACGGACACACCGACGGATGATCTGAAAGCACTAAAGACTTAAATCTTTCATCACCAAACCAGGCAGATCTCTTTTTCTGTCCCACAAGAAGTACCTTTACCTTGGCCAGTCGTGTTCACGACTAAGAGAAAAGTTTACTCTGCACAACAAAGATATTTACTACGACCGTCAGGTAGGTGACTGTCTTGCTGAGCATTTAGTTTGGACTAATACAACATTAAGGGCCTGGAAGTGAAGTTTTCTGAATCCACCGGCCAAGTAACTCTGTGAATACTCAATACTTACTTTATCTGTTCCTCTTCTCTGTAAAATTATCCCACTGGCTAAAAGGGCTTTTCCTGTTTCTTCAAACAATTTTTCCTCTTCAATTTTTCCTTCTTCTTTCAGTTCGTTGAATTTCTCAACAAACCTAGAGTTCAAGATTGTATTTTTACTCTCACAAACAACGTTTTGGTTCACTGACTTAAGAGAAGAAAGGGACAAGTTCCAGAAATATTTCTGGTTCAATTATAAATAAATCTTACCTCTGGCAAGTAGATTTGTAGCTTGATTGCGACAGGTTGAAAGGTCTTGGACCGCTGCCATAAACTCTGTAAAATCTCCTATTCAAAAAATAAAGAGAGAGTTTCGTTTTTCAAACCATCAAGAAGGGGGACGTCTTGGAGAAAAGAAACAACGTCCAGAGCCGATTTAGGCTGCAACAAAAAGCATTCGCGTAACTGTTTCTCCTTTTTCCATCAGCTGTTACCTTACGCAGAGATATTCCCTCCAGAGTTTTTTAACTGTTTTAATAAACTCTAGTGAGTCTTCTCCGCCGCCGCCGAGCCGGAGGAGCGCCGTGCTTCTTCACA
>NW_008825214.1:33319-33523 GCF_000699105.1 Pygoscelis adeliae
CCGTGCGGCAGGAATGACGTCCCCAGAGGCCGGGGCTCGTCTTCTCCAGCCCGTGGCACTTTTCATCTGCCCCTGGCTGCTGTCCCCCAAGCTGAGCACCGCTCTGTCCCCGTGGCAGCCAAGGAGCTTGGGGAGCGGTGGGGAAGCTGGGCTGCAAACCGTCACTAGCGGCGGGATGCGGGGAGGATCCGTCTCGCCCCGGTC
>NW_008825214.1:33607-34402 GCF_000699105.1 Pygoscelis adeliae
TTGCACCACGGCCTGATCCTGCCCCGGGCAGCCCCAGCACTGCTTGCTGGGCCCAGGAGGTGGCAGCAGACGGGTCCTGGCTGCGCAGCACAGAGCCCCAGTCTGTATTTTTTACCTTGATTTATAAAATCCAGCAGCTAGACCCAGGCTATTTGCCCTGTGTAAACAGCCTTCCCCCCGTCAGCGTTTCCACCGACCCGACCCGGGAGACGTGCGTGGCAGCGGGCGATGCCTGGTCACTAGATGCAGCCCTTGGCTTGGGAATGAGCTGATGGGGGAAAAAAAATACATCCCTCCTTCCATCTTCCAGCCTTGGGAAGGAAGGGGGCAGTAAATTTCCACCGCAGACTGACAGCCAGCAGGTACTCGATGCCAGCCTAAAACACCTCTAGCGTTCATCGTCGTCTGAGCAGAGTTTTCAGTCCTGGGCTTTTCTCGGCTGCTGGTTTTCTTAAAACACGGGTTTGAAAGAAAAACCCTTGCCCCTGTAGAGCAAAAGAATTCAAAAGGGAGTTGCTGGGACCGCTCCAGGGCTGCATCTGAGCTGCTCAAAGGACTGGGCAGGCCCTGGTCTTTTCAGCTCTTTGAAAAAGCCCTGGCTCCCCCGCGGGCTCACGGCAGCTTGCTTGGCTGCTGGAGGAAGGCAACAGCCAGGGTTTCTTCAGCATTTCGATGCTTTTGACATTTAAGACAAGAATGCCTTGACTCCTTCCAGCATCTTCTTTCACAGGAAAGGTTTCCAAGCCACACGTGAGGCTGGGGAGCTCTAATCCCGCCAGCAACCGAAAGCTGCTC
>NW_008825214.1:35398-36622 GCF_000699105.1 Pygoscelis adeliae
TCGCCCCCCCCCCCCCCCCCCCCCGCCAGCGTGGGTCGGTGGCTCTGCTCCCCAACACCCTCGGTGCCAGGACGGTTCCCCCGGTGCAGAGCCCTCCCTCGCAGCCCCTGACCCCCGTGGAGCCCTTTGCGTTGGACCCCGTCCGAAGCCCTGGTGCCCACCGTGCTTCGGGGCGGCGTCGCTTTGCCCGCCGAGGTGAAGCGGGGAGGAACGGGGAACGGGGCGTCCCCAAAGCATCCTTCCCTGTGCCAGGGCTTTCCCCGAGTCCCGGGCTCTCGCTGCCGCTCACTTGCCGTGAGCTCCCGGTGCTCTTCTCGCACTCTCCCACAACGGGCACCGGAGGGGACCCGCTCCGGAACCAAACATCCCGCCGGGTGGAAGCAGGGATTGCTCCTGGATGGAGGCAGGAGCTCGCCAGCGATGGGTCTCCCGCGGCGCTCGCTTTCTCGAGAAAATTGTCAGATGCAAATTCTGCACCGACACGAGCAGGGAGGCAACGAGCCAGGGCGGCTTTTGGGCATCTGCATGAGGGGTACAGCTAGAGCTGGGCTAGAGCTGGCATTTCCCTCCCCACCCCGATTTCTTCCTTTTTTCCCCCCTGTAAAGAAATGGGAGCAAAAAAAGCAAAATACATCCAAGTGTTAAGAGTACAGCAGGACTTTATTATATGAATTACTAGTAAACATCTTTAAGAAAAAAAACTCTTATGGAAATAAATTTTAAAATAGCAACACTCACAAACGTCACAGATTGTTTTGTTCATTTTAAACCATTTTGTACAGAAGTGATACAAACGTCACTGAGAATTGTACGTTTTTATGTAAGAAATGCATTTTGGCTTCCAAGCCGGTTTTAGTGGCCTTTCTACTCATTAGACCTGATTTTTTTTTTTTAAAGGACATAAAAATAATCACTCTTCATCCTCCATTAAAATGATGCTTTGTGCCTCCAAGATATTTTGAAATGGCTACAGAGTGACATCATTCAGAGAGGCTTTGCCTAGCCTAGGATATTTAAGGGCAAGTTGTTAGTCCGTGTTAGGAAAGACATCCCCAAGCCCCCATGAAGCGTACGCTGCCAGCCCGCTGCCAACCCTGTGCGCTCACGGCTGCGGTGCCCACTTTCGGTGCAGGACCCTTTGCGGTTAGCGCGTCTTGCCGGACCCACCCCACACACCACCTTTGCTGGCAGGGTAGACAGAGCCAGTGAGGCCGGGGTGGGGGG
>NW_008825214.1:37165-38389 GCF_000699105.1 Pygoscelis adeliae
GCCAAAGAGAGCTCAACGCGATCCTCCGCAGCCGCGGCACAACGCAGCCCATCCTCCAGCAAGGATGAGTAGCACAGCAAAGCCTCCAAGGGCTCGGCAGCGGGAAGACATGCTGCAAGCGCCTGGGCACGAGTGCTTCGCTGCCTCTCCTCCCTGCGTGCCAGACCGGCCCCCCAGTAACAACCTCCTCGGCTGGGAGAAGCAGAATTTCCTTCCTGCAAGAGCCCGAGCTCCTGCTCGACTGCCTGTCAGTGCTTCCTGCGTTCATGGAAACTTTGCTGAAAGTTAAGCCCTCAGTAGCTAAGAGGCGCTGGAACATTGACAAGCTGAGCCGCTTCCAAACTTGATTTTCTTCCAAATATGCAGAGAGCTGCTTTGGACTGGGAAGGAGTAAAGGCAGCCTCCTACGGACTCCAGAGCCAGCGGAGGGTAGGAAAGGAACCCCTCCTCTCTCTCCACCAGTCAGGCTGGGAATGAAAATCCCACGCAGGGACTTCTGTTCCCGGTGGCAAAGCCCCAGCTTCACACTTAGTGCCTTGTGCCCGCAGACACGCTTGCACCCCAAGCCAGGCGGGGACACACGCTCCTCCAGACACCCATTTTACCCCGCACGGTGCAGAGCAGCCCAGTACAAAGCGCGCCGTGCCTCTCCAGCACCTCCCTCCACCCGACAGCCAGGCACGCGGCAGGGAGCAGGGTGGGCTCGGAGCCTGCACGCATCGAGGCAAGGCCAGCGTGGCTTGGGATGGCCCTAACCTGTCGGCTGGGCTGCCACGACTCAAGGGATGCTCCTCTCTCCTTCCTTCAAAAGAAAAGGAGCGGACACCAAAGCTGGGATCGGCTCGGTGGGGTGGGTCTTCTGCTGCTTTGGTTTTAGGAACCCAAAGCTCGCTGGCGTCCCAGGGTGCTTCCAGCCCAGTGCAAGCAGCCTGCCCTCACCACCCCAGGCTTCGGCCGAGCCCCGGTGCTGCCGGGAGCGCTTCGTTGGTGCTAACGGGGCACTACCCAGACCCTGCAGCCCCAGACCCCTCGAAGCAGCCCTGGTCCTGACCAGGGAGGGGGCGAAGTGTACGGGTCCCCCCCAGCCCCTGCCACGGCTGCGGGGGCGACGGCAGCGGCGCTTAACAGGTGCATCGGCTGCACCGCTCACGGGGAAAGAAATCTTGGCGTCCACTTCAAAGGCATGCGGGCGCCGGGGGGGGTTGACAAAGCGCATGTCGGGAG
>NW_008825214.1:39028-40160 GCF_000699105.1 Pygoscelis adeliae
CCCGCTTCGGCAGGGAGGTTTAAACGGATGCGAAATCCAGCCCTTGGCGCTGCCCCGCCGTCCTGCCCCGCGGCGGCACCGCGGCCCTGCCGGGAGGTGAGCCGCACCGCGGCCCACAAAGCATCCGGACTTCAAGGCAGTTTTAGCAATGCCAAAGGCAAAAGTTTAATTCAAAGTGAAAAGCCTAGGAAAAGAAGGCCTTTCCTTTTATAAACAATTTATATTATTTGACTATTACCTGATCTGAATCTCTGCTCATTACTCCTAGCAATAGTAGACAACGGCTGTTAGGTTCTCTTTCTCACGTGGTTCGGTTTTTTTTCCTGTGTGCGCAGAGTAAAGTTACATCAGATCGCTACAGAGATATGTTCAGGAGTGCTCCGGCCAAGCAGATCCCACATGTGAATGCATCCTCGTTAGTACAACTGATTTTCATTCCTCCTGCAACGCCGCTCGGACCGAGAGAGCAGGCGGGACACTGCTCCTCCCAAGACTGAGCTCCACTGGCTCCTCCGCAGCAGCTCACAGCAGCTGCCAGCTTTTTTTTCCTTTTTTTTTTTCCTTTTTGGCTGATTTGCTAGATAGGAGAAGTTGTTTTCAAACCACTGGTGAGAAAACATTGTGCCTCACTTCAATAGTTGTACTTCAGAGGAGTACAACAGCAGAGGGGGAACAGCCAAAAAACTGGGTTATTTGTTGGGTAGGTTTTTTTCCTTTTTCAGCCATCTTCTTATGAAGCCTTGCGCACGTTTTGTGCCAGCAATAAACCCCAGCACTGGGACCTGGAGGGGAGGAGAAGGGGAGGGAAGGAGAAAGGCATGTGCTCAGCCTCAGTCACGCCGTGGCCGGCACCGGCCCCCCGGGGCTGTTACCAGCCGCAGCACCCACAGCCACCAACGGGGCTTGCCCCCACCCGGACACGCTCTGGACCTGACCCAGAGCACCTGGCTCCCTCTTCCAGCCAGGACAGATGGATGGACAGGGCTGTTTGCACGCTTGCCGGGAAGCGTACGTCCCCAGGTGCCTCTCACCATTTACTGCCCTTCCTTCGGCGTCTCCTCCTCCTCCCGCAGCTGCTGCTTCCGTGCTTGGAAGTCTTCATCTGAAAGGCAGAGGCAGGCGGGGGCGGGCC
>NW_008825214.1:41024-42005 GCF_000699105.1 Pygoscelis adeliae
CCACAGCCCCCCGCCCCCCCCGCAGCTCCCCAGCCCCTTTTAGGATACACCTGGTGCTTCAACAAGTGTTTTCTTTTCGATTTCCTCATCTTCGTCTTCTCGGAGAAGGCTCTGGCAAGTTCAAATAGCTTCTTGCGCGTGGCTGGAAGGAAGCAGCTGGGTGAGGGTCTCACCCCAAAACCCTTCTCAAAGCTGCCACGGGCGATGGGGAGGAGACAGCCAGGGCCAGCGGTGTAAGAGCCACCCGCGCCCCGATGCCCCATGGCAATACCCCGGATTTGCCTGGGAACACCAGGGCTGCCCAAGGCTGCCAGGCTCGGAGAGCCGGGTCCTGCAACTAACAGGGAGGGAGTGCTGATATTTTTACCCTTTCACTGTGATTTTCATGACCTTCCCTACCCGCGACTGACCCACATAGACCCAGTGCCTCAGCTGGCTGCAGCCCAACTCAAGCTGCCCAAAAACCTCTGTCTATTTTGCGACGGGAGAAGTGGGCTGTGACTTGCTAAGAGGAAAGGACTGGAAAAGGGAGAGTTACAGCAAACCCTCTGCTTGCTTTTCTAGGTTTCGCACAAATCCTGCTCAGAAATTCCTCTATTCCCCAACACCACCTGCATCCTCAACTCACGCCGCGACCCACACGTGCACCAGGGACAGATGGACAGTGCAGAGCTGGGGCGTCAAGACCCAGGTCTCCGCCTCCTGTCCCTCGTGCTGGCACCCAGCCCCGGTGTGCGGCACAGGAGCTCCCTGTCGCTGGCGAGGGCCAGGAGGAGAGCACCACAGGGCGGGGATGCGCCAGCCCAGGACTGTAAAATGCAGACAGAAACTCAACCCCAAAGCACCGCTGCCGGGGCTGAGCGCTGTCCGAGCGCAACGTGCCACCGCAGCGTGCGATGGCCTGTGCCTTGCCTGCCGACGTGCCAGCCCTGTGTGTGACTCGCGGGGGAAATGGGGATGCGTGTGCCCCGCTGCCAAGAG
>NW_008825214.1:42969-46920 GCF_000699105.1 Pygoscelis adeliae
CCCAGCTGGAGCTCTGCCATGCTGCCCAGCCGCTGCGTCTCGCCCACCCCCGCACGGGGACATCGACAGACACCAGCTCTAATTCTGAACCGGGGCAGCTGCTCCACTTCCCGAGGTTAATCAGGATTACCCGGGAACAGTCAGTATGCCTCCCAGGCACAATCCTCCGCTCTGGCCAAGACAAGGGAGGGCTTTGTCTCCCCTGGGAACTGGATCCCAGCTCCCACCCGCAGGGATGGACGGAGCCAGGATGCAGGAGCGCCTTCATATGGGGAGGGGGGGGAGGGCAGCAGCACCCAGGGAGGGCAGCAGCACCCATCCCCATCACCCACCAGCTCCTCTCCCGCGCTTGGGGGGGCAGCAGGGACGGATCAGCCAGTTTCCTCCCCCCACAGCCACCTCGGGCAGCCAGCAGTGGCAGCGGGCTGGGAACACAGGAGCTGCTGAGAGGCGATGCCCACGTGCATCTTGAAAGTTACCTGATATTACGGAGGAGAAACCAAAGTCGCTGCTGACAGCAACACTGGTTGACTTGGATTTTTTTGACTCATATTTCAATCGATCTGAAAAACAAAAAGCCCGGCGCCCCGCTCGGTCAGACCCTCGAGGCAGCGCACACAGCTCCGCTCTCCTCTCCCCTCACGGCCCCCACAGCTGCGGAGGGAGAGGCTGATGGCAAGGGAGGGAGCTCAGGCTTCGCTTCAGCATGGCGACCACAAGCACTTCAGTGGGAGCCCGCGACAGCAGGCGGGAGCGCTCCTCTCACCGCAGCAGAGGAACCGCCTGCCCGCCCGCCTCAAGGACGCGGTGAGCACACCGGTGGTTTTCCAGCCGCGGTGGCCGGGGGCGAGCCCTGACGTGCAGGCAGAACCCTGCGCAAACCACCCGAGACCTCTGAGGGAGATGGCCCCTCAGCCAGGGGGCTCAGAGCCGGCAGCAGCACGAGGGAGGGGATAGGCAGCTCTTTGCTCAGAGGCAGCAAAATCACCAGCACCCTCAAGCCCTCCCTGCGGCGCCGGGCGAGCAGCCGGCTGCCGGCTCACTGGGAAGGAGTGTGGTGACAGGGAAGGAGCAATCATGGCAAAACTGCTCTCCAGTTCAGGCCCTGCCAGCACCTGGGGAGGGCACACAGCCGGGGAGGGTGCACCAGCTGGGCTGGGCTCGGATGGCATTTCCGAGGCTCCTTGCTGTGGATTTTGCTGGGGTTTGCCAGAGACAGCACAGAGAGGTGGGCAGGGGGAGGAGAGCCTCGTGGCAGGCAGCTGAGCACCAGGAGCAGAAGCCCGGGAAGCAGCCCACTGCCCGGGGTCAGTGGGTCGGACCACCTGCCACCAGCCTGGCCGCATCCTGCGCTGGCTCTGTTTTGGCATGAGCCACGATGCCACGGGCAGGGCAATGCTGCCACCAGCCAGTTTCACAGGGGGAGCAAGCACCCGAAAAGCGGAGGCAGAGGTTTCTGAAGGCGCTTCTCACCTCTCTCCAGCGCGAGGAGGAAATCCCGGTTCCTCTGGAGCTCCTTCATGAACTCTTCATTCTGCAGGAAGAGCGCGATCCGCTCGTCCTCTAGGTACTGCTTCCACCGTCGCTCCTGCTCCAGGGAGCCCTGGCCCCGTGGGGCAAGCCGGCAGCCGTGGGAGCCCTGGGCAGGAGGCAAACACGGCAGAGGTCGGGCGGTGGCCTCGGTGTGCTCCCTGCAGCAGCACCTCAGGCTGAGCTTGGCCTTTTGCTCCTCCGTTACACCACTGCACGCTCAGCCCCGACGGCCATCGACTGCTGCTCCCCAGCGGGGTCCCTCCCTCCTACGCCCAGTGCCCGACAGCCCGGGGCACCGTCCCCCTCAGCCGGGCTGCGCTCCGGACAGTGCTGCTGCAAAGGGGACAAAGGGGGACAGGGCAGCACTGCCTCTGCCCAGCGGGAAGGGGGACAGGGCGGAGGCAGAAGGGGGACGGACACTGCACGCGGGAACGGGGACCTCTCGGTCTGGGGTCAGCGTGGCACAGGGAGGAACCAGGGCCTCCAGAAGAGCTCCTTTGCAGAGCGCAGACTTGCGAAGATTTTTAACTTTAAACCGTGGGGTTGAGCCAAGACAGAACCTGGTGTGGAGGCAAGGGAGAAGGGTCTCAGCCAGCGTTGCTGCTTTTACTTCCCCCTACCTAAAAAGCAGAGACTGCAGTTTCCCACTGACAAACGTCCCTGCGCAAGGCATCTCACGCTCTCCCCCGGCTCCCGGTGCAGTCGCACCTAGAGAGCAGCAGAGCCACACTCTACAGCCGCAACCTCATCCTCGCCTACAATATTTATCTGATTTGTAGCTGCTCTCAGAGAGCCATAAAAAGCGAAAGCACACAATTACCAGGGAAAGAAAAGGGCAGCTGCTCCTCTCCTCCCCCTGAGCCCAAATGAATTGGCACGTCCCTATTCCCAGAAAGGTAATATAGCCCACAAAGCTCAACTTGCAGGGCAATCATTTATGAAAACGTGGCAGGCTACCTTTGGAGCCAAAAAGGGAGGGAGGAGCCGATGCACGGGGAAGGCAGGGTGCCTGCAGCCCCCCCCAGCCCCTTGCTGTGCCAGAAGGGCGCTGGCCCCATTTGCGGGCTGGCTGCTGTGTTAGCAAAGGGGCCGAGGGATGCCCCGGGCATGCGGCGTGCCTGGAGCCGAGCTGGGTGCCCAGCGCGGTCTGTGCTGGGGCTGCTTGTTCCCCACGGGGTGCTGCCCGTTGCCTGCCCTGCTGTGGGCAGAAAGGCACCCGCATCCCCAAGCCTTGTGATGCCGAAACCACCCCAAAGCACATGGGGACTCTGATTTCCCAGGGGCAAATCCTCTGGTTTGCACTAGATTTTCCACCCAGGTTTCACTGCACCAGCCCCTGAGCGCCCTGGCAGTGCCGCTCTCCCCAAGAGCGTACGCTGGTCCTGCTGCTCCTCACCAGGGTAGCAGGTAAGATTTTCAAATAATTTAAAATATTATTTGAATAATATTTTAGGTGCTAAAATATTAGGTGCTTATTGCAAGTGGCATTTCTGGCACTAACCGCTGGCGTAATGGCAGGAAAAACATCAAAGCCTCACTGGAAGGTTCCCCTTTCACACCCTGCTCACTTCAGTCCCGCCTTGAACAACAAGACGCACTCCAAGACTTTCGGTTTAGTCCGCACCCAGTACCCAGATGCTTTCAGAGCGCTGACGCTGCAGGCTGAGGGTGGCCGAGGACCGGGTTTGGTGCTCCACGCCACACCATGGAGCCGGGGCGCGGGCTGGACGGGGCGGCAAGCCTCACCTGTGCGCCGGCGGTCTGCTGGGGCAGGATGCGGAGGAAGTCCTCGGGGAGGTTGCCCAAGAGCGGCGGGTTCCAGTTCCTGTAGCACCCAGGTGCCAGGGTGCTGCCAGGCCCCGGCACGTCCGTCCTGCGGGGCAAGCACAGACAGCACCTTTGGCGAGGGAGAAACCCACTGACGGCTGCTGCAGCAGCGGGGCACAGGGCCCGGCGCGGCAGCCCCCTGCCCGGCTCCACCGGCGGTCCTGAGAACCAAGAAACCACAGCACCCCTCCCAAACCCACGGCGTTAGCATTAGGTCTGAGAGTGAAAGGCTTTCCTAGCAAGTTTGAAATCTGTGGGAGCTGCTCTTCAAGCCTTGCCCCGCAACTGTGCAGACTGGATTTCCCTTCTCCTCTCCGTTTTGCTCAGAGTCCCAGAAAACAGCCCCGTGGGAGCCCTAGCACTGCTGGATTTTGCTTATGAAGCTGATGAACGTCTCTCACCAGATGTCACACCCAGCCTGCACAGCCGGCAGCACCTTTGTCCGAGGGGGCTGGGACAGAGGCGGCCAGGGCACCGGCGCTTGCTTTCCCCAAGTCCTGAGCCTACAGCCCAGGCAGTGCTGCTGGGGGAGAGCCCGCACCCCGCAGGGCCAGAGACCCCCGGGGGCTCAGCGACCCGGCAGCAGAGAGT
>NW_008825214.1:47296-54022 GCF_000699105.1 Pygoscelis adeliae
AACGCCTGGCTCTCGTAGGCGGGAGGGGAGTAGACGGGAGGGGGCTCCTCGTCCGAGCTGTCCGGCTCCAGGGTCCGCTCCAAGATCTGCAGGGCGAGAGGATGGGGTGAGGGCGAGCCGGGGAAACGCTCCCCGCCGGGCCGGGCCCCCACACGTGGCAGCAAGGCGGGGACGGGTCCAGCTGAATGCCGCTGCGGAGAGGATGGGGGCAACCTCCCGGCACCGGTCCCCCTGCACTGGGGGGCTTTTCGTGGGGTTCAGAGGTGCTGTTCTCGAGGGATGAGACACCGCATTTTGGGTGGGCGGGTGAGCCTGTCCTTGGGTGCACACAGCCCTTGGGAGCCTTCTGACAGGAGCAGAAGGGTCTCTGTTGGGTTTTGGGGTGGTAAAGGAGCAGAGCACAGGGCTGTTCCACTCCAGCGGGTGGCAAACTCTAACACTTCTACAATGGCTTTCCAGTGCCCACAATTACTTTACAACACGAAGTATAGATCTTCAGCTTCAACGAACTGCATGTATTTAATTAGTCAATGACAACCACGTTGTTCCCAGAAACATGATCACCCAGGTTATCCTGATACTCTCAGACTCACTATGGACTCACAAATCTGGAAAATATTTTCTGTCTTACGTTTTGTTTGTACAAATTAAAGGGATGCTTGAGATCTGGATTGTGCAGTTACATGGGCAAAAGTTGTTTTGAGCTAATATTTTTAAAAGTAGAGTGAAATACAGGCTAGTGGCATCCATAACTCCTAGGGGACCACAACGAAACAACTCAAAAAAGAGCTGAAAATGCACATCCGTCCTAGTTCACAGCCAATTTCCTACTCCAGTCTTGGGCTTGTCTTGCAGATTATGTCAAAGCATGTAGTGGTTTTAAAAGCAGAACAAGTGGGATGGCACAGTTCTTCTCTTCCCACACAAGTGTTTATCCTGGCTCCAAAATATGCTTCCCTGACTATTTCCTTTCCAAAAATATTCCCAAAACTTGTAGTGCTAACTCCAGAAAAGCTGTCTGGGATCCCAGCTCTCTCCTGCCCAGCCTTGCTGCCAGACAAAGAGAGAAATGTAAGTGGGGGGAAAAAAAGAGGCAAATTTGGATGATTCCCCGCGGCCGGTGGCACCGCGTGTCAGCCCCCAGCACGCTGCAGCATCCTCCCACCTGCGGAGGGGAGAAAGTCACCCGTGGGACAGAGCACCCAGAGGTACCAAGAGATCCCCATCTCAGCGGGGGACATTCGATTCAATTCGACCCATCCAACCGCGTCCCCGTGGGACCAGCCCGTCCCCGCAGCGGGGCCGACACGCCAGAGCTCGGATGTGCCGGGCCAGGTGCTGTACGAACAAAATGCAAGGTGAGAAAAATGGCATTACTTCCACCGCAGAGGGCTCCCCAGATTTAACATTTCCACATCTGACATGTATTTATAAACACAGTAAAATCTCTCTTCAAAATAAAAAATTGAGTCGGCTCAGAGAGTTTCAGAGCAAGGGGCTAAAATACTTTGCAGCACGGCAAATCGACCCTTGGGAAAAGCCACCAAATCCAAGATTAACATTCACTTTAAAACCATAAACAGATTATACAGCTACTGCGTCTCATTTGGAAATGCAGGGCCAAATTCAGTTCTGGATTAACGCCACTGTTGAAACAGAATTACCCCAGGAACACTTTTGATCCATAATATCATTTTCAAAGGCTTTTTCCTAAGCGGCAGGCAGAGAGTTCAAGATAACTGTCCCTAAAATGGTATTTAATTCAGAAGAACGTGCCAATCACATTTCTTAGCGAAACAGGGTATAATCAGATTCAAAGCCATTAAGCGGAGCAGTCACCTCTGAAGGTCACCCGGGCTCTCCCCTGCCCATAGCGAGGCCACGCGTGACAGCCGTGTCCCCAGCGCTCGCCCGGCCTCTCCCGCCGGCTCGCAGCCCTGAGCTGCTCCAAGGGGCTTCCAGGGGCTGCCGAGAGCGAAACCCACTTGCAAAACCTGGGAAACTTGGCCCGAACTCTGGGAGGAGGTTTAGTTTGGCAATGCTGGTTAACCCCTGTTTTCGTCCCCAGGGACAGCCCTGCTCTGGCTCAGTACCCAGAGGAATTGCTGATGCCTCCAGAGGACAGGGGGACAATTCCTGCTCCACAGGCACACTCCGCTCTCCCTCCCTGGTTTTTTTGTAATCCTGGATGCATTTGCATGCGTGGACGAGCCCCGTGAGCGAGCCTGAACGGCAGCCCCCTGCAAACACCGGCACCTGGCCAGACCCTGCACCCCGGCTCAGGGCAGCAGCCCCCGGGCTGAATATGGTGCCATGGGGCCCTCCAGCCGATGCTCCCAAGGGACACAGGGTGCCCGTGCTGCAAACAGACCTCTCCGTGCGGGAAAGGCAGCTGGAGACCCCAGGCACGCACCGACGGCCCCACAGGGATCCCACCCTCCCCATGGCATTTGCTCGCCACACGGGACAGGACCCATAGAAAAGCATCAGGATGTTCACTGCCAGGCTCGAGGGGCCATTTCCAAACAGCACCGGGAACCCCCAGCTCGCTCCCCGCTCGCTAACAAAATGCATTTAACAGATCACTCAGCCGAGAACCGTCTCCATCCCCGCAGTCGCTCTCTGTCCCCAGGATCTGCTCCTGCTTGCCAGGAGCCAGGCGCGGAGCAGTGTTGTGTGAGCGGAGAAGGAACAATTCTGACAGCCCTGCCCGGCTCTATTCACCGAGGACAAATAAATCTGCTGGAGTCAATTAATAAAATACTGCTTCTCGGTTCCTCCTCTGCTATCATGACTCATTCATAGCAAAAAGCCGGCTTTGTTCGCACCTCTGGTATTATACTTTAATTGCAATATTCCATGGCTGGTTTAGTCACATATTAAATTGAGTTATAACACATTCACAGGGTACGCACACTCCTTAAAAGATTTGGCTACTCCAAAAGGATGGAGAAAGAGCCTGGACATCAAGGGGAAAACAGGTTACATAGGGTACACTGCAAACACACACATTATCCAAATATGAAGATGAGAGCTTCTGCAGAGAACCATTAGCTCAGCAATGCCATGCTAGCCCATAAACCTCAAAGAGTAAAATCAGCCCCCAAAATCAGGAAATGGGCTTGGAAATTCCCAGATCTATTTAAAAATCCTAAGATCTATAAAGTAACAAGAAGAGCCTGTGGTTGGGGTCTCTGTCTCCCAGCGTTTGACCTTTGAGTGTATATTCAAGGTCTTCTCTGTAACCACGAAGGCTGGGAAATCCCATTTACCGGAGCCAAAGCCCCCAGCCCACCACGCACCAGGCGTTGGCAATCCCCCTGCAAACCCCTGCCCCGCCGGGGAGGGACCGGCTCCTCCTGATGCAGATGCCTCTGTTCTGGGGAAGGCATTACTCAACACGACACAAGAGTCTGGGACAACTCATTGAAATCGCAGCCCACGCTGGATAGCGTGATTGAGCGCAGCAACGCGCCGAGTAACTGAAAGTTTCTGGTCAGAAGGTGAACTAAATTAGGGATGGGGACAAGATACTTATACGCCAAAAAGGCTCTGCTGCACATCTGGCTTCAAACAACCCCGAGGGATCGCGTTGCTGGGACATTCCCAGCCCCTGGAATACGGCTGGAGGCTGCGGGGCTTGCAGGAGGCTGCGGTGAAGGGCGCGCTCGGCAAAACCGAGGTGCAGCCAGTGCCCCCGGCACAGACCAGGGCCACTCCGCATGCCCCTCGGGCAAACACCACTGCAGGCAGAGCTGACGGCGGTGAAACACTGCAAACGCAGGCTTTTAAGCCCATTTTTTAAAGGCCTGCTGCTAATCCAGAGAAATGCAAACCACTACACTGGCATGAGTTAAAATCCAGAGAAAAGCAAGTCACGACATCAGCAGGAGTTAATTTAAAAGATAATCCGGTAGTTGTATTTGCAGGATCCTCCCCAATTCCTGTTTGTCCACATCAACATCTTCAGGTGAGCGGTGGGGAGGGCAGCAGGACCCCCAGCTGCCAGCGTGGGGAAGGGGCTCAGCACGTTTCTGGCCCTTATTTCTGTGGTGTCAATGAGGGGCTGGGAAGACGCCAGGAAAAGCAAAATCCTTTGGATTTCCCAAAAAGGAAAGAAGAAAGCTGGTGTCCGACTGCCAGCCCAGGTGTGAGCATGGGCTCGCTCGGGGCATGGTGGGGTGCAGGCTGGGCTTCTCTTCGCCCCGTGCTCCCCGTTTGCAGAATTAGGCTGTGATGACTCATTTAGCTGTTGCCTGATCAACTTTCTTCCTGCCTTAAAATAGTTCTTGCTCTGCTATCACGCAAAAAGGATGCTGAATGCCGTTATTCATTCATCCAAGCCCAGGCACAGGCGTAATCCTTTGCCCTTCTGTTGAGCCCATCACAGGAGGAGCTTAAAGGCTCTGCAAGCTCTGGGTGCGCATGTCCCCGTCCCGTGGGTCACGGGGAGCAGCGAGGCGGCAGCAGGCACCCTGGTGGGGCCGGCACTGCCCCCGCGCCCCCCACCAGCCCCAGCAGCACGGGGTAAAACCTCCCATCCCAGCAGGGTCAGCAGCCGCAGGGCACGGGGCAGTACCTGGTCCTGGCTCGCCCTGGGGACACGGGGGGATGGCTGTCCTCGCTGACCTGCGCCGTGGAGAAAGTGCCAGGTGACATCCCAACGCTAGGCTGGGGGGCAGGCGCAGAGGCCGCGGCGGCCCTTCTGCTGTGCCGCTGTACCACCAAACCCACGGGAAAGGCTCCCGTCTTGCCACTTCCACACCAGCTTTCATCCGAGCGGCTCTGCGCTCCGGGGTGGGGGGCTAGCACGGAAAATGCCCACGCAGGTTTTGCCATCGCTGCCTAGCCAGGATGGCACGGGATGCTCTCCCGCACACGTCCACAGTTGCTTTCTCACTGCATGCTGCGCTCAGGCACCGGCACACCTTCAGGTCCAGCTCCTGCCGTTTGCTCACCACTTAAAAAACATAAAATAAGACCAAACAAAAGCTGACCTTCGGGGAGGAGGCCCACCCCTGAGAGCCCATGGGTGCACCCTGCCTTTTCTCCCGCCCGAGCTGCTAACGACTTGCACGATTCAGATCCACCCTCGCCTGAGCCAGAGCCAAGAACAAGACCTCGGCAGCCGCGGAGAAAGCCTTCATTACGCTCACTGGGGAGCAGATAAGGCGCGCACAGCCCAGGGGAGCACGTCCTCCTGTGCTGGCCAGCATCCTGCCTTTACAAAGCTGGTCCTCACCCAGCCCTGGGAGCGGGGCACTCGATACCTTGCAGAAATGGACTTTTCACATCGAGGGACGACCCGAGAGGCTGCGGGCGCTTCGGGTCAGCTCCAGCCGGGAGCAAGTACGGTGCAAGGCGCAGAGGAGGCTGCCTGCAGCTCGGCCATCAGCCATCCGGGAACGGCACAGACAAGCAGCTGGATAATCCTGGGGGTTGGTCAAACTGGTAATGTCATGCTGGAAACAACAGTTGCTCAGCTCTGTGAGGAGCACAGCCCGAACGGAGGAGCGAACAGCTGTAAAAGCACTGGGACTGATCGCTTGCAGCCCTCACAGCTCAGGAAAGAGCCTTGGCACCAAGCGCAAACACGAATATTCCCTTCCCCAGTGTCTGCTGCAGCTCAGACAACAGATGGGATTGCTCAAACACAGCTAAACCAGCCCAGCCCTTTTTCCCCTGCTATTGCCATGCTGCGTTTGTAGATCATCCCTGCAAACACATCGGAGCCACGACCCCCGTTCGCAGCCAGGACGGGGGTGACACCATCAAGTGCTTGCTCTCCCCAGCCCAGTGCTCCCCTGAGGGCATCCATCGCTCAGCAGCGGCTGCAAGCCCAGGCCTGTAATGACTCAGCTGGGGGATGCGGAGCAGAAGTGCAGAAGGCATTTCCATGCACAGGATTACCTGGAGACAAGGGCTGCCAGAGCCCCGGCTCCTGGAGGGAAGACTCTCGGAGGAAGTCTCAAAACTAGGGACGTTAAACCAGAAGCAACGGCTTCGGCCAGAGCAGATTTGCTGAGCTCTGCCTGCAGCCAGGGCCCTGCAAAGGGATTGCTCGATACAGGAATGAGAAGTCCGGGAACGTGACTGCTCGGCGGCTGCAGGTGTGATTATAATAGGATTGAAATTGGGATGAAAAGTAAAGGATCAGGAACAAAAATTACAATAGTGTCTACCAGCAAACTGAAAGGCAGAGCACACGCCGAGGATGCGCAGGATGGGGCCTTATCAGTCTCTCCAAAATCCCCTCCATCACCTTTCTGTCTGCCTCAGGGGATGTGCATACACAGCTCCCAGGCCCACAGCCTGGGAAGACTGCTTGCGAGCAAATCCTTTTTCATGGAAACAAATAAGGACCTGAAGATCCCCTTTAATACTAGTTCTACCACGTATTAAAATGGCTGGGTTTAAGCCCTTTTCAAAGTAAAAAGCAATCAGGGAGGAGAGCAGAAGTAAGCCCTGTTTGAGACCATGTGCAGCACGTACCTCTCTGCAAAATGGAATTCCCCTCTTGGCTCTGAGAGTAGCGTTCAAAGTCAGAGGAGCAGCCAAGAAGGGACCAGGGAGAGCCATGGAGCCGTTCTGGTCCCGATGCCGGGCATCATCAGCGTTACTGCTCAAGTGCTCTCACCTGACAGTTTTACTGGGGAGCCTGCGGCCAGACCAGCACTCTGAAATGCACGATAACCACATTTAAGAGAAGCAGCGGCGGCTGCTGCT
>NW_008825214.1:54084-59522 GCF_000699105.1 Pygoscelis adeliae
CCATTGCCCCCCCAGCCATGCCATCCTCCCGGACAGATTTATGAGGGCCCTTTGTGAGCCAACCAGATGTCGGCCCTCCACAGCACCCAGCCGGCTGATAAACCAACGACACCCAGCTAAAACCTGGGGGGCCGCACTCAGCCGGGACAGGAAAGCCGGGCAGGGCTCCACCGGGGACCCCTCACCCCCCCGGAGCAGCACCAGAAGCACCCACCTTGCCCCCGCCAGTGCCGGGGTGCAGCGGGATCCGCAGGGCTGCAAGGGGGCTGCCCAGCCCCGGGGGTCCCGGCACTGCCAGCCACGCCGGGATGCCCCTAGCCCTCTCTGCCAAGCGAGGGCAGAGCCACCCCTTTGCCCTTCGGCACTGTGCCGCGCTAATCCCCGGCTTTCACACACTTGCCATGCCAGAATTACAGCCCTCCCCTCTGCCCCAAACTAAGCCTATATTAATGAGGTAGCACTAGATCTTAATCAAAAAGTCGCCTGCCTTGCAAGGCTGCCTTGCACTGGTTTCATTGAAGGTAATTTGATCTTGGTAGGACGACATTCCTAAAATAGTTGAGGGAATTCAAACATGAAATAAGGTTTCCAGGAAGGGATTAAAAAAAAAATAGGTCAAGCAAGCGTGAGCGATTAAAGTAACCCAGCATCCCTTTGTATGGCTTAACTGCACCTCTGTTCAACTCTATCTTGTATCAACGTGTAATAAATTAGATGCAAGAGGTTGCCTAAAGCAGAGAGGCCGATATAAGATTATTCCACGAGGTGGCTGAACAGCGGTGACCTTTCCTCCTCTGGCTTTCACCGCTGATGTCAAAACACACGTCCCAGCTGAAAAATCAGCTTAGAGCTTGTTTGAAACGGCCTCAAGGAGCACGAGCCGCCCGGTGCAAAGGTGCACACGACAGCAGCAAGCTCTGGGTGCCAGCACTGCCTCCGTCCCACAGGAAAGCCCTGCCGAACTCCCTGCCTCAGTTCACCCATCCATCTCAAGCCTTGCAGGAGGGAAACCGAGGCACCCCCGTGCCTGCTCGCGTCCCCCCCGGGGCCGGCCGCAGCCGTCATGCAAAGCCCTCGCGCCATATGTCACACAAACCCATCTTTAACCGCTTAACCCTTCTTCTCCCTTTGTGCTCCCAGCTCAGCACAAAAGCACCGGGGAGTGAAAGAAAATAAAAATCCCTGCGGAGACGAAGGTGCGCGGCTCTCCCCGGGGCTGAAGCCAGGTCAGGGTGCGCGGAGTCACCTCCAGGCAATTTTCGGGTTAGATTTGGTCAGCAAGCACCGAACGGGGAGCAGGCGAAAGCCAACCCAGGCTGGGGGCAGGGCCGGCCCCGCTCTCCGGTTAATTAGCACGGCTGACTCCCAAATGCTAATTTGCCATTTTAGGTCAAGGGTCAAAGAAATTAAAGGACGGGAGGGGAAAAACGGAGAAAGAGCCTGAGCAGAGGCAGCCCCTTCCGCTCCAGATCTTTGCATAGCAGGAACATACTGGGAATGGACTTGAATGGACTGGGATCAGGCTGGGCTGACCCTGCCCCAGCCCGGTGGTGCAGAGCATCTCTGCAGGATCCGGCCCTGGGCATCCCACAGAGCCAGGCAGCCCGGCAGGGACAGGCAACGCAGACCAGGGCCAACGCAGGCGAAAGGCAGAACAAGGGGCCCCCCAGCCACCAGCATCTCCGGCTGCTGCTCTCCTGCCATCAGGGTTTAAGGGCCGCCGCTTAATGTGCAAAGGAAAAAAAAAAAAACAACCCGTATTGATTTGCCCGAGGCTCCGTGGAGCAGCGAGATCACACGAGTTTCTATGGAAACAAAATTAGTCAAGTAAAACTCTCACTGACGGCACGGTGAATTATTTACCAGGACAGGCCCCTGGCCATTAGGGTCTGGTAAAAAGATTTAAAGGTGATCACCGCACAGGCTGCTGGCAATCCCCTCCCTTGGGGCACTAAACCACAGCCAAGGAGGAGGAAAGCCCCTGGGTTTCCTCGCCATGTGCGCGGTGAAACCCACTGGGGGGACCTGCGTGGGAAGGTCCTGCACCTCCATCACCGCGTCTGCAGCTTCAGGTGTCCCCGGGGAGGGGATGAGGGCAGCACGGGGAGACGACGGGGAGATGCAGCAGCAGGGAGATTGTGATGAGCAGAGAGGAATAAGCTGGCGTGAAAGAGGAGAGCCGCAGGCATCCGAAGCTGTCGCCTTCCTGGGGTTTTGCTTTTTTACGACAACTTGACCGTACCGACGAGCAGGCGTACGAGCACGGGGACTCTGCCCGGCTGCTCACCGGCCGGCTCCTGCCGGCCCTCTGGGAAGGCGAGCGGATGCAGACGCCCTGGCAGAGCCTCTCTGGGGAAGCCGAGGGAGCCTTGGGGTCACCCTGCAGCTATTTTGGGTGCAGAGGTAAAGCAGAAGACACCAGTCTGCCCTCCCAAGCAGGACCCCTCACTTTTCCCTCCCTCCCAGCCCCTTGCTACATGGCACGGCAGAGATGCGTGGCATAAAGCCAGTGAAAAGGCTCCCACCCCATGCCCATGGGCTACCCGGCACGGTCGCCCATCCCTCGGCATCCAGGATGAGCCCGTGCTGCTGCCACGCTGCAGGCAGGAGCCAGCCACAGCCCCACTCAGCCCGCAGTGCCTCTCAGCACCTCACTTACAAGTCAGGATCGCTGCAAGCCAAGACTGGGGGGAAGAAAGGGACTAATTAAGTCACAAATGGAGGAGCTCTTTTTTTTTTTAATGAGTCACTAAGCCATATGGCTGATGTAAGCTATCCCGCGAAAGCACGAAGCTGACAATTCAGGCGCTGCCATGTCCTCGTTGTCCTGGGACACGGCATCACACTGTAATTGCGCCAGTCTTTTGTCCTCCCTCACGCTGGGTGACATTGCTCAGCAGAGGAGAACCTGCTTGAAACGCTATACCTCGCCAGGGACAGATATTTAATTAATGCCAATACGTCAGGCCCCTCCTGCAGAAGTGTTTCCAGCCAGCTTCAAGAACAGGCTCCTCCATCCCCAGCACAACGGGGCTCATGGGGGAGAGAAAAGCCCTCAAAAGCCGAAGTATCGAGTTTGCTCCGTTCCTTCTGCTCCATCACAGCACATCACAGTTTTATATGGAAATTATACAGGATGCTAACCTGGATTTGAAGCCAGGCCAATACTCAAATAAGCTCTCAGTCTCCTTTCAAGCTCAGCAGCAGAGTCTGTTCCCGTGCCAGCACAGCCTCGTCTCTCGGTGGCAAGGGAAACCCAGAGACCCCAAGCAGCAGCTCTGCCCACTGCCCCCTTCGCCCGCCAGACACTTGCTGTGCCCAGCCACCAAACTAGCTCACGTTCTTCTTCAAAATCCCATCTGTTTCATTATTTTTAAGTTTGCATAATTAATTCACGTACAACCCCATCACCATCCCGTCCCGGTTGCTCTGCACTGGCCTGACCATGGCAATTGCCAGCCAGGGAGGTTCAAAGCCACAAGGATTTTATAAGCAACAGTTTAGGCTTCAGGAGCCCCGGAATCCTCCCTGAAGGCCATCCCCCGTTCCCACCGCTGCCTTACGGCCCTGGCACGTGCTCCCACACAACCCATCTCCATCAGCCGGGGCTCCGGCCACCATTCCCCCCCACCACCCATGCCCAGCCCGGCTCTGCAAAGGGGCGAGGGAGAGCACCGGCAGGGTCCTGCCCGCGAGCTGTGCCCAGGCTCCCGGTCCCCCCGTCCTCCCCGTCCCCTCGCAGATGGCACCTGGAGGTGAAGGCAGGGCCGTGCCGGATGGAGGAGGGAGCCAGTGCAGCCCGCGGTGCCTCCCAGTGCTCCCCAGAGCTCCCCGGCTGCTGCAAAGGTTGCACTCGTGTGCGTTCAACCACTGCCTGGAAGCGTGGTGGCAAAGAAAAAATCCACCGTTATAATTGACTCCGTAACTGAGGCAAGTATTAAAATCAGCTTTGAGGCTGAATGTCCCTGTAACCCATCTAGCAATGTGCCATGCTCCATTTTCTGGAGACGCTCTCCGCCTGTTTTCCCCCTGCTCAAGCTCTGCTTTCCTCGCCAAGGACAGCGGCGAGGCTCCGTCGCCGGCGTGCTTGCGTGCCTGGCTGCGTGCACCTTCCCTGGGGAAGCGAGTGAGGGCAGGGATCGACAAGCTGTCAGGCAGAAGGAAGAAATACCATTTCCAGGAGTCAGAGCTCATTTCCCAGCAATAAAAGCAGACCGAGGCTAGGGGAAAGAACCACTAATGGGGACGCACATCCCGCACCACTTCAGCCACTGATAGGAAAGGACCTAGGGGCTGCAGCTTGGAAAAATAAAAGCCATCAACAAACGCTTGGTTTTAAGCAGTATAGCCCTAGATTGGGTTCAGATCGGTGCGTAAAAGATCTGCCCTTCCCAACGCACGTTATTGCCGTGGACAATGCCCTCCACGTGCTAACCTTGTCTCCCTGGCTCCTAGCTACAGCTCCTCCAGCAGATGGGAAAAGAAAACATTATTGCTTCCTCGCAGGGAGGGGAATTGCTCAGATCAGCACCCTCCCTTAACCTCCCTACTCTCCCCTCCATCCTCTTCAGCCCCATTATCACCACTCCCCCCGCACACACTCCTCTGGGGACCCGAGGAAGGGCCAGAGTATCCATTGCTCATAAATGCCACCTAGAAATGAAGACCTGAAGCTTTTGTGCTTCCCAGAGTTATTTGTGGGTGGATTTTATCTCCTTTTCCATCTATTCTTGGTGCACTTTGGCGAGGAGGGTCCTTCCCGGCGAGCCGGCAGCCTGCCTTCCTTCTGCCGGGCTCACACAGCGCAGCTGCAGAGGATGCGAGAAAGATAGTTATCTCCCCAAAACGAACCCCAGAAGATACAGGCAGAACCACCAGCGATGGGGACACGCTGGAGCCCAGCCACAGACAACCGTGGCAGGAGGGGACAGTTCCTGCAAGGCAGTTAGTTTGGGTTTTAAGACACTTGCTTGTTTGTTTGTCACTGGGCAACCGAGAGGATGGAAAAAAATATCAATGTCATATTGTCACCTATGAGTCACCGCTCAGCACGGGCCGAGATGCCCCGTTCCTCCCGCCGCCGAGCACGGGGCGGCCGGGGAAGAGTCCGAGGCACCCCAAAAGTGGCTGACCCCAGCTCTTGCTGCCTGCCCGGTCCTGCCCCGATGCCTTCCCCATCCCTGCAGCTGGGGACACCAGTGGCCTGGGGACATCGGTGGCCCAGGGACAACTTTCCCGGCCTTGGAAGGCGGCACAGGAATTTGCATTTATATTTGCATTTCCTAATTGCGCCTGCGGGTTTCCTGGGGCAGCGGCTGGCTTTGGTTTCCATGGCAGGTTTTGTGCAGACCTCGAGAACCGAGGGAGGCACAAAGGGGCCACAATGGACCTGCCACTTACCCGCATCCAAGGCAGCCGTAGGGGCAGGGGCACCCACC
>NW_008825214.1:59710-60984 GCF_000699105.1 Pygoscelis adeliae
CCGAGTCTCAACTGCCATCGCCTGGAGGTGGCAGCTGCCCCGCGCCCGTCGGAAGTGGTGCAAGAGCCAGACCCAGATGTTCCCCCTGTTCTCGTTTCCCGTTACTTTCAGCCAGCTTTCCATCCAGCTGGGGTGGGTTTCTTTCCCCTTCCAACTTCCCTATTCCATTTAGGGACTCTCTTGCCCGCGAAGCTCCCTGCCCCGGCTCGCCTTGCACACCGCCATGCCCGCTCAGCTCCTGCGCTGACCCCAGGGAACTGGCAGACCAGCCAAAACAGGGACTGAGGCCCGGGAAAACCTTGTCCCCAAACCGTTGCTGCGGGCCCAGTGCCACCGAGCAGAGGTGAGGCTACGGCCAACGTCCCTCCACACCCCGGCCACAATGACAAGAGACACTGCCAGCCCGGCCACGCCACAAGAGAGGGTCCCACTACCGCCTTGCACACCTGCGAGGGGCTCCATGTTATTACTTCAAGCATTTTTCTTATTTTATAGTATACAATTATCATCATCATCATCAACTTGTCCTGCCCAAAAGCTTCCTAGCTCTGACCACGAGCACCCCGCAATGCTGGCCAGCAAGCACACCCAGAAGGTTACGGCAGCAGCCCCCTCCCCGCGGGTCCCACCCCGGGGTTTTACCCTCACGGCACAGGCACCGGGTGCGAATGACCCTCCAGCTCCTCTCCCGGCTGTTCCCTTCCGAACACCACCGTCCGCAGCACGCAACATCCCCCTTTATCTTTGCCCCCGGCAGAGGGTGTTCGTACAGGCAGATAAGTACCGAGCGCTCACTATCGCGCTGGGAAGTCCTGCTCGCTCCCCGCACGCTCGTATCAGCCCGGGGCAGAGGGGGAACCACAGCGCCCACGCTGCCGCGATGGCAAAGCCCGCTCAGCCATGCTGTGGATCCGGTCAGGGGAGAAGGTTAGGTGTTGGCGCACGGGTTAGACACTGTTTTGTTAGTATTTTTTTAATTTGAAAGCTCTTTTTTAATAAAATGCTGAAAAAGTCAAAACTTTCCTGGGAACTCTGCGGCTTGGGAAGAGGATGGGCGCCTTTGACCCACCTTTGAAGGAAACGCTTTTGGCAATCAGAGGCTCCGGCACCAGGAAGGGGCTGCGGGCACCCAGGGGTCGGTGTGTAAGGCTCTGCTGGTATCAGGCACATCCTCACCGTGGCGGAGACAGGCGCTGCCGGGGCGGTCAGACATCACGGCGAGGAAGGCCACAGGAGCGGGGTGCACGACAAGAGGGAGCGACGAGAAAGGCACA
>NW_008825214.1:61478-62107 GCF_000699105.1 Pygoscelis adeliae
GGTGGTAGCAGCAGGAGGAGGTGTGAGGAGGAGGTGCGACTCTGCTGCTTTTTAAAAAAATAATAAAAAGGAGCCTTTCCACCCCGCCTGACAAGACAGACAGTGCATGAGAGCACTGCTTTGAATGGCAACTTCCACAGGCGAGGCAGGTCTCAAACCCTTCTCCATCGCCGCTTGCCCACAACCCATCGGTGGCAATTTCAGCGCTGGCGGGAAACGCCGGGCGAGGAGCAGCCTGGCGGGACGGTGCCCTCCATCCTTACGGGGAGATGCAGCTGGGCACCCGGCTGGGGTCCGCAAATAACCCCAAGCCCAGGAGGTGACCGCCAACGCCTTGGCACGCCAGGGCCCCGCCGCGGATCCTACGCTAAGCTGTGACCCGCCCCGGCAGAGATGTCGGGGGTGTAAAGTGCATCGCTCCACAAACCAGGCGCAGAGGAAGGGGATGACGTCCTGCAGCGGGAAGCCACCAAAACCCAAACCCTGCCCGCGCACCCCGCGCTCCGGAGGGGTTACGCTCGGGGAGCGGTGATGCTCCGGGGGCAGAGGGGGACGCGGGTGCCGCCGGCAGCCCAGCCCTGCCCCACGGCTGGGGGCCGCCCGCCCCCCCCCCGCCCCCCGCCGGGCGC
>NW_008825214.1:63307-80722 GCF_000699105.1 Pygoscelis adeliae
AGTGTCCGGAGGAGAGCTGCTCTCCGGGGCTGGTTTTCGGTCTCCTCCACACCTTTCGAGCATCCCAGGCTCCTGGATTTCAGACCACCAGCCCCGTGCACGCATGGGGTAAGGAAGAGGACGCACCACTCCTGCCCCAAGGGCTGAACGTGAGAGACGGATTATAACAAAGCATCACTTCGACCACAGATAGAAAGCAGCCATCCCCGGTATCCAGCGCTACAGCGTCTGACAGCTTGCAGCCATACCACATAACAGCTCAGGACGGGAAGCGATCTCCTCTTACAAATTACAGGAGCCAATTTACACAGGGCAAACACTTCCCGTTTTGCAGAGACCGGAGTGGGACCGCAGACGGCAGCGGGTCAGGGCCTCCGCTTCCCTCATAGCTCTCTAAATCCTTCCAGACACGCTGCGGGAGGAACACTGCACCTCCGGGCGACCGCAGCCGGCCTCCCACAGCACCCTGCCGCGGCCAGCACGACCGGCTCGGAAGCACGTCTGTGGACGCCGGACCCCGAGCACACATTTGGGGATGGTCCAAAGCTCTCGCAGGATGGCCCTCCGTGCAGAGGTTTTTCCCCACTCAGTCGTTTCATCCGTGCCTGGCAGCTAAGCGATCCTTAGCCTGGGTAAAAAATCTGTAAGGCTTTGACAAGGAACACAGACATCAGTAAGAGTGAAAACATTAGAGGCAAACCTTCGGCTTTCAGTGCGTACAAGTACATGTGCCACAACGTTTGCTTTCCCAAAGTTAAGCGCAGATCAGCGTCTCCTCTGCGACACGGCGCCTCGCAGTGAGCTTTGTTGACTGCAATCTCTTTTTCCTAATCCAGGCTTGTTTCGGGGAAAACAGGCGATTTTATCGAATTTCTTTACTGTCCTTTGATACGGGTCTTAGCTGCTAATGACGCTAGGAAGTAAAAAGAAATGGGAATAGAAATACACAACTATGAAGAATTAAAATAGTGAATTTAATTCAGCCAGTTCCAACTAAATTGGTAATTCCCTGAAAAACAAACCTTGCACAGAAAACACAACACAAATGTTTTTGTCTTGACAGCTGGCGAGAACAACTGAGTGAAAAGGTGAATGGTGAATATTTCTGCCTTCTCTGAAAAACAAAAGGTGCCGTACATTCTGAACACGCCCCTTGTTTTTTTACTAAATGGGTTGATTTTGGAGGTGGCTATTGGAAAGGCTTTGCAAGGAAAGCAGAGGTCTATACTCTGATACAAGCAGTAATTCCAGGTGCCCACGCTGAAATGTTTTACAAATGTCTGGCTTTCAAAAAGCGCTTATGTTTCCTTAAAGAAAAACCCAGGGCTTTTAAAAATGGCCCAAATTAGCCCAGAAACCGGAGGAACCAAAAAAATCTATTATTATTTTTAAAAAATCCTAAGCCCGGCTTTCCCAGCGGTCTTTACTTGGGCTTCAGAGAGATGCAATGTACAACGAAATGATGTGACGTTAACGCTCTCGCCAGCCCGGGATGAGGGAGCTGGCTGGACAGCCTGGCTCAGTTTCTCTTAGCACTGAAATACTTTTTCCAAACCAATACCAAAAAAGGTTTGTTTCTAGGTCAAGACCTCAGTACTAAATTTTAACCACGGGCTGACAGTCAAATCTGAACACAGCTGTAAAACGGATTCGCAATAGAAGCTCAGGCATTCTTTTCTAATTAGAAGACAGTCATTGAGCCTTGCGCGTTTAAAGGTGAAAGCTATTTTTGACATAAAAATTAGCACGTAGTTCCTCTGTCATCCTTCAGTTGCTGCTCTGGAAGCTGTGAGCGAATGATCCGAAGAGAAGAAGCATAAACACACTGAGTTAAACTAATAGGTAGAAGGGGATCAAGTTTTAAGTTTTATTCTGCCTGACAATTAGGAGAGGAAGAGATTTATTTTTACTTACTATTTAGCCTAAAAAGCACTGGTGAAAAGGTCCACTTAAGCGCTGAGACAGACCTCAAAGGCATTTAAAAACTTGAAGTGCTTTTAATAGCTGCCTTTTGAAAATACCATTAAATCTGTTTCTGAGATGGATAAACTAAGCCACCAGTAAAGCAAGGCAGGAGCTTTCAGAAGGACCCAGCAGTGAAAAACCGTGGTCCGGTTCTCAACAACTCAGCTCCCATACGGGGACCCCCCAAGATGAAAAAAATACCGGAGTACTGGATGCTCTTAAAAACCCGAGCGTTCTTTAAATCCAGATTTTCCTTCCTTCTTTCTTTGGTGGGAATCTAACCCTGACAGCCTTGAAAATTAACCCCAAGCGGTTTTCAAAATACGGCTCAGAGTGGCTGTTTCTAAAATAAAAGTGAGCGAAGAGCGAGCAGAACTTGGAGGGCTTATCGCCACCAGTAATGCCACCGACTAATCCCTCGGCAGCCCCAGCCCCTTTATGTAACCTGGGATTGCTGCAGCTCAAACGGCTTATTGGTGTTTTTCTTTAAACCTCTCGTGGACAAATGCAAACACATTAAATACTTCTTTCTTCTGCCACTCTAAAGAAGAAGTTATTGTAAGAGGGGAAAAAAAAATATTTTATTTGTGAACAATGGCAAATAGAATTTAACTCGTAAGCCAAGAATAACACGTGTTCCTCTCTCATCCGCGATCTTGACTGAACAGAAATCTTCCCAATTTACAACACTCGGGTATAACTCTCCAATGGTAAGACATAAAAGGTCAAATCCCAAATTTCTCCTCACCGCAAACACCCTCTGGAAGTGGTGGGGTGTTCCAAATAAAGAAGAAAACGTGCCCAAGGTAAACCATTTATACAATTTCCTGGCAGCGTGGGTGGCTGTGCCACAGTACTTACTTCCCCGTGGCCCGCTTCCCCGCAGTGCCTCGCCAGCAGAGCCAGGCACCCGCAGGCTCTCCTTGCCCACAGGACGAGTTTTCGTGCCATTGATCTGACTGTTCTGACTTCCGACAGCACAAATCCTTCCAAGGCAAAATACAACTTTAAAACTTTCAGTCGGTGCTACGCCATTAACCTAATGCTGAATGCTTATGGAAACTTAAGAAGAAAAAAATAAAACCCCTATTGAACTACTTGCAATCGGAGACCTGAATGGGCTCGATATAAAACCCACTCAAATCAACGGCAGCAATAGGCTTCCCTGGATGTTGGACTAGATCCAGCTTAAAAGTTTCCATGAAATAAACTAGGCTAAGCGCATCAGCTGCATAGAAACTAACTCAGTGTAACAGGAGCATCTGTTCTTCACATCCACCATTTTCTTAGTCTTAACTTCCCAGCGCTGCAGTGACACAAGTTGCCGTACAGATCACTCATCGCTGTCGCGCAACTACACGTCGTCTCCCGACAGCAGCTGGCCTTATTGCCTCGCCCTACTGTGGATGAACCAGCGATTATAAGGTAGCACGCATGCCGTATAAACTACTTGACCAGGTCGCTTTTGTTTGTCAAAAAACAGCTTAATGTATTTCGTATGATGGCATTACAAAGTGAAATTAATGTCTGTATTGAGACAGCTGAGGAGCACACCTCGGAACCATTTATACACAGTACAAAGCAAATGTTTACCCAAGTACAAATGAAACAGGTTGACAATTAGCTAATGTAGCTTTGTGGACATAAACCAGGTACATTCGAGCAGAACCAACATAAAATAAAAAGGAAACAGCCCTTTTCCTATCCCATGCTAACAGCACCACGGTTAGTGGTTTGGGAAGCCTCTGTCACGTTGAAAAATCTCCTTGCCGGTGTTTAATGTGTTTATTCTACTGCTACTCTGCTGGGATAAAAATAACATCGGCAGGGCACGCTAGCTGTACAAAGGACCCACTGTCAATACTACAGTAATTGACAACATACAATTAAGTCTCACACCTGTTTATTGTAAGTAATTCATAGATAACCACTTCTAGTACACATTTTCATATCGGCTTTTAATGCTTTTGTTTTTTTAAGCTCAGGGACACCCAAACGTCATCTAAGGGTCATCTCTGCCATTTACCCAGATCCAGAACGCTACACCTACTATGTGAAACTGGTGCAAGTTGGTGTCACTGCCACGGGTGACGGAGATGGCTTGGAAACTACACATCCCAACATGCAAGGCCCCACCAGCGCGGGCTGCTCTACGCTACGGGAGGAAGGAGTTTCGCTGGGGTGCGTTCGCCTCGCACGCCTCGTTTCGGCCGTATCAGCCTAAGTCATGCAGCTGCCTGCACGCAATGCTCTACACAGTGCAAAAACAAAGACCTCTACACATCTGGAGTAAGAACAGTGGTAACAAAGTCATAGCTACATATTCTTCTCTACATTTTTGTTTATTGAGACAAACTAATTAAAAGGCACAAACATAGGGCATATGTTTACATGGACATTATAACAAACATATACATTAAAAGTGTAGGAATGTGTTTCCTTTCTGCTAAACAGAAAGTTCCTAAGCTTTTATATATACAAAAGTTGTACAATTTGATGTCCTAAAGTACAAAAGATCATTTATAAAATTATTTTACACTAAGCTCTATTTTTTTGTTTTTGTTTTTGTTTTACTATGTAGTCCAAGCCCCTAGAACAGTTTCACGTAATGATACAGATACCTGTCACCTGAGCCAGCCGCCTGGCAATCACTGCTTGTACTGACACGGCAGGGTAGAAACGGAAGCAGTCCATTTTGACTAGTCAGTCCTGCTAGCACTCCGTGAAAATGCGCACACGCTAATCTCCATAGCTTTCAACTTCATTAAGATAAAAACATCTCAACTGCAATTTTATTTTTTTTTTTTAATGTAGAGTCTTCGGTTTAGGGTGTTGGTTTTTTTTAAACAAAGTTTTAAAAACGTGAATATGTGACATGATAGTCTAAAAAGTATATCTGTTTCCCTAGATTTTGCTTTCTACTTTATGTACAGATAAACAGGTTAAGAAATAAAAAGCACATGTAGCTTAAACATGTGTGACCATTTGTGGAGAAGTTCTGGGCTGGATAGTTTAAACCATCACCCCAGAACTCCCACAAATTGATAGAAATGTGTTAACACAATAGAAGAATAACGTAAAAATGATGATGTTTGCAAATATTTACAAAGTTGAACAGATTTGCACAACACTTGATTAAGAAATAGGGGAGAAATTAAAAGACGCTCTCTGCTTGTCCTGGAGGGGCATCCTACCTAGTTAGTGGTTAGAATAAAAACTGTATACAATTTAATATAAGACAAAACTTCTAGTGAACAACTAACACGTCTGTCCCCTGCTGTAACACCAGCAGGCTCTGATTGGGAGGCAGAGGGCATAAAAATCATACCCAGTGCCTCCAGAATCTTCCAGCTTAAAGCAATATTTCTTAAGTTTCAAAGCACTCCTTTTGCTCCTAGATAAGAGTCCCATAGGGGTCTGACTGTTCAGAGACCATGTTTACATACATTTTGACTCCTCTTCTGTCAGCCATGGCTGTTTCTCACTAAACAATAACAGATTTTTTAAAAAAACGTTGACTACAATGCTATATTCCCTTAGGGTAATATGTTGGGTAATATTTACATCTCCAAATATCAGGTCACAATCCCTATTATATGTTGAAGTTAGAATGATAAGTTATCATATGCTTTGCATATCAGAGCTGGTATCACCTTTCCCATAGGGAATGCTGCCTGAAATTATCATATTCCCAAAGGTAAAATGCATATTTTCTCCAAAATGCATTTTTTTTTTTAAATGACAACATTGTAATGCATTTACTCATAAAAAAAAACAAAACATCAACACAGACAAAGATTCTACACTAGCTCAGAAACAGTGGACTTAATGACCGGCAAGTTAAAATTAGCCATCCACCCTGTTAAAGATACAGAGGGGTCTGTGCTAGTGTTTAGATTAAAATAATTTTCTAAGTTATAATTTGGGGAATAAAACATAAAACTGTTTTTTAATTACTTTTTTTTTTTTTTTAAACTCTGGCAAGTAAGTATCTGCTCTAATTCAGCATCAGTCAGCTAAAAAGTAAAACTTACTTTAAATGAAGTGCTCCAGTGAAACTCAAGTTTGAACCATATGAGCCAAATCAACAGGGGAAGATGCTACTATGGTCTCTGATGGTGCATGTTGCCCCAGTGTCTTAGTCTGAATTTATTATTAACTAAAACAAAACAAAAAAAAAAACAAAACAAAAAACCCAACAAAAAAAAAAACAACCAAACAAAACCCAAAAAAGAACTGCTGGTAAGGATTCCATTTTAATCCTTTTTAATACTGTTTAGAAATTCTTTACCAGGGAGGAGACGTGGGCAAGGCCTGGGGCAGGAAAGGCATGCTTTCTACTGGTCTCATTGCTATATTTAACGGACCAGCTAACGTCATTGGTGTGGGGAGGTTCATGGGAGATGTTATAGTGACTGGATGCGCTATATTCACTGGAGCGGTTACTGGGGTAGGTAAATTGACTGGTGTGGTGAGCGTTAATGGAGATGTCATGGATAATGGACTTGTTATAGTTACAGGATGCCCTAGGTTCATCGGACTGGATATATTAACTGCACTTGATACATTTACTGGACTTCTCATGCTCATTGCAGCTGCCACTGTGACTGGGTTTGTGATAGTCCCAGAAGCCACAGAGGACGTTATATTGAATGGAGTAGTAAGAGTCACAGGCGTAGTAGCAGCAGTGGAGGTTTGGCACAAGTTAGCAGCTTCTAAAAATGAGACATAAAAAGACAAAAAGTTTTTAACACATAAAAAACCATGGACAAGATTTAAAAAAAAACAAAAACAAAAACCAAAACCAAACAAGAACAGGTACAAATTCTGGAATAATTTTCTTTAGGAATTATTAGTAAGTTAAAACTGTTAACAATCTATAGCCTACAAGAAATACAAACTCTCATGCAGTTCATTTCAATTCAATATTTTTTTCCTGAGAAGTCAAGCGAGGTTGTCTTATAAAGAGGGTTTCGATGTTCATAAAAACAGTATCGTACAGTCAAAAAAATCCTCCCAAGAGGAACATTATAAATAGAGGAGAGAGTGTACATACCGAATGGTACGTACTCTATAGCCTTCTCAAAGGTGAACTGACATTCTGTGAAGGTTTTAAAAAGTCATTATTAGGGACTGATAAGCAAAGCTTGTTTCAATATTTACCTGCTTATTTCAGTCTTAATTATTGCTACTAAATTGTTCCACTGATCACAGTACTTCTACTTAGCAATTTTCAAGGCTACCCAGTCAGTACATCTTTCAACCCCCACTATCTCCTCAGCTTTCACATAAGCTACAGCTCCACACCAAGTTGTTTTGTTTTGTGGTTTTTTGGGTTGTTTTGTTGTTGGTTTTTTTTTTTTTACTTTGTTTTGCAGTAAGCAGGAATTAAGTGCCAAACAAGGGAGACCCAGGAGGCCAGTGCCCGGCCCTGCTGCCAGTGGGCTCTAGCAGGGCCGGGCACTGGGGGAGCGGGCACCGGCGGTCCGGGACGGCGGAGGGATCACTAGGCATCCATCAGCACCACCTGCCGGCTACCCATACTAGAAGGCTCCAAAAACAGAAGCGGGCCGGTGGACACGGGTAAAGGGAAGGGATGACTGCTAGAGAAACCGACAAAAATATATTCTAGATCAACGTTACGGCACTTCTAAGTCGTGTCTTATTCCACATTTGTAGGGTAGGACACCAAGCTCAGTCTACACCCACGTTTCAGGAGGTAAGCCAGGAGCAAAGAGTCCACTCTTGCCACTTGGGCAATACAAATGTACCAAGACAGAGTTAACTTTGAAAGCAACATTAGCCCCATTCAAGGGTTACTGTTGGTTCTTCAAAGTCCATATCTAGGAGGGGTGGAAAGGAAGGGAAAAAAAAAGAGTAAAAAAAAAAACAAAAAACAAAAACAAACTGTGAAAATAAATCGTATTAGACTAAAAAAATCCCATATAGTGTTGTAAAGCCAACACAACAGGTGGCACTAGCACAGGAGAACCAGCATGGAAAGAGTAGCACATAGGCATGGCACTGACTGGTCTAGCTTTACCTTCCAAGCACAGTAATACGCAAAGACACATCCCACCCCATGCCCCTTCCCCAATTAAGTTAAGCTAATATCATCAATCTGACAACACTTCTACCCACCCGCCTCCCTCACCCACCGTTCTGTCCAAAACCACTGTTTCTTTTGAAGCATATTCAGTAATCTCAATAAGAAAAGAAGGGAAGAGGGAACAAGACATAGGAAGGAACAAGCAGAAAAAAAAATTCTCAGAGATTTTCTAAATCTGACACCCATTTGCTTTATCTATTTAGTGGCCTGATGATATTTAATGTTTCTGTTATCGCTACATTTTAACATGAATAAGCTGCTTCTATACTGTGTGATCACAGAATTCAATTCAACTGGAATAACAATCAAGGCAAAAGGAGCTAGCAGCCTAATACACAAACAAGACCTAGAAAAGAAAAAAAGATTGAAGAAACTGAAAGGAAGTTTAGGAGAAAAGAAAAAAAATGAGGTGAGTCAAGAACATTTATCACTAAAAACAGGTAGTGAAAAACAGTAAGTGGTTACTAAGAATTTCTTCTAAAACATGTAATCCACGAGAGTCACATGAGAGGCATTAGAAATCAAACTGTTGTGAAAAGAGTAAGCTAGCGGTAACGGGAGACTTTAAACTACTACACTCCTAATGACATTAAATTGAAGCAATCTGTTCTTTACAAAACTGACACATTGACCAACAACAGGAAGCTATTCATCTTCAATTACAGTAGCATAGGTATATGTAAGCTGTGAGCTAGCAGTAATGAAAAACACGATCACTTATTCGTTATTTCTGTAATGAAAAAAAAACAACAAAGAGATAGAAGAGTAAGTTCTATGAGTTCTAGAAAACTTTATGCAAAGACAGTTACGTGATGATAAAGCGAATGGAATAAACTGGGAGAGAAAAGATGAAAGGGACACAGAAAGCACCCACATGCAAACTGATGATGATGCAACGACAGAGGGTGGTATGTGTGTGTGTATATATACATATATATATATGCACACTAGTTAACAACTGGTAAATATGCATAAACACAGCCAAAACCACATGCAAGTAAAAAAAAACAGACTCTTGCCTTGGAGCAGACACAAACATCCTTTATAATTGATGGCTGCTACGTACACATTCAAGCGCAGAGACCAAAGGGAACCAAGTAGTAAGGAGTTCATTTACAACAGCGTCATTTCGGTCATGTTATCCTCTTGCTAGTTTTTAGCTATTACTTCTAACATCGAGAATGAAATTTTCATGTAAGACATCCTTTTCTGACATCTTAAACTCCCTATGTAACTGTAAACTCCAGTATCTTATAAAACCAAGACCATAAATATTGTTTTGTTTTACCTTTCTTCCTTGCTTTGACGGCCTCTTCCCATAATCTCAGGGTCTCTACCTGCTTTCCAGGCCAACTTGTTACATGTTGCTGCTGCTGCTGTTGCTGCTGCTGCTGCTGCTTCTGATTGCTGGTCTCTTCACTCATGCATGCTATGCCAATTAAGTAAAAACACAAATTCACCTTGAAAAGTTATTGTTTTCTGCTGAGATGACAAAGGCTTCTTCTGTAAAGAGCGTGTGGAATCTCGCAGGATTTCAAGAGCAAAAAATCACAGAAGTGTTTAAAACCATGTAATTAATTCTGTGTTTTATAGAACTACTTTTCCAAGATCTAAAAACCAAAGTGTAAGTCAGAAGCACCTGCTTTCACTGCCAAAAATGAACTTCCTTTCTGATTATTTTGTTTGTATTTTAGGAAGAATGAAATAAAAGACTACAATGAGTCTCTAGAATTCAAGCCGGTTAGCTGATTCCACTTTTCTAAACTTCAGCTCCAGTTAAAAAAAAAAAAAAAGCCTTTTTACTTTTTATTGCAAGTATGGCTTAAAATTTTCAGTTTACCTTTACATCACAGAACAGCATGTTACTACTCTCTGGCCGCATTACAGCTCATCATTTCCACCTCTAACAACTGCTGTAAATGCCTCGTGTGAACTGGCTTAGCACCACCGAACTGGCTTGGGAAGCCAGAGCTGTAACCCTATACCTTGAAAAATACTTCACATCCAAATTTCTTATTAAGCTCAACAATCAGACACTTTAGACATTCCCGGTACCTTCAAATTATCCAGGAGTAACAGGAACTGCAAAGATGTAAATTAATACTGTTTAAAAGGCTTTAAGGACAAAGTTTCCAAAGACATTCCTTACTTGTCCCTCTTGATTCCTTTGAAAACTCGTCTTATATCACTAACCATGTAGGTTAACTTAAGTTACAGGTATTTTAATAGGGAAGATTTGAAAGTCAAGTCTGTCTTTGCTTACTAGGCACTCCCAGGTTCAGGCTTCAGCACTTCCACAGAGTTTAAGACTAGAAGGAACTATTACAAACATCTCATTTGAACTCCTGCACACCACCAGTCAAATGCCATTCATGCCCAAAACATATCGGGCCTGGATTTAAATGCTTTTCTTGTCAGCTACTGCCAGAGCGAGGAACCACTGAGCCCCTGTCTCAAAGCTCAGAGAAAGCAGAGAGATCTTTCTCCTAATTTTGATGAGCTTTAGATGAGGCTTCAAACCTGAAACTTGGCAGATCTTAGCAGTTCTTAAATATTCTAAAATCTCCAGGATTATCTGTTGGACTTTTAGGGCTGTACGGTTCAGGAAGAAGCATTGTACTTAGAAGCTGAGAAAACTTGGGAACTCCTTTCTTCAAGAGATGGGTTATTCTCACAAACTGCAGGGCATTCCTAAGGGATAAGAGCACAGCCTAGCAGCAAACTAAATTCCACATATGCCAATTTCTTGAGCTGAAGAAGATCCTGTTATCAAATACCTATTTTTAATAGGTGTGAATACCCAGACTGATAGGTATGTTTTTGCATTTTAACGTAATCAAAGGCAATTCCCTTTGCAAACACATTGTTATTAAAAATGTTTTTAAAATGTTCACCTACTTTTATTGATGCCTTGTTTACAGGTATTACAGTTGATACTTTGGCTCTGCCCGTGTGTCTTTAAGTGGCTGGTGATATATGCTGCACTCAGAAGTTTACCACAGATATTACACGATACCTTTCCTTCATGGCGCACCATGTGTGTCCGCAGTCTGTCTTTGGTGGCAAAGGCAGCAGTGCACGTCTATATGAAGGACAACAGTTACACTTGAAGTGCAGACAGCATCAGCACAGTATGAATTACATGCCCACTGTAAGCCTATTTTACCTTGTAGGTGCAAACAGTATCCTAAGGATATTGACAACCTTAAGTTTTACCTGTATTTATAGAGAAACCAAAATCAAACTACTAAACAGAGACTGAAAACGGAAATTGGCTTCTGAGACAATGATGACAAAAATCATACTCTATACTACTTGAACTTTCTTAAAATAGCGAGTTGTCGTACCTACCAAAACAAGAGGTAGCTTATAAAAAAAACCTACAGCAGGCAAAGTTGGGTTTTGATAACAATTTTACTGCACGAATCTGAACTTGGTATCTTAAGTTGCTCAATTACTTCTGTTCCCATCCAAATCAGAACAAGGAAATGAAACCTTTTTCTAACACTATTCCTTTTACACAAGACTTTTATTTAATACGATGAGTCACTAAAACACAGGCTGGAACAAGCATGGATATTCCAAGCAAAACAGTTAATTGTTCAAGGACAGTCAAGTTATTTCTCTTATACTCAGTCATCAACTTATGAATACCTGCTTTCACCTTCCAGCAAAGTAACGGATCCAGAATCAACTATTCCAATCCATTTTAAATGGATATACTGAGAAACATATTTGATTTAAATATGCTGAGAAACACGTTGCACACATTACTCTGGTAATCAGCACTGAGCTGAGGACGCTGTTACAATCCTACTACTAAGTTAAGCATACCGTAAAACAGCGCACCTGCGTTGTTCTCCAAGAAAGCAAAAAGCCTCTAATCCTCCTAAAAAAGTAGCCACAGCATCCTTTTAAACTGCCTCTACACTTACATCAGAACTACAGTGCTGCTGGTACGTAAGGTGGATGCGACTTTATTCCTAAACTTGCTTTCCAACGAAAAATCCAGGAGCAAATACAGTTCTGAAAAGATTATTCACCTGAGATTCTAATGATACAATAACGTATTGTTCTTAATAAATCATTTTAACCCTTACTTGGCATTTGAAGGGTCTCTCTGTTGAGTGAACATGTTTAACGTGACAGCTTAAATGATCAGGCCTGCAAAAAAAGAGAGGAACAGAAAAGAAAATGCATACTGTTACAAATACATAGTAAGGACACCTTGGCTAGCGGTGCTGAACACTGCGCTGATGACCCCTTCCAGCCCACATCCCTCTGCATGACGAGAATAAATACGTTCCCCGTACCTACGCAGTGGCCTTCAGCTAGAGTAACACATAGTTACGCTGAGACCAACCTGCAGTTTAAAACTTAACCGTGTTCTTCTTACACACCTGAAAATGGTACGTTTGTGTGAAGGTGACAGATCAACAGCACTAGAGGTTGACGTTCTCTCTGTTGCAAGCACAGATATAAATACAGCCAGCAGCAATGCAAGCTCCCCCACAATGCTCTGTCAGTACGCCTCAACCTTGCTCCGAGACAAGGAGACAGTTTGCCTGCCATGCCTCATTCGGTCATTGACCTTTGCAAAGGCTGGTAAAGGGGCTCCGTGGTCACCACCAGTGACACAGACACGCGTCCTACGGGACCTGGATGAGGTCACGAAATCATTTCAAAACACTCTCATAAAAGAGTGACCACTTTTGGCCACTGCCAATCTGGCTCAGATCAAGACCCACGCCCTAGAGGTAAACAAGGCTCTTTATCCCCTCACCAATCTTCTAAGATGTCTGGTTCTCCTAGCCCCTCGCTATGATAGCTTAACCCTTCTTGGTTATGAAAAGCCAATACTTGAGCTCGCCTGGGATTTTCTACATGGTACCTCGAGAAGCCTTTTCCACAAACACCACAGGTGTATGGTTTCGTGATGCCACCTTCATGAGACCTCACGTGGTAGGTCATGCGATCCTTTCTCTTGAAGCGCTGATTGCAAATTGGACATTCAAAGGGTTTTTCATCTGAGTGGGACAGCTTGTGCCGGTTGAGGTGGTAGACATCCCTGAAGGCCTTTCCGCACATCTCACAAGCGTGGTTCTTCTTAACGGGCTTGCTGGGCTTCTTCACCGTCTGAGTCACTGTCATAGCCGTTGCGCCGGCACTACTGCTGGGGTTGGTGGCAGAGGAAGACGTAGTGACTGTGGACAGGATGCCTGCGATAGTCGAAACCAATGAACTTCGGCTGTTGTCACCAGCGATGGTCGAGATAAGGGGCACCATTGTGGTGGGAGTTTTCTTTGGCCGTGACACTAATTTTATCCCTGTGTGGCAGGACTCGTGACGCCTCAAATGGTAGCTGTCCCTGAAAGCTTTGCTGCAGTAAGTGCACACAAAGGAGGTTTTAGGTTTTTCCTTTTTAATCCCAACAATAGCATCCTTTAATGTTTCTGGTGCAGGCTGAGGTTTCTGCGTTATTGGTAAGGGCAGAATCGGCTTCTGATCAGGTGGCTCAACAGCAGAGCTCAGGAGAGGCAACAAGCTGTTCTGTGCTGCCTGCTGTTGGTGATGTGAGGCTTCGTGTGCCTAAAACCAAACATTCACACTTAAATTCTATTGATGGGTGCTCACTCTGACACGGTGAGAACATTTACAAACTACAGGAAAGCACATTCTAGACCAAAAGCCATTGAAGTAACAACTGGAAAAGGTTACATAATTTTGTTTTTGGACAGGATAAACCGCTCGCACTTTAAATGCATTCGCTGTGCAGATTCTGTGGTAAGCGTAGGAAGGCACACATCATAACAATCAAATAATTATTAAGTTTCCGGAGGGCAACACTTCTTATGGAAAACAACTAGGTGCTTGTCAGATCTTTTACTAACGCAGTGTTTGATCTTTACCTAACAGATAACTTGTTTTGCTAACGATCATATCAGATGCCACCTTGGGACTATCTTTGGAGCGTATGAATGTACTGATGGGAGTTGCAAAATACCGCCCCACCTTTAATCCAAGCTTAGTGCACACTGAGAATTAAACTGCAGCCACAGAGAGCCAGGATGCGATAAGGTGTCTTATTCAAACAACGTGTTCATACCAGTGTGTTAGCGCTGAAACCAAAGCAACTTGGATCGAGAGCTGTCTAAAGCCACGTTTCTATATTTAGCAGGTTCCCGCCGCATTTATACACTGACCACTGTGCTCTCTGCGTCTGGAAGCTAATAAGAATAGCGACATGTTCTTTTTCTCTTCATCAGCGGCTACTTTGTGATAGGAAGAGAAGCTAATCGATAAGCACTGGTAGACATCTAGAGATGCTGGAGAACACGGGGCAGGGCGGGGAGGGGGGGGTGCGTGTGTGTGATGGTGAAAAAAAGCTGTTTCAAAACAGCCAATGTTTTGAAGAAACATTGAAACAGACCTGAAAGCTGTTTCAAAACAGCCAATACCAACTGACTCTGAACTACAGAATCAGTGGGAGAAGCTAAAGGGAAGAGACAGAGGGGGACCCCCCAGGAGCATGCCACAGCAAGCACCGCTCAGCTGAGCTGCAGCCTGCGCCACTACGGGCTGTTCCACACCACGCTTGTATTACGCGCTGTTTATTCTAAGGCAGAAAACACTGTTATTAAAACTCACCCAGTCAGACTGGGACAAAACCCTAGCAGACACAATTTTAAAGTGGTTTAGAAACCACACAGACCAATTCAGCCTAATGGAGCATTAAAATAAATCACTCAAGCACCTTAAGCCAGTTTAAGCGCATCTGTATTCAAGATGTGCCTCAGTCTCATCAGACCAGTTTTAAATCAGTCTCGTTATTAACGCAGCGTGCCAGGTCTGAAGCTGAGTTTGGGGAAACTTGCATTCCCATTAGATCAGTACTGCAGCCTTCCAGGACTTCTTCCCTACGGTTTCCTTCACAAAGTAACACGTACTTCACTTCACGACTCGAGGCTGTGAGAGCTGAATAAAACGCTGTGCTGGCTTGCAACCCCCAACTTGTCTACTTTTACGTTGGTTGAGGATGGACAGCTTTATGAAATGCACTCAGGCTAATACTCTTCCTAAGTGAATCCGTTTCACCGCGTCCTTTGGAGAAGTCAGTATTTCTAGAAGCTCACTTTGGGACTTTTTCTTAGTTGCATCCAGCTCCGGCCACTTTGCCTCTCTCGATCGCAGCAGCGACTACAGCCACCTCCGTGCAACTCTCCCTCGGCTGCAGGGGGGCTCCCACCTCCTCCTGCCACCGCACAAGCCCTGCATCACCTTAGCCACTCATTTTTTGGGAGCACGGTGCCAGTGATCTTTGGATAAAAGCCACCGGGGGGTACACACTAACCCACGTGGGTATGAATATGTGCTCCCTAACACTCCAAGCCTATCTGACAGGAAAACGGTTCACGGGAGAAAGCCCGGATTCGGTATGATAACGGGAGACAAAACTTGCAGGAATCGTTAGGAGCCAGGCCAGCCCGTCCGTTTTTATCTGCATTTTACGTCCCATCTGTGCCGAAGCTTGGGATGCAACAGGTAAGCTGAACGTTACCACACCGCGCCTGGCCACAGCAGCCGCCTCGAACAACAGCCTAAGGGCTGTTGCAGCAGCGATTGCTGAAGAGTCGAATGCAGAACTCTCCTGGAGGCTACGCTGCTAAATCAGGGCACGGCACACGCTCCAGCTTCTCCATTAAACTTTTGCCTGACTTCAGTGACAACTGTGGATTTTCAACCATTTATTTTCCATGTTTTTAAAAAGCGATTGAGACATCTACATTGCATAAAAAGAATATAGTATGTACAATACACATTGAAAGTACAATATTAAGCAAGTTGTGTACTTAAATACAACTTTAATTTTAAAAAGTTCTGAAATGTTTTACAGCCAACTTTAAATAAGCATTAAACAATGTTGTTAAACTGCATCAGAAGACACTTAAGAGCACCTAAGGATAGCTCCAGAGATACAGTTTCAAAGGCAGAGCTAGTAGATCGGATAATAGAGCCCAAATCCTTTGGACAAGGTTCAAACTTCTGCAGTTTATGGATATTTTTAAGCCTTAAAGAATCGTCAGCACTCCGAGGTAATGATGCACTTACTCCTACGGAACCAACAGAGACGGTGGACATAAAACAATGTATATTCATAAGGCTACAGGCTATGAAGCCGCTGCTTATAGAAGTCTGCTTATCTTGGTTCCCAGATAGCCAGTGTTATTAGCGTCGCTGTCTTTCTAACAACCCCTCTTTGCAACGAGCAGTATTCCTCAGTTTCCAAGGGCTGCCTGCATTAAAGCCTTTTAAAAAAGGATCAGGCGGGGTTGTTTTTTTTTTTAACTCGCTGTTCGAGAAGGGAAGACAGCACCTGCTGCATGCCTCTCGCAAGTCATTTTTATTCAGGCACAGACCACGGATTTACTTGACCTAGCATTAATGTCAAGTCAACATTTTTGCGATATTTTGATCGCCTGGGACAGGCTCTCGTGCAAAATACCCTCGTTCTATCACTAATTTTTTCTTTCCTGGGGGGCAGTAAACAAAAAAACCTGTAATTCGTGACCCGGAGTGGTAGGATGTGGCATTGTGAACTTCCAATGCCAGAGGCTAAAATATTTTCGCGCTCCAGCCTTAATGTGAGAGCAACAAATTAGCATGAGTCATATCTTGAACACTCTGTTTGATGGATGATTCCTCCTCACATTAACAGATACAACTTTCACTTTCTGAGCAGATACTAAAAGTGGTTTTCAAAATATGCATTTCAGGGACTAATAATATCCAAACAAGAGCTGCTTATTCAGTCTCACAATTGTTTCTTTAAAAAGATACAATTCATCAAAATGCCACCTAAACACAATCAAACGACGTTATTTGGAAAGAGCAATTTACAGTCACATATCCCACCGCTAGCAAGACTAAAATTAAGACATTGCAACCTCCTCTAAAAACATTTTGCTAAAAATTACAACTTTACACACCGCGTATTAAACTGTCCCTTAGAAATCCGGTCACAGCTGAAACACACACTTGGTAAAACTCCCCCCGCGAAGAATGAGCGTGTACGTTCAGTCACTTGCATTTGTTATTTAACTGGTACCGGGAAGGGGGGCCGGCCGGGAGGGGCTTTTAAATCCACTTTTTGCTACTAGTTTTAACTAATCAGCTGGATGTTGGCTGACGTGCTGTTGGCGAGAATGGGAAGAAGAACAACTAAAGTCACATCAGGAGTATCTTAACAGTGCTTTCTGCTGGGCGCATTAGGATGCTCGCACCCTAAATCGTTGGTTTTAACAAAATGACTCAAGAAATGATATTCAGCATTTATTATGAGG
>NW_008825214.1:80827-82205 GCF_000699105.1 Pygoscelis adeliae
TGACTCCTTAATTAAAAGCAGCAAAGCCTATTCCTAAATCAAAGCGTGACATCACTATTTCAAAATACAGTATCCTTCAAAAAAAATAAAGACGAGCAGCAAGAAGCTGGACACATACTTGTAAGTATTACTTGGCATTTCTCACAGAGGTTGCTGCAATACCGTATTTCCAGCCTACGAATAATTTCCCCTCAAAAACGCTCAGCTGTGAGCCTGGGACGCAGAAATGCGATAAAACAGCCCCAAATCGGAGGGAGATGGTCCTAAACTAAGGAGATTAACTTCTTAGCGTGAAGTTTCCTCTGTGCGAATCACAACTGCCCACTAGAGTGAGAAATAATTCACGAGACCTCAGCCAAACTCGATGGCATCACCCGCATTAATCACGAAAAGGCGGAAAACCCAGCGCCCAGCTCCCGGTACCGGCTCCCCGGAACATTCCCGGCGTGTTTTCGGAGGCAGAGCACCCGAGCGAGTGACTCATCCCTTGGTACTTGCAAGGGAATAATTTTTCCTCTCTAAAGGAATGGTGCTCGCTCTTGGTGGATTTATTCATTCAACTCAGGTTTTCAAACTCGTGTCACGGGCTGGGTTTGGGTTTAATTCCGAGGAGGACAGTGAGTAAGCGAGTGACTGCCGCTGGGAATGTGCAAAGAGGATTATTTTACCTTGAGAAAGGTGATGTGTGGGGCTTTTTATTTTTTTTTTCTTTTCCCCTGCTGCTGCAATTACGCATTTTATGTTTTCAAGCTCAAAAAGAGCAGGAGGCATCAGAAAACAATCCGGCGTGAAAGGGCTCGGCTCACAAAAGCTAGGGGAGGATTTTTTTTTTTTTTTTGGTACACTGGATTTTCTTCGGAATTACATAAACAGCGGTGTTTTTAAGTCAGTCTTTCGCGGACAGAAGGGGGGAAAATTGTGACTCAGTTGGCAAAGGGAGGGGTTGCACGCTCCGCCGTCCCTATTCCTCCCTATTACCGTTAGCATTTCGCCAGTTTTTACAGAAATCCGGCCCGCTCGCGTCCTATTTTAAAAGAAAACAAGCTCCCTCGTCACCCGGCCCCTGAGTCAGGCTGTTTAAAGAGGGATTAATTTATTCTCCCAGACACGGTGTTTGTTCCATCGGGGTTTTGTTAGAGCCCGGTGGAAGGCTGGTTTGGGGTTGTTTGGGGTTTTTTTTTTTTTTTTCCTTTTTGGCGGGGGGAAAGAAAAACAAAACAAAAAAAAACCCACCAGGAAAAAAAAGCTATTTCGGGTTTTTTGGGGAAAAGAGAAAAATAAAATTTAAAAAAAATACAAACACTGCCCTCTTTTTAGGGGGGGCGGGGGGGGGAGGAAAAACACTCCGGGGCGGCGGCGGAGCGCCGTGCGCGATCGG
>NW_008825214.1:83896-88411 GCF_000699105.1 Pygoscelis adeliae
TGGCAGGTGGAACTGCGAGAGGATGGATGTTTTAAAACCAGACCTCTGCTCGTAGGCAAGGGCTGTCTTTCCCCAGGACTGGGGGACATGAGAACAGGCTTACAAGAGTTTTTGGGGTTCCACACACACCCCCCCCGGCTCCGATCAATCCTCTTTGCTCAGGCCCAAGATCCACGCGAGCCGCGCTGCGCGTCTGAGGCCTCGGCCGCTGCAGCGCCCGCTTCACCAAAACCAGCCGGCAGGTCGGGCGGGTGAAGAAACACAGCCGTGCCGCCGCAGGCTGCTGCGCAGCTTGACCTCAGTAAGCCGGGCTAAATATGGATCGCGTCGATGAAGTTTCCCATACTACTTCCTCCTTTATGGGAGAGCCGGGTGGTTTTTCTTGTCTCCTGTTACAGATAATGCAAAGGCCGGTCCCGAAGCCCCAGCTCTGCGTAACACCGGTGCCAACGCTGCTGCAGCGGGGAGGAGGGATGGCAGGGACCGAGCAGCCGTCGGCGGTGGGCTCGGCGGGGGTCCCGGCCCACCGGCTCGGCTCTCGCTTCGTGCAGTCTTGGGCGAGTCACCTGGCTCCTGCGGCGCTGGTTCTCGGCCCTGCTCGAGTGTTTCTTCACTTTCCAAGAGCGTTGCAAAACAGTAGTTGTTCTGTTCAGAGTGACGCTTGCGGTTGTTTCACGCCTCTCAGGCTATCTGCTAGCTTTTTTCCTTGAAACCCCGGCGCCAGAGTCGAGCGATTACGCCAAAATCTGTTTGCATTTAAAAAAAGATGTTTCTCAGCCTTGTGACCCCACAGGAAAGTCTGTGGGTATGCGCCCAGGGGGCTCGGCTGCCTGGAGTGGCCCAACCTGCTCAGGGGCACCCGCGGCTCCGAGAGTCCGTCTGCCTCGGGGAATTTGGAGCCTGCTTGGTTTTGACCACCCCCATCTGCACCACGGTAGACCTCTGTGCTGACGCATCCGGTGGGCAGCGCTGGAAACGTGCAAAATACCGCCCTTGCTCTGCAGAAGCTCTGAATTAAGTAAAACAAACCCAAAAAAAAGGGGTCAAAGGGGTTTGCTAGTGCACGTGTGACATGCGCTCTCAGCCCTGCTGGGATCGCACCAGCCCAGCTCGCCCGTAGACGGTTTGTTCTGCTCAGCAGAGATGCTCACCCCAGCCGTGGCGCAGGGGCAGCCGCAGCATTGCCCCCCTCCAGCCCGCATGCCACCACCGGAGGGTTTCCCTCTCCTGCCCTTTATTCCGTCTCCGGCACTGCCACCGGCAGAGCAGGGACTGCAGGAGAGTCCAGAGAGGAAACCTGCGTTTGTAGGGAGGGGGACACCGCTGCTGCTCCTGGTTATTTTTCTCCGGGTCGGTCAGTTATTTTTGTTAACGCTTATTAATGAAGACTTGGGGGAGCTCTCTTTGTTAAGGGATCACACTCACTTCAATTAAAGGCTAAGAAAACTACCCGAGCGTATCACTGAGTCATCGAAGAAATCCTGATGAGCACGTAGGAGGCTAAACTCCACGTTGTTGTTTTTACAACTAAAGAACCAAGAAGGGATACAGGAACAAAACCTAGAAGACTCAAAGCCTTCTTACTGAGTCGGAGAAGAGGGAAACAGAGCTGGAGCCCTCTTCCCTCTCGACAGCGTCTGGCTGAGCCCTCCCGGCACCTCTCTCACACCCGACACATCCCGCAACGGGGCAGCGGTCGCCGAGGGAAAAGCTGCCTTGGGAGCAAAGCGAGACGAGACGCTGCAGAGAATCCCCGGGGGGAGAAAGAGCTTGCAGGAGCTGTATTTATAAAGGGCAAGTCTATGCCAAACCTGACGAACTTTTCTTTACCCAGAATTATAACTGGAAATATAAAAAGCCACAGTGTTTGAAAACACATATTTACATTATATATGCCCCAAAGCAGAATAAACAAAGGTTAGATTTGTAAACTCTCCATCTTAATTAAAGCAGCACTGCTTTGGACAAACCCACATAACAGGTGGCTTGAAGTGTTGTGTTATTTAATTTATACCTTCCAGCTCCCTTAGTTATCGAGCTGGGACAGCGATAGCATCAGCAGCATCAGCTGCCGCTCTGGTACTCGCAGCGAGCGTGCAAAGGGAATTTCTAGGGCAGCGGGAACCGTGTGGCCCATTTACCACCGTCCCCAGGCTGCTCCTTTCTGCCTTTTCAAAGAAAAATCTTCCTTCCTTTCTTCCTCAGCGCTTCCCACGTTGTTGGGAAGGACGGGAACGCTGCCTGGGCCCCCTGGAGTCCCCTGTCTCCAGTGCCCGTGCCGAGGTCGGTTGTGGGGAGCCTCCAGGGGATCAGGGCAGCACCGGGGCTGCCCCTCGGTGCCACAGCCGTGCCCTGCCCGATGCCGGTGCTGCCAAAAGCCCCGCACAGCCTTCAGCCGCTCGCGTGCCCTCCTGCCACCCAGCACGCGGCTCCCTGGGGATGTCCGCCCCCAGAAGAAGCAATACCCACGGTTAATTTGTCAAACCCGCCTCACGGCACGGCTCGTACAGAGAGGAGCTGTTTCCTCCACCGTGCTCAGCCACGAAACGGTTAATAAAGTGCCTATTTGCACAGGCGCCATTAGCTGTCCTGCCTGCTAGGGAAGCCGGGCAGGGCAGGGGGATGCAGCTCCCCTCCACAAACCCGGGAGCCCCGGCAGGACCATCTAAACTCTACCCATGTTATCCCGTTATCCTTGCAGAAGCCCCCTGTGCGTTAGGACCTGTAGTGGGACATGAGCAATAAAATCATAATTTGCTTTTCTGCTGTCGGCGCATCTCCCGTGGTTATAGAGCGGATGAGTTGGGCTGGGCGAGCGGCTGCCCCGCGGCAGGCGTGTGCACCCATGCACCCTCCTCACCCAGGACCTTCAAAGCTGCAGCGCCTTCCCCCAGCCCCTGCTGACACGCTGTGCTCTGATTTCGTTTGGCGAGCATGTGCTTGCATCGCTAAGAATAGAAAATGTTGTCAAATATTTCAGCTTTAGAGGAGCCCCTTTCTGTTTGTGCTCCGCTCCCTGAGTGACACGTCGGGCTTTGAATTTCACAGCTCCATGGGGCTGAAGAGCCCTCGAGTGTGTAAATAAGCTGCAACGACATTACCGAGAATGTGCTCCCTGCGGGCAGTTTCCCTTCAGCTGCTTCCCAACTTTGTGTCTTCTCTGGTTTCTCTCTTTGCAGCCTCAACTTCCCTCTCAAACTGACCAGGGAAGCTAAAAAGAGACAGTAAAATACACCACTGGGAAGCACAGGTTGAAGCAGAGCGTGTGTCCGCTGCGACGCCTCAGCCGCCGGCGGGACAGCCTCCCCAGCAGCGCGGCCATCCCGTGCTGGTTCACGCCGAAAAACGGTGTCCCCCAAAGAGCACCCCACCGCATCCCTCTGCCCGGCGCCCGCCGGCCAAGCGTGTCCATGACCTGCAGCAAAACCTGGGTGGAAGGCGTTGGGGGGGGCAGACAACCCATTTGCTAGGCAGAGGGAAAGGGACAAGCTCTCGCCAGACGGCTGCCCACGGTCGTCATCCCCGCTGCCGCGCAAGCCTGCTGCCATCCATCCCTCCCTCCGTCCCGCTCCCGCGGGCAGCGGTGGCAGCAATGCCCTGCCTGCGCCATGCCAGGGCCACCACGCATGCCTGCCCCGGGGCTTGGCGGGAGCGCTGCCGCCGCGGAGAGTCGCCTTCTCGTAATTAGCACATCTGAAAGATCGCTCCACTGTTCAAAAGAGGAAAATAGGATGCAGGAAATTACCAGCCAGCTTGGCTGAATCACCGCAGAAAGGCACTACGACAATCAATGGAGGAGCAGCAAGAAGCTACTTAAAGGGAAGGAGCCTCGTTAGCAGGGCTCAGCCGGGATGGCTGAATGCTGCTTGACCCTCTGTTTTCATGTTTTCAGCACCAAACTTTGAGGGGTGCGTTGCTGCAGCAGTGAGGTACAAGGAGGTAGGGAGGGAAACTGGAAAAGCCAGCGTGATGCCCACGGCGGTGGAGCCGTGGTGCCACGAGGGCCGCACGCCGCCCTGGCAGCGGGGAGACCTCCGGGTCCGTACAGAGCTGGTGTCAGCTCCCACCAAGGACTCGCCCGCCCAGGGCTCCCCGAGAGCCGGGCGATGCCCGTGCCCCCCGCCAGGCAGGAAAAGCGGGAGCATTAAGGCTGCTCAGTGCTTTCAGGCATTCCCCGGTGAAAGCACTCCCGTGCCGAACAGCCCGGCAATGGTCGCTCCCACCCGTGCAATTCTCCCGAACTCTTCCCTCCCCGCTGCGCCTGGTGCACCCGCTGTGCCCCCTCGGCCACGCTGCCGCACCTGCTGTAGGAAACCCTCCAAGCCTCCTCTGGGATGTCATCATCCTCCCTAATCTTTGCCATCCCCGTGAATCTGGCCCCGTCCCTGCGAATCCGGCGCCGTCCCCTCTCCCTGCGGTGCCGCGGCAGGCGGATTCCCGCTTTCCTGCAGTCTGAGCTTTGCTGTCCCCAGGCAGGCAGCACCGCCGGGGGCTGGCTCCCCTCCTCCCCGGCTC
>NW_008825214.1:88451-90295 GCF_000699105.1 Pygoscelis adeliae
GCCTCTTCCGCTCCCCCTTCGGCCGGGTGCTCGCCTCGGCCGTGCGGGAGATGCTCGGTTCTTCCGGCCGGCACGGCACGCGGGATGGCGGCCAGCGAGCCGTGGCCAAGGAGGAGCGAGCACAGCTATGTTTAGCCCTGCCGCCGGCGGGCAGCGCGCCGGGAAAGTGGCGTTATCTCTTCCCACCTCCTTGTCCTCAGCTGTGCCGGAGCTAATCTCTGCTTGGCACCTTGAGCGGCGGAGCTGCCCCGCGCCGCGAGCACCCAGTGTCCTTTTGTTATTATTTTGGTTATCTTCCTCACAACTTTTTCCCACAAAGCAGCTGCGGAAGAGCAGAGGAGCTGCCCCCCCCGCCACTTGCCGCGCTGGCCCCGGGGACGGGCGGCAGGGCTTTGCCACCATCCTCGGGCACGTGCAGAATTACTGCCCATGCCCCAAAAGCGGGGCCACCCGTCTCTGCTGCTGCCCGCTGCGTGGTCAGGCCTGGGGGGTGCCCCGGGGCAGCCGGCACGCAGAGGGGTGCGCGGTGCCGGGGCACCGATGCCATGCGGTGCAGATTGCCCACTCTTAACATCAAATACTCGGTTCTACGCATATGTATGATTTATATATGATTTACGCAGAGGCATGCAGATACGCAGCGTTTTCTGTTTCGTACGTTTCAGAGACCCGCTGGTGGGTGCTCACTGACCCCCGCCTGAGCGCACCGTCTGCCCAACGCCGCCCTTGGTACTTTGCCTTTGAGCAACCGCTGCCCTCCAAAAAAGCATCCGCAGTTTGATCTGAAAACTTCGCAAGACAGAGCGTGTACCAATTACTTAGCGGCACACTCCTCCCGTTAATCACCAGTGACCATTTTTAGTAATAATTCCTGTGGGGCCGAGGACTGCAGGGAAACATCCGCTCCTGCCTCACTCCCCTTCCCACCATCTGCCCCGGCTCCGGGCGCGGGATGTACGGCAGCAGGCACATAAGGTCAGGGCATTTAGGGAAAAACACGGCCACTGAATTAGAGCAGCCGAGCCGGCGAGGAAATCCTAGCGCTAATCCCTGATCTTTCACTGACACACGGCAAAGCTCGGGCAAGCCGGCTGCCTCCCTCCTCCCCAGCCACAGCTGGAAAACACGGATAATGCTGCATTACCTTCCCTGCAGGGCTGCTGCGATTAATAGCGGCGAAGAGCTCGAAATCCTTCGGGGAAAGGAACGGGGATGGCAGGGATTAATACCCAGCTAGATGGCCGTGGTCCCCCAGGACCCACTTGTGCCTTTGCCAGCACCGTGCCCCGTTTTCTTTATTCTTTGCTGTTTACTTTTTTCCAGGACCTGGGTGTTGTTTAATCTCGTTTGGCAGCTATGGATTGTCTCCAAAATAATCAATGTTTGTGCATTCGTCTGCATTGCTCAGCTGATCCCACGGGGAAGAGCATCCAGCATCGGCGGGAGCCTCGGGCAGAGCATCCCCGCTCCGGCAGGGCGGTGAGAAAGTGGGGATGAGGCTCCCCACGCCTGCCCCCCCGCCTGCGCCCCGCAGCTTTTCAGCGTGTGCTTTAGAGACACGCACGTGTGCGGGGAAGGAGCGGCAACACGGCCAAAGGAGGCAGAGCCAAATCCAACCCACAGCTGCGCAGAGGAAGTTTTTCCCAAGCTTAAAACAGTATCAAAAATCACTAGAAAAATACAGACCTGCCCTTTGTCAGAAGGAAAATACCCAGAGTTCAGCAAACCGCCAAGTTTTTCATTTTTAAATTTCTGCTGGCGTGCTTTCCGCAGCCTCTCAGCACCCCAGCGAGTAAAACACTCCGCACCACCCCTGCCGCCGGAACGAGACCAGCGCCAGAGCA
>NW_008825214.1:90847-94462 GCF_000699105.1 Pygoscelis adeliae
TCCCGCGGCTCTGCCGGGGCGAGACAAAGCGCTGCGAGGAGCGCGCAGTGCGGGTGGGCACGTCAGGCTCTGCGGTCCGACTCACCTTCTTCAGGCGTGCGGGAAAGGGATTTTAGGGAATATTTGTTACACAGGGATCTTCCCGGCATCTCGATTTTTTTTTTTTTCTTTAAATTCAGCTATTTGAAATAGCTTCAACTGCAATTCAAGATAAACTGCTCTTCACCGTGCAGGTGCAGCAAGCGTTATTTTGCACTCGGCATAGTGGACTCTTACCAAAGCTGTAGCTATTTTTAGCCAATCCAGAAATTACTGTAATTTTGCTGTACAGCTAAAAACTACCTGCTGTTATCAGGAGTAAGAAATCTCGAGCCACGACGAACGCGAGCAGATCAGTGAGTGAGTCCGCTGTTCTAAAGCAGAAGTTTCTGTTCAAAAAAAACCAAAACAAACAACAAAAAAACCCAAACTGTGGTTTCAAGGAGAAACCACGAGTTTTCTAACAATTTCTATTTCAGTGCTAATGTTAGGTTTATTAAGTACTCCGCTATCAGTGTGATGTGCAATTAGGGACAGATTCCCTCCCTCCCCGCTGCGCTTCCCGAACTGTTTGCACAATGAAGGCTCTGCTGCCAACGGGCAGCTGCGCCGGCCGAGGGCAGGACAGAGGGACCACACAGCTCCGGGGCAGACAATTGCCCTCAGTGTACCAACAAAGCGGCACTATTGGAAGCGCGGGACCATCTGAAAAGGCAGATTCCCCATGCACGAGTGGCGGGGAGCTGCTCCAGTGCTGCTGGATTAAAAGCACGGTGGCACCGGGGAGGTAAGGCCGCGGCCGCCAAGGGCGGCTAGCCTGCCCGCTTCCACCGGGGGATGCGCAACCAGCCAAGAAACCCACCTGCTTCTGTCCTCGCGATGGAAAACAACGTGGTTTAGGAAAGGGGGTTAAGTTTGGTTGGCCCCTCCGCTTTAACAAAGGCGTTTCCATCTTGTGTTCACTACCCCTTTCCATTTTCGGAGCCAATGGACTCTTGAGAAAACACTGAGTTCCGGGGAGAACACGTCCGTAAAAAAGACACTTGGTGCCTTGGTTTCGATCCGTTTAGATCCCAGAAAATACATTCCCGGAACAAGCGCCGGCAGAACAGCTAACGTGCTCTGACCGCTGCCTTCCAGCGGAACCTGTTCCCGCTAATTTATGTAAGACATTAAAATAAATTGAAGTAAGTTTTACCCAACAGCCGCAGCTCGTGAGGTCCGTGCCTGGAAGCCAGCATTCCCCGCGAGGGAAGTTAAGCCGGCGCTGCCTCAGGTTCATTTTCATCCTCAGCCCGAGAAGCCAAAGGGGGGAAGAGGCGGCGCAGGGCTGCCCAGGCCGCGCCTGGCCGGAGCGACCGCTCCCAGCACTCGGCTCACTCCAAAACCATCTCAGTAACACAATTAACGAACTCGGAGACGTGGTGTTAATTAAAAACTGAGAGTACGGCAGAAGGCACGGACGGCTCCACCGAACTTTTCCTAGCGCTATCAAAACTGGTTTACAGCACGTTTCTGCGATTAATTTAGTTCCTCTATTTGCGAAGTCCGTTACGTCCACCAGAGAACACGACACTCCCCCTGAAGACGGCGAGCCACGCTGGCTGCTGTGGATGAGAACCAGAAATTAAAAACCAAAGCAGCTGGGGAAAGCCCTGGTTCACCCAGCGAAGCGGGCTTTCCTACTCGGTCAACTGCACGTCCGGCTGTTAACAGTACGACGACAGAAGAGATTTTACAGGGGAAAATAAAAAGGTCTAGAGGCATGAAACGCACCAGAGCTCCGCACCGTGAAGAGTTTTATTACAGGATCTCAAAGCGCTTTACAAACGCCAGCGCTGAACAGCACCGCGGGTACACGCCAGCCCGTGCAGACAGGAGCGCGAAGGGAAGGGGCTGGCCGCAGCAGGCGCGACGCTGGGGCAGAGGCACAGCAGCAGGGACGCGGAGCGGCAGGGCCACCGCCCCCACGCACCCGCCCCCCCGCCCCCCGTGGCGGAGCGGCCCACCCGCCGCAGCGACCCGGCCTCTCGCCCCTCGGTGTGGAAAGCCGAAGAGAGAAAGAACTCCAGCGTTGCTCCATTCCCGTCCGTTTTCCGAGTGAAACGAAAACGCGGCGTTTCCACTCAACGGGGAGGATCAGCAGCCTTCTCGCAGAGGTGCGACGCCCGCCGGCTCTCCAAGAACCCAACGTCGGGAGCTTTGCACGAAGGTGACAAGGTGCCCGAACCCCAGTGCAGAGAAACGCCGGCGTTACCACCTCCTCCTCGGCAGAGATCAGTGCCCGCCCGCGCTCCCCCCCCCCGGGGAGGAACGGCCTTTCCGCAGGGTGGTGTTTACCACGGCTGCAAACCACTTTGAGGTAATCTCTGAAGCAAACAACGGTCAAGTATTTCCCACTCGCATAGTTGAGCTGCACGCAACGGCACCGAGAGCTGGAGCACCAGCCCTCCCCGTGCACGCCCCTCGCCTGCCAGCTCTCCAGCGCCGGGACCAAGCCCGACGTTTCCAAAGCCTTCCCGCGCCTCCAAGGTTACAGCTCGTACAGGTACTCCCGTATCTTGACGTCAGCTGAGCCACCCCTTCAATTAGCGCTCCGGCACATTAATTGGCTCCTTATGAACTCGCTTAGAACCACCGGCTCCGCCTGGGTCAGAACCCAAACTCTCGTACGTCAAAGCGGGGACTGTAACCCCCCTTCACCAGGGTCCCGGCACCCTTCCCTCTTCCTCCCCCTGGGGAAGTTCACTTTCTCCCCAACCCCCGCGCCGTCCGAAAGCAGTCCTCGCCAAACCCCGCTTCGGGTCAGTCAAGCCAAACTCTTCAGGTTTCCTTTTGTGAAAGAAAAGGGTTTCCTTCCCTGGGCGCGCTCATAACCTTTGCTCTACAACTGCCCCAATCTCACCCTTCTTCAACGCAGGCGACAGAACCCATCAACGCCCAAAGGGCTTGGGGGTTTTTTTTTGGTCAAGCTTCCCCTTTCTTCAGTAGCACACACCTGCGTGCCGTGGGGCGTGCTCTGCCCGCTCCGCTCGATCCCTACACCCCGAGTAACGAACCCCTCCGGCAAGAGCCACCCCACCAACCCGCCCCGCTCACCTCTACAGCTCTTCTCCTTGTCTTCCCATCCGGCACCGTCCCACGGCCACTCGACCACCTAAGCCTGTTCTGTGCCTAACATAGCTTTTACCTCCCCCCCCCCAAATACAGTGCTTTACTACCAGGATTTCGTCATTTTGGGGAAAAAAAAAGTACATCTCATACACATCTTCGGCAAGACAGTACTTCTGCAGGGAAACAGCGTTCTGTAGCAAACTGTCTGTCACCACACACAGCATCCTTCACTGTTTTACGCGTGCCACGCTCAAAACCCAGACCTGCTAATTCTGCCCCAAACACAAATCCCGCCTCACAACGAAGCAACCCTCCCGCCCCGCTCCATGCGGGACGCTGCGTTTCCCGGCCATACCGAAGCAGCCTACAAGTCACCCATCTCCGAAAAGCAAAGCGTACGCTATTGACACAAGCGCCCTATTTAAACATGAACCTGAGCACCACCTGCTCGCGCTCCCCAGG
>NW_008825214.1:94760-98142 GCF_000699105.1 Pygoscelis adeliae
ACTCGGCGACCGGCCACCAATAACCCGGCTCCTCCACACCCCGCAGCGTTACTCGCCTCCCGCACGCGGCCTCCAGTCCACCAACACTCCAGACTGCGGGCACCGGGAGGGCTCAGACGCCGTTTCTACCCGTATTTCATTTTCGGGAGGACTTGGGGGGGGTGCTGAGCCCAATTAATCTCACGCTTTCCCTTTGTGATCCCTTTAGAGGAGTATCTTTAGCAACAACATTAATACGAAAGCATCCTCTTTTAAGCAGGGAGAATTCTTTCTTTCCCCCTTTTCACCTACTCATATAATAAATTCCACCCATTTCCCAGGAAACTGACCCTTTGTTTAGGCGAGGCTCAAACACCAACGCTTCCTGTGAAACACTGCGTCTCTGTTGAACACAAAAGCCTTTTGTCTGAAAACTTGCGATTTAACAATGCTACAGCGGCAAGCAAAGACTAAGACTCTTAGCAACAAATGACGACAACCATGCATGTTTTTTTAAAAATTTTATTTGTCAAAGAAAAAAGGCAATAGCCAATTGAAAACCTACTTAATCTTTAACTCCAATTTTTGTCTTTAAATTTAGAGAAATGACTTATTGATTTACTTTTTTTTTTTTAAACAAACCCCCCTTTTTCCCCTTCAACGTTTACCATCTACTCGTGCTGAATCCTTCCAAGGAGATTGCTCCAGCGTACCTCTCCAGGTCCTCGCTTTGCTCCTTTTACCAAAAAAATGAAAAACTCCATCGTGCATCTTAAGGGCTCCAATCGTCAAAAATAGGAAAAAAAAATCTTTGGAATAGCCAATTGAGTTGAATAAAAAAAAAATCCACACGAATGCGGTTTGGTTGGGGCAGGAATCCACTCCTATGTTCCTGGTAATTTGATCCCGCTCCATGAATCCTTGTAATTCAGCCTCCCTATCCTATCCACATTATGATTTGAATCCAATGATCCAGCTCCAAGGATTGGGATCCAGTGAGCCCTCTCCAATCCAAACCTTTATAACCAGCAAAACCAAAAAAGAGGAGGCAAAAAGTTAGATACTGTAATGAAAAAATAGGATTCTGGGGAATGATCAGTTATGTTTGCCATCAATTAATACAGATGTACATTAATAACTATCAATTCCCCAAAACAAACTTCTGAATGGTGATGCTCAGATAATTTTTAGAAATGTTAATTACTATTTGGAGGAAACATTGTAATATTTACAATATGCCAACTGAAAATGCCAACATACTCATTGCTCGTACGGTGGTGTGCTACAGGTTTTGTGGTTGCAAAAAATGTTTATGAAACTGGAAAAGCTTACTGCTAAAGCTATCCACCTACTGTATGTCTAAGCTACAGCTAGCACTCCCAGCTGGAAGGTAACAAAATTAACTAACCGGAGTTTTCACACATATCGGTGAGTCAATTGTGAATTAGTCTGAGGGGGCAGGGCTGAGACTTAAGAAATTATTCCCAACTAGGTTTTCTATTTTTGCTTTCATTCTGATACTTAAAAAAAATGAAATAGCAACGCTGTATCAGTCACACAGAGGACATGCAGATTTTAGCAGTATTGATATTATACTCTGATTTAAAGATACCCTTGATCTACTACAAGTGTACGAATACTACATAACATTAATACTTGTAACCAAATGCTGCGTGACGAAGTAAACCAATACTCCCACCCCCGTCCCAGTTTATTCCTTTTAAAAAACTAGAATGGAATAGAGAATTACAAAAGCAAGTATTTAGCCACAATTGCCCCCCCAAAAAAGATTTAAAGAAAAGAGCAATTGTAGCCTGCGGTAACTAGAACATGCCTGAAGTGACACGTAGGTGCACGTACTCAATTAACCTGTCTCTCAGTATAAGGTCAATACTGCCAAGTTCATCTGTGACAATAGCACTTGGAGTCATACCATTGCCTCCATTATTGATCTGATCCTCCTCAATCCTCCTTTTGACAATCCTAAAATGATTGACATGTGCTCCACAATCCTTTAATCCAAAGCATTCTTAATCCATCTCTTCAGATATGTCTACAGAAAGACACACGAAAAGGCAAGATAAAATATAAGATCCCCCAGAAGAGACAAGTTAGCCACAAACATCCCAACATCCCCAGCTCGTATAAACCATAGCTGAACACTGAGACATTTACACAGCAATACCACAGTTCGAAGAATGTTGGTATTTGACTAGAACTAAATCGAAACAATCCTGACTGACATCAATTAAAATACAATTTACCAAAGACATGAGGGGAATGTTGATGTTAAGGAGCAAATACTCACTAGGGATTTTACACAAGAATGCAATTCAACACTTCAGCCAATTTGAATAAAACAGTTTGAATTAAAAAAAAAATGAAAGACTGTACTAAGTAAAGGAAAACTGTGTACAACATGGGGTTCTACAAAAAGATCAGAGCTAGTGATCATTTATGTACGAGATCGGGATCTGCTGTGGCGGGGAGAGTAGCGTGGAGATCCTCTGCTTCTTCTTGGGGAATAACTGCGGCTTCTGCTGTTGCTTCGACTACGGCTTCTGCTACGACTACGGCTGCGTGACCGAGATCTTCCATAGCTTGGACTTCTTGGGCCATCAACTTTAACACGGATGTAGGCAGTTTCTCCCTATTGAATAGACAGAACTTTCGATTGAAAAGTCTAGGCTTTAGGGCCATCTTTTTAGGCATGCTGACAGACTGAAGATATTGTTTACTACAGCACGGAAACAGACATCAAAGCTTTAAAGTCTATCTCCTGACAAACCGACCACAGACTTATTCAGCTGCTTTGTACATAAACAATGAACACCACACGTTCCTTACCTTCAAATCCTACTGTTAAGCCCCTTGTATCCAATTCTGGCCAAAGAAAGTAAGTATGAAACCTACCTCATGAGATCTAAATTTAGTGTTATCCAGTTTTCGCACAGCGTAGGTCATATCTTCCTTCCGTACAAACTCCACGACACCAGTGCCATCTCGGAAAACATCAGCATAACATACATCACCTGCTTCACGCATGTGATCCTTTAAATCCTGCCAACTTCCACTTGGAGGCAGCCCTATATAAAAAGCAAGGCATTGCTTTAAAACCGGTTTATAGTCTCGCCTCCCGCAGTTACAGCGTCAGCTCGCGGCAAACAAGAGACTATTTAGTAAGCAGACGGGCTGCCTCGAGGAGCTGTTAGCACCGTACGGACAGCGTTCCTCCCAGGCTACGCCAGGCGATGCTTTTTAAGAAACGGCTTGGAGCCGCATCACCCCTCGCCGGGAAGCTTGCCTGGAGGACCCCGGGGGAGCACTGGGGCTGAGAGAGAGGAATGACTCACCCGAGACGATCACTCTGTACTCCGAGCGCCGGGACGGGGGGCCGTACCTG
>NW_008825214.1:99698-113234 GCF_000699105.1 Pygoscelis adeliae
GAGACGAGCTGGGACCGGCTCGGCCACGCTGAGGTAAAATGGCTGCCCTGAGGGCACGGGGAACTGAATCCAGGCTTGGGTCCACTGCTCAGCCCTGCGAGCGTTCTGCTTGCGTGTCCCCTTCAGCGGAGCGTTACAGTTAAGTTTTAGGGCTGTTGGGTTTTGTGTGTGGGTTTTTTTTTTTTCCCCTAACACTGTGCTCTCCCGTTTCTAAACGCTATATCGTGGTTCTCGGGGGTTTTTACGTCAGACTAATCTCGCGGTCTGCTCTGGGAGGACACTGAAATCTACTTCGCAGGCTGAGCACGATGACTGTGGACAGAACAAATCTTAAGAATGTACTTGGCTTTGTTTTGTGTCCACGTAAGCTAATAAAAGTGGGGGAACATTTGAGGTAGAGGCAAAGTCACATCTCAAGTGGACATGTTTATGAAAACGTTGTCTCCTGAGGGCTGTGTGCTCCCGCAGCAGCGCGTGCTATATGGTGCGTCTTCGGAGGTTTGATGTGGAGTTACGTGAGAAATGCATACAAAAGAGGGCAGGAAAGGATTTCCTGGGGAAGAAGCAAGGAAATAATGTACAGCTGTGTTACGTTTATGAGATTATAATTCAAATAAAGTCACTTTAAAACACCATTGTATTGCTCTAGTTTGTCACAAAGCCCTAAAAGATGCGTTAAGGCAGCGAACGGAGCTTCAGACAGACAAACCGCTTCAGCGTGCCCCACGCCCTTGGAGCCCAGCAGCTCTTCCCTGGTGCGTCCCGCCTCGCCCGGACCCAGCACGGCTCGTTCCTCCGCTCGCGCTTGGCTGCGTGGACTGCAGGTCGCAGATTGCTTTTGAAGCGAGAATTTTTTTGTACGATCCACGAGCTGTAACAGATGTGGGAGGGATACTTCTAAAAACGTTTGAAATAGTTGTACTTCCGCAATCTGGATGTCTCGCATTTATTTTTCCCTTGGTGTCTTCCGTATCGGCACAAGCGAGTCCACGTGGTGCCGGAAAGGTTGAGTCACTGCAACCGCCGTGATGGGGTTGAAGTAGTATCTGAGTGTGTAGAAAAACCCTTTAGGCTCCTAAGTTAATTAAGGGATTTCGGAAAATGTGTCATGCCTCTTCGGTAGAGTCTGTCATGCATACTTCATTTTTCATGTGTTAATTAAAAATGCATATTCCTCCAGAAAACAGCAATCCTGGTGACTTACAGTTAGAAAAATATTTTCGGTATAACATCATAACGTTTGACTGTTACAAATGCCTTTCATTTTTCTCTCGTGTAGGTTAAAATACGGTAATGTGCTCTGCTCTAGTGATGTTTAACATCGGTAATACCCATGTTGGATTGCTAGTGGTTTAAATAAAGACTCCTATCAATCACTGCAAGGTGGTGTGAGAAAGCATCTTCAGGAGTGGTGGTTTGCAAAGTATAAACCACCGACTATCTAGGGATTTTCTGCATCTCTAAAAGAGCGTTAGGGTTTCACAGTCCCGTTCGTAGCGGAATACAAACTGGTAAGACGGGGGCTGCAGTGCCCCTGTGGTTCCAGCCTTGATCTACGTGACTTCAGGGGGTGCTTTTAGGTAAATACATGTTTTTTGAACCAGCACAATTCAACGAGCTAATTCGGTTATTTGCCAGCTCAGTCGAAATACTTGTTGCGTAGTAAAGAAAAAAAGACAAGAACAACTCCCCTCCCCACAAAAAAACAAATCTCAAAGACCCCAAATATGCTCTTCCCAGGTGTGGAGAAGGCTCCATCCTTTGCCAAGAAACGGGTCTTTATTTTCAAAAGCGTATTAAGCTGCTGAAGGTTATTCTTAAAGGCGTCATAAAATAATGGTAAGTCTGCCTGGTTTGCGAAAACCCTATTGCATAATTTCTTTCGTGTGTTAATAATCCTCGTAACTGCTTTAAATGATTGCCTTAATTACCTTAATGAAGTGTCTCTTTATAGAAATACTGAATGTTTTCTTCTTCATTACCTTTTTTAGCTCTGTGTTATCAGCGGAGCGCTTAAAACAGTTGGACAAGCTGCAGAACATTTATTTGCTTTGTCAGTCGCTTCTGGCTTTCTGGCAAAATGTATATGTGGAGAATCATTAAACATTAATTATGTAGAAAATAAATTGCTGGGAAGGAAATGGCAAATAATCCTGCTAAAAGAGAAGGCCAACTACTGTAAAATGACAAGCTTTCATTCTCAAAATGAGAGAAATGAAGAGCAGGGCTTTCAAACGGAGAAGATTGATGAATAACGCCAAGCATTAACCGTGGAACCCGGTACGGGAAGCGTCTCGGCGTGCTGAACTCACCCAGGTGGAGATACGCTGGAGAACACTTGCGGCCGCTCCTCAGTCTGCTTTAGGTCTTATCAGGTAGAGAAAGAAAAACAGCAACTTTGGTTTGGCCCTTTCTGGCATTTTCACAGCCTGCCTTCCTCTCCCCTCCGTCCCCAGGCCTCTTCCCGCGGTGTTGAAATGCACTCTCGCGCCCTTTGCAAATAACCATCCCGGTGCCGCAGGTGGGTCTTTTTACGCAAAGGTACTGAAATGCTTTGTAACGGGGTCACTGCTCGTTTCTATTTATGACGAAACAGAGGCATTGGCAGCAACGTGTTTTTCCCAAGGTGAGCTGGCAGGGTTAGGGGCAGAGCAGGGACCGCAGCCCACGGCTGAGCCGGGTGGGGTGGGTTGCAGTTCTGCCTGCTGCCTTTCGTCGCCTTCAGCACTCGCCTGGCTCTGCTAGCGAGAACCTGTTTTTCCTAAATCGCAGGCAGCCTCCTCGGTATGGTACGATCCAGCTGGGATTAGTCTTGACTGATCTCACTTTGTTGCAAAATAACCGTTCATCAAAGCTCAGATCGTTTGGAAGAAAAGGGTCATTTTTAAAATGGCGTCTTAAGTTGTAACGTTTTTTTTGGAGAACTAAGCTTTGAATTGCCCAAACTTGCTGTTTCCCTCCTATAACAGTCGTTCTGAATATGCTGCTTGAGTGGTTTCTTCTGGCATTTCAACAGACACACGAAACTGCACGGAAAGTGTCTTTGGAGCTTGAAATATTAAGCTGATATTTTGGGGCCCTTCAATTTTAAATAGTGCCTCAGTGTTGTCAAAGTTATTAACTTGCATGTGCAAAAAATGCAAAAATACCGTCTGATTTTTTTCAGAGAAACTCTGAGTACGTTGATGAGACAAGGAAAGCGTGTGTAAGTTTGAAAATATTTCCCACTGTCCTGGTTTCGGCTGGGATAGAGTTAATTTTCTTCCTAGAAGCTGGTACGGTGCTGTGTTTTGGATGTAGTATAAGAATAATGTTGATAACACCCCGATGGTTTAGTTGTTGCTGAGCAGTGCTTGCACTAGTCAAGGACTTTTCAGCTTCTCCTGCCCTGCCAGCGAGAAGCTGGGAGGGGGCAGAGCCAGGACAGCTGACCCAAACTGGCCAAAGGGACATTCCACACCATACGGCGTCATGCTCGGTACAGAAACTGGGGGGAATTGGCCGGGGGGCAGCGACCGCTGCTCGGGAACTGGCTGGTGAGCAGTTGGGTGGTGAGGAATTGCATCGTGCATCACTTATTTTGTATATTCTTTTATCATCATCATGAGCATCATCATTACTATTATTATTATTTTATTTTCCCTTCCTTTTCTGTCATATTAAACTGTCTTTACCTCAGCCCACGAATCTTACTCTTTTTTTTCTCCCCGAATCTCTTCCCCCATCCCACTGCGGGGGGGAGTGAGCGAGCGGCTGTGTGGTGTTTAGCTGCCTGCCCGGTTAAACCACAACACCCATCAAAGCAGATGGTGGCAGAGCTCGTTTTATATATGTAGATTTAAAAAGATTTCATATGCGCATGCTGTAGCATGTCTTGATGCAAAGGAAAAGCACAGCACACTGACGGTGTGAATTTCTCCTGAAAGCCAGCCCGAAAGGACACACGGGTAGAGACTTAAAGAAGAAAAGCCACCCAGAAGAGCAGGCTGCATGGGCTGGCATTTTCCAAGGATAACGCCACCTGAATTCAAATCACACCCGGAAGGCATTGTGAAAAAGCTCATTTTTAGAAATTCTGAAACATTGCTCTTTTTGCTTCGTTAGAACAGCTACACCATTAGAGCTGTTAAGCACGATGTGCTCGGCAGAGCCGTGATCGTAAGGTCCCCGGAGCAGACCGCTGAGGTCTTCACGGGACCCTCCGGCGCAGCCCGGACCCGTTCCTGCAGCTGCGGCACCGCGGGACCACGAGCCACCTCCTCGCCCCGGGCTGGTCTCCAGCAACCTGCCGGGCTGGCTGAAGGGATGCAAGGAAGCAGAATCTAGTTAAATCGCATGTGGTTATTTGTCTTGCTAGCGGTAATTAAAGGTTAATTATTACAAAAAAAAAAAAAACTCAGGGGTTTTGATGTGATTTCTGCTGTCTTGCTTTTATGTGACTCTGATTTTCAGCGCCTGGTTTCACCTTTGATTCCCACGTGCCAGCACACCGCGTCTGGGGGTGGGGAGGGGAAGAGGCAGCGGTTAGCAGAGACTGAAAAGTTTAAATGAGCCCCTGTTGTGGTTTAACCCTGTTTTAATTGATTTCTTTCCCTGGGAGGACATTTATGTTCATACAGGGCTCTGCGGGCTCCTTCTGCCCGCTCTCCGTTGCTCCCTGCCTCCCGCTGTCACTGAATATTGCAGCAGCCGGTTTCATTGCTCTTCTCTCTCCCTGCCTGGTGGGATGCTCCAAAGCCTGACGTGGACGGAGGAAAATGGATGCAAACTGTTAATGAAAATAAACCTGCTAAGGTTTATTCTTGCCAAGGAATAAATAAGCGAAAAGGAGTGTACCCATTTCGGTTGCTCATTTCAGAAAGGTCCTTGGGCGGAGACTGGCCGGCGAGGGTTCCCCTGCGACTGCTCCTTTGCTCCTTTTTCTTTTGCTATTTTTATTTCTCTGTGCATTTCCCGGAGTTGCCTCCTTTTCCCTCGACGCCTTCCCGCGCCCCAGGCGTGCGGCGTACGGCCGGCTGAGCTGTCTGTGCTGGGATCTGCCACGGAGCTGCTGCCGTAGAGCACGCTGGTGGCACTGCACCAGTGCCGGCAGCTCGCCGATCCCGCTCGGCACCTCCTTTTCCACCGCTCGTGCTTCGACTCGGGGCGAACGATGCTGTCCTGATACAGGGAACTGAAATAGTGAGCGGTGACAAAACACCGGGGAGGTAACGCCGAGCGAGCCAGCCCTCGCAGCAAGAGCCCGCTGCCGCCGGGCTTATTAAACAGGCAGCATTTTGTACGTGTCCATTAGAGGTATCGATAGCTTCTTATTTGGTGTGTGGCATCTGTCACCGTCCCCACCAGGAAACCGCAGTGCCGTGGCACAGCCGTCAGCTGCCCTGCTACAGGCAGCGAGAGCTCTGCATTTAGACATTGTGGTGGCCGTGCCGCCGAGCCTCAGGAGCGTGGGTAGAGCTGAATCTTTTTGTTCTCCAAAAATAACCCCAATTTGCTAGGCCTCAGTGGTTTTTAAAAGGAGGTTTTCCATTAGCTTTCCATCAGAGAGCTGCTGGCGGCGCTGCCGACGTCCCCACTCCCTCTGAAAAGAGATGATGGGATGCGGCCCCTGTGGCATCAACGTGGGTTTGCTGATTTTTTTAGTACAAGGAAACAGAACGAGTGAGAACTGCATTAAAATTTGTTTCAAGCAGAATCTTTTCAAATACAAATAAAGTTTTAGGAACTGTTTCGCTGACATGCGTAACTTTCTGTAAACATTTGAGAAAGGCGAGGGATTGCGATAACCGCTTGAATACAAAAAGTCACGCAGACCAAGGTACAAGTGACGCTGAGCCAGATATTTCTACCGTCTGAGCTCAATGAAAGGAAAACAAATGCGGAAAAATAAACTAGATGTTTACAGAAGGCCCGGGGTGGGAGCAGTTGCCAAGTTCCTGAGCAGTTTGCCGAGCCCGGCGCCCCGGCTAAAAGCTTCTGCTAAAAGGCCTGTTTCTGTTCCCACTGGAAATTTCACAGCATTTTATTATCCAGACGTTCCCCGGTTAGGAAACCTCACAGTTCATATCCAAATCATTCTTAAAGAAGGTGAAAGGTGCAAAATCAACTGCTTTTAAATTAGCAAGTTAAAATATGTAGTCAGGAATTAGGAGTGAAAACACCCTGGATATCTTTTACTGGCAGTGGCTGTCCTTCTCTCTGCTGTGCAGTGCAAAGCAAAAACGTGACGGTTTTCATTTCTTGTACGGTACCTGACTTACCACAGCAGCCCAGCTGAAATGTGAAATACAAAGAAGAAACCTGATTTTTTTCTTTTTCCTAATATGTCTTTTAGGTGCAGTTGCTTGAGGGTATAGTAAATAAGAATAGCAGAAGATCATTGTATTTTCGAGGCAGCACCCAAGCATGAACGTGGGATATTATTTTGATAGTTTCCCAGGAAGCATATTAACATTTTTATACTCCGTGACATACCACACATGAGAAAGAAAGGATCAAAGGAGCAGCGAGCTTCATGGGATGAGGACGTGTGGGAGAGCTGGGCTGGCGAGGGCGGGGAGCTGCAGCACCAGTAAAAGCCGCTTTTCCTCCATGGGAACCAGTTACCCGTAAACCCAACGCTTTGGATAACGTTGAGGACTTTATTGCTTCCCTCATTTGCCCTTCCATAACAGAGTTTTTCCTTAGACGTGCAGCACTGAGTTTAAAGAGACACGGTGGGTGTTTTGAGGTGGGAGCTGGATTTGCCGAGTTTATCCTCTGCAGCGCTGCTGTGGACTGAGAAAGAAGCCGGGGGGGAGGTGGGACACAACGGGGCGAAGCCTTTCCAGAGCAAATCGCTGAGATGCGCCGCGCTGAGCTCCTTCCTGCGCCAGCCCTCATTTCTCCTCGTTGTGGCAGGCCAGTTTCAAGCCCAGCAGCGTTGCCGCCGGGGGGGCTTTGCTGGCCCCCGGGGCTGCCGCCGCCTAGCATGGGTGTTCTCCACCGACAGGATCCCATGCCCGAGGCCCGGGCCGTGGTCTCCCGGCACCGCCTCCCCTCGCCCCCTGCGGACGGGGCTGCAGCTGGAATCTGCTTTCTGTTCGAAGCGGCGGCGATGCATCGCCGGGCTGTGCACGCACACACGCTGCTTCAAGGTCCGTCAGATTTCCATTATGGCCCGTGTGGCCGCAGCTCTCTCTGCCCAGGGCCATCCCCTGCGAGGCTTTTTTGCTGTTAACAGCAGAGGAAGAAAACAATAGAAGTGCGCTGCCGGTCCTTGGGGCGAACATAAAGCAGTGCCTCCATATACTTTTGTTTGCTCTGAGAGCGTCAAAGACGTCAGTGAGTATTTTTTTTTCTTCTAGGGCTTTTTTTTTGTTTATTATTCCCCTTTTTATTCCTCCTCATCCTCCCGGGCAGAGGGCAGCTTTGCTCCCTAACCGATTGCTTGCCTGTTTGGAGTTAAACACGAGCTGAGCGCTGTGATGGACTGGGGCTGAACTCGAAATGCACCTTCCAGACACCCGCGTTGGTGGTTTACACCGAGGGCACAGGTTTGGGTGCAGCTCTGGCAGCGGCACGGGAGCCCGGAGAAACCCGCTGGCTTCTTGGTGCTCCACGGCAAGGACAGATGTGTTTGATGGCGGCTGACACATGGGCTCGTGTGGAGCCCAGCACGGAGGCAGAGCCGCCTGAGGCCACCAAGGGCCGTTTCCGAGGACGCATGCCGCCTGTGCAGAGGTTTGCTTTCCTCCCACGGATATGTCCTCGACGTGGGACCTAAGCAGCTGTTACATTCCCTTAAAAAAACCACCACCTTTGCAAACTTTGGCAGTGTATCTTTTGTTCGCTAGAAACCTCTACTCTTTCCTTGCCATGAAACGCGTTCCTGACACCTCCTCCCCGTATCGCCATGAATAACTAGCACCCCTCAGACTGGGGATGTGGCTGGACCCTGCCCGGTAATTCCCACCGCGGGGGGTGCTGGGCAGGGGATGGATGTGGTGCTCGCAGCCCCAGGCGTGAGTTAAACCCCAATAAATCAAGTCCAGGCGTGTTTCGCTGCGTGCAGGAGAGGAACTGAGAGGAAACCCCCAGCGCGGCGGTCCCCAGCTACGCACCCCCGGCCCCGAGGCCAGCCTGCGCCAGGCTGCTCAGGGGGGTGTCCCGCTGTGAGGGGCTTCCCCGGGGCCTGGGTTGCGTGCTGGGAGGACACCATGAGATTTCATATGCAGTAAAATACTAAAAGCTGAGTTTTCTTCCTGCCTCTGCACAACACGCAGCCAGCAGTGGAGCTCCGTGCTTTTTGGGTAGGTGCTGTGGCTGTTTAAGGCTACCTCCCGAAAGCGGATCTGTTGCAGCGGGCGGTGTTGGGATACTCAACCCTTCTTACGCAGGGCATCGCTGTCAGGAGGAAGAGCCCCATCACTGGCAGGAAAATGGGATTATTCCCTGCATCCCAACAGCCTGGCACTCACGCTGGAGATGCAAGCAGGGTTTCAGCCAACTGTTTCTAAGTAAGTCCCTTGTGCCTAGAGAAGGCACAGCCACTTTCCGTACCGTCAGGCTTCTGGCAGGAGATGAACCGAGTCCAGAGGGTGGTGGGATCAGAGCCACTCCGGTTTAGCGTTGCTTATTTTCCTGGCTCGTGCTGGAGGTGCCAGAGGGAGGTGGATACGGGCTGTGCTCCGCTCTGTCTCCCTGGTCCTGCCCTCGTGCTGTCACTGAGCCTTCGGGTTGCTGCTGCTGGTGAGAAGCCGGGCTGTGAGCGGAGCTCTGCGTGAGGACAACCTTTCCCCCGCTACATTTCTAAGGCAGATTAAATGGTAGGCAGAGCAGCCTTAAGCATTCCTCTAATTAAAACAAAATCCCTTGTGGCCTGTTATATACAGAGAGATATTACAGACTTAAGGGATGTATAAAATGTATATTTATTGATTGGATCAACTGTTGCAGCTCCTTCCATTGTGTCCAGTGAGAGCATTAACAGACGACTGACGGGGCTGGCGAGGAGGGCAGGGAAGGGGGGTTTGGCCGGTGCTTTCATTGATGCCAGCCCGCTGGGCTGCTGGCCCAGGCACCTGTGTCACAGCGAGCCCGTGAATACCTGCCTGGTATATATACATATATATGTATACATTTATATACATAGCTACCTAGCTAGGCATCGCCTCCAGTGCCCGTCCTGGGAGCCCCTCATTTCTGGTCCTGCTGTGCTGGGCTGGTGCTGGTGCTGGCGTGGGTTTGCAGAGTTGCACCCCCAGTGGGTTGTTTCTGGCTGCTTTGCTTCTAAGTCCGCTTGCAACGACCATTTTTTCGATTGCAGGGATGCAAGATCATTTCTGGTAAAGCCTCGGTAGTGATCGAGGGACAGGACCTGCTTTTCAGTGAGAAACAAACAGCGACTCGAAAGCTTTTGCGGGCTGAGATTTTGTGCTTAGCAAGTTGCTCCACCTTGAAGAACAACCCCAAGAAATGTGAGTGTGTAGTGGAAATGTCTGCAGGCCTGGATTAAAACAGCGCTGGCAGATGATGCTGTAGCTTCCACAACATAAACACTACAGAAAAATAGTGTAAATATAGGGGATTCTATTTTTTTTCCCCTCATTTTTTCCCTCACAGGCCAGGAACTGCTAGAGCTTAAATAAATCATTACAGAAGTGAGACTGACCTAAATCATTTTACACAGTGGAGACCTTGTCTCCTGCTTTTGGAGCTTCTCATATTTATGCTGTGCCAGAACAGAGTTTAAGTTGTCTGTACGGCAGCAGCTCCTTCCTACGCCCCAGGGAGCTTGGGGGAAGGTGTGAGATCAGCTCGCGTGCAGCAGCAAGGCTGCTGGGGAGACAAAACCACCGGCTCACGCGTGCCGGGGGAACCAGTGGGTATTTTTGGTGCTGTGCCGTCCCGTGCTTGGTGCTGGCAGGTTTCCCTGCCCTGTGCAGGGCTGCCGCTCCGCTGGGCTCTGCTTGTCTCCGCATGAGCACCCGGTCGGGTCATGCATGAGTGCCTAATTAACTAACTCCCGCATAAGTGTCTAATCAGTGGATGCACAAGTGCCCAGTTAATTTACATTTCAGCACCCAACGAGTTCATGCATGAGCACCCAATGAGTACGTGCATGGGCCCACAATTAGTTCATGCATGAGGGCCCGGGAGGTGCATGAGTGCCCAACCAGTGCACGCATGAGCAACCGAAAAGATCTTGCATGAGCGCGCAGTGGACCTGCACACAGATTCACAATTAGTTCACGCACGAGTGCAGGATTAGTCCACGCATGAATGCCCAGTTAGTGCATGCATGAATGCCTAATTACTGTGCACATGAGCCCCCAATTAGTGCATGCATGAGCACCCAAGTAGCTCACGCATGAACGCCCAGTTATTTTGCATATTAATGCCCAATTAGTGCGTGCATGACAGCTCAATTATTTCACGCATGAGCACCAAGTGATTTACACGTGATTTCCCCGTTGGTTCACCTGTGAGCACTGTGTGTTCCTGGAGCGGGGACTCCCCTGGGACTGCAGCCCGTGGCTGACCCGCAGCAGGAAGGGAAGCAAGGAGCGTGGCAGAGCGTGGTGCGGAGACATGGCTGCTGTGGATGTGCTGCAACGGTGCAGGAGGAAAACCCCACCCTGCAGCCAGCCCAAAGCAACCTGGCATGCCCTGGCACCCCTGAGCTCGTCTGAGGGCAGCGCTGTGCTCTGCTTGACCACGAAAAAAACAACCCTGTTGAGTGCTGTGGCTCACAGGAGGGTGGAGTAGATGATCACAACAGCCCCTTAAAAATTTGGAAAGCCTTTGATGTGCAGACAGGGCCCCTTGCAGATAAACCACGTTGGGTTTAGGGCTTGTGCTGGAGCACCCAGCCCAAATGCTATAATGGGCGGGAGGCCAGAAAAGAAAAAATGAAGAAAATCAAGGGAAGAAGTCAAATTAACACTTGTCCTTGACCTGGCCCTGCAAGCACACTGAGTCTGTGTCCTGAAACCCCTCTGCCTCGCGGTCAGACTGGGACCCCTGCAAAGCCTGCTGCGGGAGCGAAACTGCAAGGCACGGTCACACAGCATGTGGTTTGACGTGACTTTTCCTTCGGTGCTTATGTTGTCTCTAAACCTGCCTTTCACTTTGGGAGAGATCAGATTAAAGGCAGTTCCCAGCTCTCAGTGCATCCAGCCGGTCTGGGAGCCTGGGCTGGGGTGCTGTGAGATGCAAGCAGTGGGCTGGATGGCTCAGCCTGGCTGGGCTTCGTCACCCTCTCACTCCTCTGCATGCACAAAGGCAGTTGTTATGTTCCCGTGCTAATACGACCCCGCCGAGATTCCAGAGAGATGTTTTTATTTATGGATCCTGCGTGAACTGCACACCGCAAGTCACTCGCAAAAACTTGCAGAGAGCAGATGACCTGGATACATATTAATAAGGCTCACAAGTCGTCTAGTATTAGTTTTTTCTATCACGCTTGCGGGATGGCAAGGAACGCACTACCTCGTGGAAAGCAATGTTTAGACAAAAAGCCGTCTATAGCTTGTCACATTTTTAAGCCTGTTTGCCTTGGAGATAAGCCCAGGCTGCCCTGACGTGGTGCCACGCTGCAGCTGCCTCTGCTCTGGGACAGACCCCGGGAAGATGAGGAGCAATAGCTCCGCGCACGCTGGAGCCACGCAAGGGCCGTGCTGGTTTTGGGGACAGGCAGGCAGGACACTGCATGGCCGGAGGCCGTGTTTGGGGGTTTCAGAGCCCCGGTGCGTGACGCTGGTGGGAAGCGTTTGACCCAGTCCTGGGTGGTTCTTCCAATGCGGGAGCGTTTCTCCCTGGGCAGGAACACCTCGACCCCCTGCGCCTCCTACCCTGCTGCTCCTGGCAGCAATAATGGGTAGTGACCCCTTTCCTGGCTGGGGAACCTGGGGGACAGTCCCGGGTCTGGTATTCGTGCACTTCAGTCTCCCTCTGGATTGAAAGCCTTCGCAGATCAGGCGTGGGGACGAGGTGCTCAGAGCACCAGGCACAGGGAGAACCCGGTTCCCATTCCCCGGGGGCTGTGAGTGTAACCCCTGGGAGACAAGTGCACCCAGACTGGATCTGTGCAGTGAAGAGGATGAGTGAAAACGCTTTATTGTCCCAAATTTGTGAACAGTAAACTGGGGGACTTGGGGGCCGATATTGGTGTTAATGGACTGCTTACGGTGATCACACCCTCAGCATCAGTGGTGGCAGCTCCCCGCTGGCGTTTTATAGAGCATTTCCTTTTATAGGGCATTTTCTTTTTCCACGGGATTTATTCAGGTTCTATAGCAGGGATTCAGGGAGATAATAATGTACATTAACCAGGGCGCGGAAAACTGCTTCGCAAACAAGATTGATCAAAGCAGCCCAGGACTGATAGCAAACCCTCCGTAATGCAGTTTGCAAAACACTTGCCAAAACAATTGACTCCTGGTAAAAAATAACTCGTTGGGCAGCCTTGGGGGGGCTGCGGCTGCTGGGGGACCTGGCTCCAGCAGCAGGAAAGCTGGTGGCTGGGGACTGCAGCGATGAGCAAGGGCCAGATCCGGCTCCCCCTCGCCCAAGGCAGGTGCCAGGCTTTGGTATTGAGGTGTGAGCCCCCGGGAGGAGCCGCTGGCCAGATCCTGCCCCAGGGCCGATGCGGGTGCTGGGGTGGCAGGTCACTGGGGTGCCCGGCCGCATGCGGACCCATCCCCCCGGGCAGTGCATGCCACCCCATGGGTGCCTCACGGACAGGCTCTCACTTGCCGGGGAGAACAGCGCGTTTTGCAAGGGGTCAGACTCCGCACGGCTCTGCCCCCGGCAGACGCTGAACGCGGGGCTGAGCTGCTGGCAGTGCCTCCCTCTCACGGCCGCCCGCATCCCCTTTCTGTGCGGTTGCTTTGCAGCGCGTCTCTGCAGCGAGATCAGGAGCTGCCGGCTCCTGGCTCGATGCATCAGCCACGGGAGGATGACTATAGGTGATTGCGACGTCACTAGACGAGGAAGAGTACCCGCAGCCGGCCCGGCTGGGATGTTTGCGCGCCGGGCGGCGCACGCGGCACCCGTACGATGAAGTGGCCAAATCCCCCTTCGTGTGGAGCAGCCGCCCTGCTCTGGGGGTGCCCGGGTGTCACTGCCGTGCCCACACCCCCCGGGACACGCGGGGAGAGCGAGGAGGAGAATTAATAAAGGAAGGTGTTTACTGCTGCTGTTTTTATTTATTATTATTGGCAAAAGAGAGCGACTGATGGCGGAGTCTGGAGAAGAGCAAGGAGGTGAGCAGAGGTGCAGGAGACACAGCGGAGGAGGAGAGAGGGAAGGAATTCTTGCAGGGAGAGGAGACGAAGGTGACATTTCTGCAGTCATCTGCTGCGGACATGTGCTACAAAACACATCAGTGTGCCATGTCCACGGCAGGGCAGAGCAGAAGTAATTGGCTAAGTTGTAGCAAAGCGGGTTTAGGTTAAATACGAAGAAAAATCTCCTATGGGGGATGCTACTATGGAGGTGCAGCATGGAAGCAGAGCTGGTGCGACGCTGCAGCCGTACCGGCAGCCCCGCTTT
>NW_008825214.1:119124-121222 GCF_000699105.1 Pygoscelis adeliae
GAGAGTCCGCCCAGCCGGCCGGGCTGGGATGTTTGCGCGCCGGCCGCAGCAGGCGGGACCTGCCGGAGGGGGTTTGTGTTGATACGATGAAGTGGCCAAATCCCCCTTCGTGTGGAGCAGCCGCCCTGCTCTGGGGGTGCCCGGGTGTCACTGCCGTGCCCACACCCCCCGGGACACGCGGGGAGAGCGAGGAGGAGAATTAATAAAGGAAGGTGTTTACTGCTGCTGTTTTTATTTATTATTATTGGCAAAAGAGAGCGACTGATGGCGGAGTCTGGAGAAGAGCAAGGAGGTGAGCAGAGGTGCAGGAGACACAGCGGAGGAGGAGAGAGGGAAGGAATTCTTGCAGGGAGAGGAGACGAAGGTGACATTTCTGCAGTCATCTGCTGCGGACATGTGCTACAAAACACATCAGTGTGCCATGTCCACGGCAGGGCAGAGCAGAAGTAATTGGCTAAGTTGTAGCAAAGCGGGTTTAGGTTAAATACGAAGAAAAATCTCCTATGGGGGATGCTACTATGGAGGTGCAGCATGGAAGCAGAGCTGGTGCGACGCTGCAGCCGTACCGGCAGCCCGGCTTTCAGTTTCCCAGACCTCTGCGTTTCTTAGGGCAGATGTGCACAAAGTCTGCGGTTTTTGACTTAAGATCGCCTGGGATTGGAAATGCGTCTTGTGAGGAAGGTCGCGGCTGCGGGGCAGGAGGAGCACAGCCTTAGATGGCAAGCAGCTCCTCGCCGCCAGGCCCTTTTCCTGTTAATCCCTGTGAAGTGCCTTATATAGTGCCCTCGGAGGAATTTATAAATAAATGCTTTTTGTCACAATTCAGGAACGCGTCTCCCTCCGTGGCATTTGAAGCACTTTCTTCCCTCAAGGCCGTACTCCTCCATGTGCAAAGAGCAGTGCCGAGCCTGCAGCGCCCGGCGGCGGCCACGGCCGGGGCTGTGCCAGGCAGGAGGGGGCCTCCTCCATGTTCTCTCTTGCTTCTGACTGTTTTGGGGAAGGAGGCAGGACGTAACTGGGATGGGGTTACACTGGGATTACAGGAGTGGCCACCCACACTGGAGCCAGCTCTGTGGACCGCTGACTGTCACCATTTGGGTTCAGGGCCACCGTTTTATACCTCGTCCCTTTGCAGCCAGGTCCCCAGGGCAGCTCCCTCCTGCCCTGGGCTGAAGGCAACCCATGGGCATCCTCGGGACAGGCAGGGCAAGAGGGAGGTGAGCGCTGCTTCTGCACCTGCTTGCACCGGGAAGGTACCAGGAGGTTTGAAGCCTGGGAGTCCTCGTGGGGAAGCCTGGGGCTCCCGTTGTACGGGACAGACAGGACGAGCATCGCTCAGCAGCTGCCTCTAGCCTTAAAACCCGCCGAGCCCCCATCATCTGCCCCAGCCTCAGCTCAGGGTTAATAGAGTAAAACCAGACTTTGTGGTTGTCTGTCGCACACGAGGATTAAGCAGAAACTCATGGAGATCTGACTTACAGCAGCTCAGATCCCTCCCCCGTAACGAAGCTCCTTCGTTAGTAAGGGATGGTGTAGCAATACAGGCTGGGCAACCTGGCTCTGCCGAGGGCAGTGGTGTGCCGACCCACGGGCCCGGCTCACCCGCGGCAGCAGCGCTGCAAGACTGGTTTTGGTGTTTGCCAGATGCCGGAGCTCCTCGGAGGAGAAAAGCGGAGGGTTTTCTCCGCAGCTCAGTACCGGGGAGGGAGGGAGCTGCCTCCTCCAGCGCAGCCGGGCTGGTTCCTGTGCCTGCACCGGGACCGTAGCTGGGCTCTGTGCCCGCGGCGCTGCCGCCCTGATGCAAACCGTGGATCCATTCTGGCCCAACAAGGGGAGAGCCGAGGCTCTGTGCCTCCCTTTCTGGGATGCTCATTAAAAAGATCCACAAGACTCAGAGATCTGTTGCCTCAACAGAGACTCAGCAGAGCTATAAATAGCCCAGCCAAGCGCCGCGCAGCGAACCTGAGCAGAGCCGGCTGCCCTCGTGGCCGGGCGCTCCCAGGGATGACCGGCTCTGCTGCGTGGCCCCGGGGAGCCTGCCTGCTCCGGCCGGGCGAGCCGAGACCGTGCTGCAGCCTACAGGGATGTGGGCCTGCCT
>NW_008825214.1:121283-122883 GCF_000699105.1 Pygoscelis adeliae
CCCTCCCAGGGCTCCCCGTGGGCTCCCGCATCCCGGGCACCTTGCAGAACACTGACCTCCTGCCTCTCCCAAGCAGGTCCCGCTCTGGCAGCTGCCCGTCACCTGCCCGGGCATGGCCTTGCCCTCCGCCGCAGCCCCAAGATCAGCACCTCCAGCCCCCTCCAGCCACACGGAGCCTCTGGAAACACCGCCATAAAAATATTTACTCCCGCTGCCACTGAGATGGAAGCTCATAAAGGGCTGTAGCTAAGCCGGTTACTGCATTAGCACTGGCAAAACAGATGAAGGCAGGGTCCCGGCTGGGGGTGGCCTGCGGTGACCCAGAGTGCATCGGTGGGTGCAGGGCATCACCAGCGTCCTGGCAGGACGGGCACTGCCCGCTCCCCCTTCCTGCAGAGGGACCAAGAAAAGTCAACCTGCAGAAGAAAGCAAGAAAAACACCGCTCCAGGGGTGCAAAGAGACCATCAGTTACCATCAGTTATTTCCCAGAGCGGTGCAGAGGGATCTCAACGTTAATAAGGCTGAGGCCTGAGGCTGTAATCTGATGGCTGCAGCCCAGCCCTCTGCTCTGGCCATGTATTTATTCATCGACACTTTGCTTTTCAGACGGAGCAGCTCTTGGTGCAGCCCCGGGAGGTCCGCAGGTCCCGTGTTGTGCAGTGCCAAGCAGACAGCAGGCGACCTGCAGCCATTCCCTGGCTGATGCACCCGGGCTTTGAGCATTTGAGCTCAGAGGGAATGCTGATGCCCTCAAATTATCGTCTGAAGGCTGGAGGTCAGGTCCCATGCCGCCAGCAGTGGTCTTACAAACTTAGTGCTGTGCCCTGCAGTGTTAGTCCTCACTTGCTTTTCTGCTGCTCTCTGTCTTCTGCTATCTTAAGGCTGAAGCTCAGGTCTGGACCCATTTGGGAATAGTAAATATTTTATTTGCTGTTGGGGGTTTTGACCAGTATCTCAGAGGCTGCAAAGGTCACACCAGGAAATATCCACTTCATCAGCAAAAAGGATCAGCCCATTCCTGGGCTGCCTGCTCGCGAGGCAAAAGCGCAGCCGTGGAGCGAACTCCAGCCTGTGCCGCGAGTGCTGTTATCAGCCATAGGCTTGTCTTCCTTCAGCAATCAAATTAGATAGATTTCAGCACCCGGAGTGGTCTCCCTGGTTCTCAAGGCCACGCATGCAATTAAAACTGGTCTCGTTAAAAGCCAGCTGAGTCTGGGCAGCGCTGTCTCCATCTCGCCGCTGTTCACACCGGGCAGCGCTGTGCGGGCACTGTGGCGTGGGAATGGGGACAGCGCAGGAACAGGGACTTTTTTGTCTTGCTGGGCTTTTCTTCAGGTGGCTTCTGCAAAGAGCTTCTTGGCACTTCTGCTCAAGTGAAATGGAGCAACCAAAATGGGAGCTGGCTGGCGGCCAGCCTGGCAGACGGGCCCGCGGGGGCAGCCCGGGGGGCAGGTGTGTGCCCGGAGCACGTTTATCGAGGGCAGGAGCCCCACGCGGGGAAGCCAAGTGGCCAAAGCGCCGGTGTCACACTTCCGTGCCAGGACTCTGCAGGCCCCACTGCTCCCTCGCTGCCGGCCCCAGCGCAGGACCCCATGAGAC
>NW_008825214.1:123196-124130 GCF_000699105.1 Pygoscelis adeliae
CCCACTCCGACGGCACTGGTACCTGCCGAGTTACTAAAGCTGAGCTTTACCACAGCTTTACTCCAGGGAGAGCAGTAATGCAAACCAGGGTATCACAGTGCTGCGTCAGGCCTTTCTCTGGACTTCAGGGTGAAGAGAGAGTTTTTATTCTCCCCTTTGCCCTCACCTTGGCTTTCACATGTATGTGAAACATCACACGTTCTCACGGTGAACGTACGATGAACAGCTGCGTGTCACCCCTGAGCACTGGTGTGGTGCAGGGCCAATTCCCCGCGGTGCCGTACCCGGGGTTGGGATTTTATCAGCTTTCCCACACAAAGCAAGGCTGGGCCTGGCAGGAAAGGGACCTGGCAGGGCTCGCCGAGGCACCCCCGGGGAAGAGCAGCGGCTCCCGCAGGATGCAGGGCTGGTGGTTTAGTGCTCCCACCTTTGCTGGGCATCCCCCAAGTTTTGCTGCCAGTATAAAAGCAGGAAAACCCCAAGAAATGAGGGAGCCCTCTTGATGTGTTCAGGAGGGGGAAATCTGTCTGGCTTTGCGGGGGCAAGGAGAGATGCTGAGTCCTGCACGGGAAACCAAGCACCTGCCTGCAGTGGCCTGAAAGCCTGGACAGTGGAGGAGGAGGTTACATCAAGCTCCAGGAGACCTGGATCTGTTCCTAACGGGGCCGTTAGCGGCCCCAGGGACCTTTCACAGGTCACTCCCTCCTGCTACTGCCTTAGTTCCCTCAGCTGTAAATATGAGAAGCAGCAGCAATGCCAGCCCGCTTGGGAGGGTGTCGCAAGGATGATCAACGACCATCACGTGTTGAAGCTCTCAGGTGGAAGGTGCTGTCGAGGTGCAAAGCTACAAATAATCACCACCGACAGAACTGGTTTTTTACTCTTAGTTTGAGCCGTCTTTCCATGAACACTTTGCACATGGCGGTCCCTGGCC
>NW_008825214.1:125652-126563 GCF_000699105.1 Pygoscelis adeliae
GGGCTTGTGTCTCATCCCCATCCCAAGGCTGCACCTTGTCCTGCTGAGGGAAGAAGTGGGTGCTGAGCTTGAGCATCATCCCCCTCCCAAAGCCTCATCCTGTCCTGCTGGGGGAGTGGTTCGGTGCTGGGCTTGGGCCTCGGCCTCATACTCCTTCCAAGACCTCATCCTACCCTGATGAGGGAAGGGCTGGGTGCTGGCTTGGGCCTAATTCCCCTCCCAAGGCCTCATCCTGCTCTGGAGCAGCTGCTAGGGCTGTGGTCTTTTCTTCCTCCCTCAAGACCCCATCCTGCCCTGGGATGGGGAAGGGGTGGCTGCTGGAGCTGTACTATTACCCCTTCCTAGGCCCATCTTGCCCTGGGCTGGGTGCTGGGGCTATGTGGTTTTCCTCAGAGAGGGCTGGACCTGGGTGGCAAGACCCTGAGGGCCAGCTGTGATCTTGTGGTTTAGGGATAAGATGTGTACGTGGTGCTGCTGGGAGGATGCCTCTGTAACCCTGTGGGGGAATGAGCTAAGACGGAGGCCCTGCTCTGTGGTGTTCAGGTGGGTGGATGGGGTGGCACTCAGAGCTGCTCCCTGCCCCGTGGTGGGTGCAGGGGACCCTCCCTCCAGCAGCACAGCTGGCTGCCAGCCCCTGTCGTGGTTTGCCTGTGAAGGATGCTGTGCCCTGGAGCAGTGCGGTGCTGGGGAGGGCAGGCTGGCCAGCGCTTGCAGCTCTACTGAAGGATAATTGGTTTTTTTCTATGGCGCTGTTGGCCCTTGGCAGCATGGGCCTGCACTGAGATGCTCCTTGCCTAAACAATGAGGAAGGAAGATGCTTTTTGCAGGTCACTCTGTGGCTGGTTATATAATGGCAAATGCCCTCTGAACTCAGCGTGCAGTGGAGGTGTGCGAAGGCCTGATGTGTGTGA
>NW_008825214.1:126602-136317 GCF_000699105.1 Pygoscelis adeliae
AATGACCCACAAGTGAATTTCTGCTACTTCCCTTTTCCTGTGGGCTGGACCCCCAGAAGACTCTTCCAAGGGATTGCCAGATTCCTGGATAGTGAATCCAAATCTACAGGCAGTTGGTTGGGCTGTTCTGAGCCATGTCTTGTCCTGCCAGGGTTTCTGGGCTACAGGCTAACGCCCACTGGCTTAAACCACAGCACGGAGGGGAGCTAACTGCCTGGAAGTGGCTTTTCCAGAGCTGTGGTAGGGGCGTGTGCTCTCCGTTGGCATTTGAGCTCAGTGCCCGTCGTTCCTCCTGATGCTATTAGTGTATGTTAATAGCAGTGCCCAATTAAGCATTGTATCTAAAACGTATAAATTAAGATTGCAATAGAAGTCTTCAACTGCAGGCAGAGTGAAGAATTGAAGTATTGTAATCATAGGGCTGCAATTATGTAACTGGATTCTCTTTCTCTCTGGATAGCAGGCTCCTTTAATTGCTGTAACAAAGCTACTCCTTCAGCTTTCTGGGACTGTTCCAGGAAGCGATCATTGCAGCAGATTTTCTTCACTCCCCAGTAGAGCTAAAAATGTGTAGTTTCACTATTTCAAAGCATGCTTGGTAGTATCACTCAAGACTTACAGTACTGTAAAAGGATTTAGGAAACTTAATGGTGCTCTGCAGGCTTAATTTGAGGCACTCCTTGCCATTAAGAAGCTTATTCCCACAAAGTTTTAACATGCTCTGGTAAGAGCTGCTGCCAAGGTGAGCAGCAGCTGTGGTCCTTCTCAGCACAGGCCTTTGCTTGACTGGTCCCCCAGATAACATGTGCCTCCTGACTGGGCCTCATGTGTGGCTTGGGATCGAGGGGTCTGGTGCCTGGAGGGGTGTTGGAGCGTGCCAGCCAGCACGGGGCTCCTTCCCCAGGGCATGTGTTGCGGCCTTTGCTTGAAGAAAGGCTGCAGGGCTGGGATTGCCAAACCCCCATTTTCTAGGATAATATGATCTGCACTGGAAACTTCCTAATGCTGAACACCTCCCTGGAAAGGCCATGGCAGATCTATGTGTAAATGGCTTTAGTGACTGGTATGAAGCACCTGAACTAACTTAGAGTGAAGGGGGCTACACACTCAGTGCCAGTATACCACTTTCTAGTTTCTTAAAGGTCATGGGCAGCACTAGCATGCTGGTTTCTAGCATCTGTGTTGTGGTTCACAGGCAGGAGGAGGAGGAAAAGGAGGCTGCTTTGCCAGGCCCTAGCTGTGCTAGCTCTGTGGTGGGGCCCGCTTCCCCCTGCCCCTGTTTCTAAGCTGCAGCATGGTGTTAACCTGTTTCTGGCTCGTCAGACCGGCTTTGTCCTGTGGGGAGAGCTGAAGTCTGGGTTTCAGTGGCAGAGCAGTGGTGAGGTGATGATGATAGGCTGAACATGGAACAACACTCCTTCCTGGCTAAACTAGCAGCAGTAACTGTAACTCCTGGTATGGGGTGGAATAAAAAACACTGCTGCTGTTAACATGCTTCCTGAGCCTCCCTGCTGGAGATGGGCAGTCTGGGGTCCGTTGCTTGCAAGGCTCTGAGGAGATGATGCTCCAAAGCACTGGTGCACCTCAAAGGCAAACTTGGCTGTAGCCTATTGTTGTATAGGAGGGCTGTAGCTCTCTGCAGATCCCGTCTCCTCCCACACAGTAAGCTTTTTCTGCATGTGTTTAATGCAGGTGCTGGTGTTGGGCTATCTCTTATCTAACCTCCAGACAGTGCCAGTGCTACAGTGCTCCAGCTATAAGGGGCACCTTAACCTGGGACTACTGTAGGCTACCCTGATAAACTCACCCTGGGCATAACAGGGGGTTTGTAGTATCAGCTTGTGACGCAGACTGCCATAGGAAGGACAACCTCTGATGTACAAGAAGCTTCTCCTTTCTTGGGAAGGGATTAAAGGAATCGTATGTTCTGCCTTAGGTTCACGATGTCTGACAGAAAGGCTGTGATCAAGAATGCGGACATGTCCGAGGACATGCAGCAGGATGCTGTAGACTGTGCTACACAGGCAATGGAGAAGTACAACATAGAAAAGGACATTGCAGCATATATAAAGAAGGTAACTAAGGGATGAGGGGGCTGCTCTGGCTGAGACTTCCTGAAGCTCTGAAGTATGTGTGCCTGTCATGAGCCTGAGTGTCTGTCTGAGACTTCATACTTGTGTGTTTGGAGGAGGAAGATGCTTTCTTCTTGGCTTCTTTACTGCTATTCCCAGGAGGATGGAGTGACTTCTCCAAGGTCAGAGGAGGGCTATGGCAGAGCCGGGCCTGGTCTGTTGCTCTGGCAAGTTCTGAGCAAACAGTGAGAGTGCTGTCCCTCTGGATTTGCCAGCCTAGAAAGAGCTGGCTGCAGTCTCTCTTTAGGCCTTGCTCCACAGATGCTGCTGCTTGACTTGCAGTACCAGTGCAGGGTGGGATTGCTCTGTTTCATTCAAAGTGGGTAGCTGTGCACATGCGGTTCTGTCTGCCACGTTCCTGGCTCTGGGGTGGGTGGTGTGGAGGAGGATGGGGCCTTGTGCTGGCTGGCGGGGTTGTGAAAGGTGCTGCTTTAAAAACAGTGCAAACAGCTGCCCTGGCTTGTGAAGAGGTGTCTCCCCATTTGCAGGAGCCCATTAACTTAAGTCTCGGGCTTGACAGCATCTGTCAGTTCCCCCTGTAGCCACTTCTCCGAATGGTGAGGCAAAGTGCTTTTGAAGGAGGAAAGTGTGACTTCACAGGCAATGCGGTCCTGGCACCTGGGCTAGCTTTTGGGCCTTGCTTGTAATCTAAGCTTGAATGTAAAGGATTCAAAGGTGTATCCTTACCTCTCAGATCACTTTGAGGCAAGACTTATCTCAGAGTGCTTGGGGCAATGCAGCCTGTAAAGTGAGCGAGTGCAACAGAAGGCATCCAAAAAGAAGTTGGCCTTTATTTCCTGAGAGTGTGTTGGGAGGAGGGAAGCAATTTGATGCACCTTCATGCCCTGGCAAGAAAGCCTTTTCCTTACTTCAAAGGTTACCTGCAAAGAGCTCAAGCTGTCTTGCTGCTGTCTGAGGACTAACACTTGCTTTAATCTTGAATGTTGAGTCTGTTCTACTGGCTCTGTCTCAGGGGAGGGAAGGGTGTTCTTGGGAGTTGTGTATTAATTAGAGGGAGGAAAATGGTCTTTAACCCTATCTTACCTGCTAAGGAGGAGAAGACTGACTATTAAGCCAGCATTCAGCTTGCTCACCTCTGGCCTCTTAGGTCTCCATGTGCTGTCTGGCCTGTGAATTTGCCTGCTCATTTTCAGTGCAGATTTTTTTCTCCCTTTTATGTGAAGAAGAGTCCCAAACAGCAGAAGCTAGACTTCTCCTTCCTTTTTTTAGGTGACCTTTAAGCTCAAATGCCTTGCTGGAGCAGACATGCCAATCTTTTTTTATTTTTTTGAGAGTGGGTTTGGAATGGGAGAGGAGAAATATTCCCCTGAGCTAGCCTACACGCAGGGCTTGAATAGCACTGTACCAAGGAGGGCTCTTAGGTCTGCTCTTTCTGCTCAGGGCTGATGGGTGATCTAAGTCTCAGGAGATGATTCGCTTGCATTGGATCCTTCAAACAATCCAGACCAGAGGTCTGGCTGTGTCAGTTGCTACTTCGCTTAATATAATAGTGTCTTGCAGTGGGGAATCTAAAGATGCTGCAGGTGGGAGGAGAGGCGATAGTGTCTGAACAGAACCAGCTCAGAATTTGTGCTTAGAACTATTTTCATGTGGGCTTTCTTGGCCTTAATGCCTCTCTTCTCTTTCTTCAGGAATTTGACAAGAAATACAACCCAACTTGGCACTGCATTGTTGGCAGAAACTTTGGCAGCTATGTAACACACGAGACAAAGCACTTCATCTATTTTTACTTGGGTCAGGTTGCAATTCTTCTCTTCAAGTCTGGATAGGAAGTAGGAGCAAGTGAAATTTGGACTGTAATGCACTGATGGCTGAAGCCACGACTCCCTTTAACATGGCTATGCCGCTGCATGGACTGTATACTATATTTAATGTGTATATGTTGCAGTAAAAATCTACTTCTGTTTAGTTGCCTGGGAAGAAGGCGGCATTTTTTTTGTTACTGCTTTTTTTGGTTGTATTGCACTAGGAAACCTGTAAATGCTTAAACAATGGCCTTTACGTGGGAAGAAATAAAACTATTCCACAACAGCTCCCTCAGTGGTAACTCCTTCTTTGAGGCTGGGAAAACTTCTTTGGGCAGGCCAAAAGACCCTGACTTCCTTACTGAGTTTTATTAGACTGTTAATCTTGTAACAAGGAGCAAAGCCAGTGTGAGCCTCTGTACCCACCCTGCAGACTGTAGAGAGCTGGCTCTCCCAGTAACCTCAGTGCAGGTGCTTAGACCTTCCCTGAAAGCTGGTGGGGTGGCTCTTGATTACGTGGCTTTCACACACAAGTTGAACTCCACCTCGGACTGTGATAAACAGACTTGCAGCTGGCACCCTCGGTGTTCTCTTTCAGTGCCCATCACTGTATTTTTGGCTCTGCTGAAACATTGACCTAGACTTGTAAGCGACTCAGCCTGGTCTAGGAGACTTCTGCAAACATCCCCCTGAGTTGCTGCTTGCTGCAGAAAGCAGCATCCTGTGGCTGAAGTCTTTAGACCTTGATACTGAGATCTAAAGCCACGTAGCCCGTTCCCGAAATGGAGTAGGATATCAAATTGGTGACTACTGACAACAGCTCTATTTGGCATGTTCTTAGCCAGTTGTCTCAACACTGCCTTAACTTGATGCTCTCCTTAAAGCAAGCTAGTCATGTGGAAGACTTGTAAGTGGCCACTGTCTCCTTTTTTATTTTCTGTAGCTGATAAGCTATTTCTGGAGGACTGTCCTCCATGTTCTGATATCTGCTTTTGTTCTTAAAGCACAGTACCAAGAAGTTAAATTTACATGTGATGTTTGTGTGAAGGAAACTCATGTGACATCTGCTTCAAAGGCAGACAAATGTCTTGGTCTCCATGATGTTGTCTTAGTATGTACTGACTCTTGGATTACACTGCAGGAAGTTCTTTTTATCTGGGTGTGGAGAAATGCTGTGTGATGGCAATTAAATATCTGGTGCTTGTCATAAGGTCTATTTATTGGTTTGCTAACTAATGCATAGACAATATCACTGGGCTGGGGAGCCAAACTTGTCTCTGAGATGAATTTGGTGTTGGTAATAAGTCACTGCTGGGGGAGAAAGGGCAGAGTGAAGGGAGCTCTTTCATTGTGAAATGAATTGATGACCCAGGTTGACTACTTCCTGAAGTAAAAGTCCTTCTTGTCTCTGTGCAAAATCCAAAGTATGCCTAATTTTGTAATATTGATAGAACAATGTTGTAACTAGAAAGAATGTAGCTGTCATAACTTCATGTTGATGGAAATGTCTGCACTGGGGTAATGTGCCTTGGACTGCCTGGGGCACTCTTGTGGTCTTGTCTATTCAGAACTCCATTCTGGATCCGAAAGGAGAATGTTTTGGGTTTGTTTTTTTTTCCAAGCATGAGTCTAATGTGAACCTGTTCACGGTCTCTCGTGGAGCAAGATCTTTTCCCTTCATAACTGCAATGGCTCAAATACCACTTATTTTTTTCAAACATTAAAGGTGAATTGACACATTTAAACAGCCTCTAGTTTTTTCTTCATTGCTAGCTGTGTCCCAAGCAAAAACTGCACTTGTCCAGAGAGGGTGAGCAGTGAGTTCTCTGTGCTGGAAGATGCTGATGACCCAAAGGAGGCAGGTCTGCAGAGGGAGAAACCTGACCTGAAGAGCATATGTGGCCCATCTGTGCTGGTGCTGACCTCCAGCCTGGCTCAAACGCTGCGCCAGAAGGAGGGATCGAGGGGAGTGGAGTGTGTCCTGCTGCAGCCCTGATGGGATGCTTCTGTGCCAAGTAACCTAGATATGGAGGCACTGGGGCTAACCTCTTAATGACTTCAGACAAACCGGGGGTGGTATAGCAGCTGGGGTCCTGGCTCCTGTACACACTCAAAGGTGTCTCCCTGCTTTGCAGGAAAGTAGGTTTCCCCTTCAGGCTTCCTCCCTGTGCTCGGTAGAAAGGAGAGATCTGAAACTCCTGCCAGTTGCCTGGAGCTGGTGTGTGTTTAAAGCCTCTCGCACTGCAGGGGCTGTGGGCTTGCCCTTAAACAACCCCCCCTCAGCTGGCTACCTTGCTCCTGATGCAACCTGAATTTGGGTTGTGGCCTCCCTGATATTCTGGAAAAGCTGTGGGTGCTTAACCAACTACAGTAGTGTAACAGCTATGCCGTGGGGCAGTAACACCAGCATGAGAAACAAGGGGAAGCTGGGCTGCAGGCAAGCATGACTCAGGCTAAGCAGCTATAAAATGAGCTGAACCCAAAACTCCCAAGCAAGCAGCAGTACGACTGTTACACACAGGGAATCTGCTATAACCTAAACCTGGCAGTGCTGGAAAGCAGAGGTGGTTTCTAATTTGGGGGAGCTCAGAAGTCCCAGCCAGCCTTTTAGCTAGAAGTGTAGTTACAGGGCTTAAGCTCCAGCCACGCTGTGCTGGGGCTCTGCACTACTGGCCTGGCTAGGTCTGAGTTAATGCTGCAGCTCCAAGAAAACATTTGGAGCCTTGTGGGGCTGGGGTGGTTGAGCCCTCTTGCTGTGCAGGGTTTTTAGTCAAAGCTAGTGTCAGAGAAACTGGCTCCTGAATGCCAGCTGCAGCACGGGAGGCTGCTAATCCAAACCTGAGGTGAAAAACTTTTCCAGCCTGAGTTCTGCCTGTGGGAAAGCACCCCTTCCAGCCACGTATCCAGTGGCTGCGGTGCCGGTGTAAATCGGTCCCTGGCGGGATGTGGAGGCCCTGCCAGGGCTGGAGGGACGGCGTGCCCTGGAGCTGACGCAAGCAAGTGGAAAGTGGGTTTAGTGCTTCCTTGGATGTGTCACTGCAGCAGGAGTCCCGCTTCAGGCTAAGGAAAAGAAGCTCTAGCTCACACCTTTAGCAATTAGGCAGTGAAACTGAGCCCTGCTCACCTCCCCATAACCCCTGCAATGGACACCAGTCCTCAGCCTTTCCCCTAAACCATCTTTTGCGTAGCACTGGGGCTCTAGAAGATACAAACTTCCTCAAGTTAAGCAGCGCTTCCCTCTACATGGCTGAGAGCAGGGTGAGGTTTTAAGGTGGAGCTTTCTGTCCCTGCTGCCTTCCCCTCCTGCTCCCCAGCAGCTGTCTGACATAGCTTTTGGCTTTGACTTTTTCCGTTGCTGGGCTCTGCTTTGTCTCCAGTTTCCACCAGGCGCAGGTGTCCTGAATGATGCCTTGGAGAGTTAACTGCTTCTGTGCTGGAGAGGCCAACAGTGTCCCCAGGACGGCCGCTCAGTTTCAACAGGGGCATGAAGCTATTTGGAAACATCTGGATCTGGGGCACTGAGTGGAAGGTATGTATCTGGGGGAAACATCTGGAGAAAAAACCTGCTTCCAGATGTGTTTGGGCAAAAATGCTATTTAAATGTAAACTCAATGTACATTACTGTCCTGCCTTACAAGCATTCGGAAAAAGTCTGATTGCAGGGGAGTCCGAGGTGCTGGCTGCTGCTTGTCGGTGGAGGTCTGGGTGCAGGACAGTGTCTGCAGATGTGCCTGTGCATTCGCTGTGGGTAACGGTGCGGTTCGTGGTTGGGGAGAGTGTCACATTATTTTCTCTTGTACAAGCCAAGTTATTCAATTCCTCATGTCGAGTATTTCTTCCAGATGTGGCCTTACAAAAGCAAAGCTTTGCGGCACTGAAGAGCAGACAGGCTGTTTTTTGGTAGCTGTGCTCCATGTGTGTAACTACCAGACATTATCTAGGATTCATTCTTCTGCGGAGGGAGCGTGGTGTAAAGCCGCAGGAGGTGTGTGACTCGTTAGCAGGGAGAGCTAGCCTTGCTCCCTGCCTGCCTGGCACAATGTTCTTCCCCCTTCTCTGTGACCACCTGGGACTGTGGGAAGGGACAAAGTGATGGTGACGTCCTCCCCACCCTGGGCATCCTGCACAGGGACCAGGCGTTCCCGTGGGAACATCCAGGCTGCAGGTCAGTGCTCTCCTTCCCTCCCATCCGGCAAAGCCAGCCTGTGGCGCTGCCGTTGCGGTGTTAATCTTCCCCAAGCACGTGGAAGCAGAGCCTGTCACTGGTAAACCCGGTACCCAACAGACGTGTTCCTTCTCACAGTGCTTTTGCGGGAGATTTGAGATGAAGAGAGAAAACGTGGAAATCATTTTTCTCTCGCTTTCAGTCTCCGACGGGTAAATCCTTAGGAGGCCGGTGCCACGCAGTGAAGGAAGCAGGGCTGTGCCATCCCTGCCCACCCGAGGTTTCCCTGCTTTGTTCTATTTATTGAGCAATGATTCTGACACCCTTTCCCAGACTGTGACTCATAGCAGCGCTGTCTTTGCATAAGCCATGCGTCTTGGAGCGCTTTATAGATACAGGAGCTGCAGGAGCCTCACAGGAGCCAACTGTGTTTATTAAAAGATGATCAGATGTTTCCTCCCTTAAGGCAGTGTCTAGCTGAGGCTGAGTAATAACTCATTACCAACAAGACAAATAACTGCTTATCATCGGGTCAGCGCCTTCACCAGCCCTTCTGTTAGTGACGGCAGGCGCCATGCTTCTCCTGCACCGAGCACTGGTGGTCTCAGCACCCAGCACAGGGGGGTAAGAAGGGAGCTGCCCTGTCAGACCCGGCTCCAGTCCCCGTCCCTTCCCCTGCCGGCAGCCTGAGCAGGGGCAACCCCAGGCTCTGCTCTGCTGCTCAGCAGGGTTTGGCCCCGGGTTAAGCTCGAGGAATGGTTTTATCCAGCCCTGGTGTAGCTTGTTTCCTCCTCCTTGTGGAAGCAGGTTGCTGTAGTGGCCTCGCAGTCCATGTCTTTCTGTCCTAGTGCTGGGGACTCAGAGCAAATGCACCAGAGCTTGCTGTGGCCTGGTGGAAAAATCAATGGTGGGTCAGTGCAGCGTGCCACAGAGGTGCCCTGGGAGCGCTGCCGGGGCCGTGGGAGAGGCAGGATGTCACGCTCCGCCACGTCCCCCGTCCCCGTGTGCCCCTTGCTGCCCGGCGCCGCAGCGCTTGCTCACAGGCCTCTCTCAAGAGAGGCTGGGCAGGAGGGGGAAGCAGCAGAGAGCAGGGCCAGGTCTCGTCCCCTTGCAGGACATGGGGCTGGGACCCTCGCAGGCTTGGTCAGAGGCTTTTCTCAGACGCCATCCTCTGGCGCGGCCGCCGCGGCCCTCCCCTGCCAGATGCCATGGCATTTCTCCATGTCCTTTGTTCCCTCCCTTGCTTACGTGTCTCCATTGATTTATGGCCGTTGTGGAGCAGCCTGACCGCAGCTCAGCTGCTTGCCCAGACCCCGGCTGGGCTGCATGCCCTCGCCCCTGGCCTGCTGGGCAGGGAGGGTTCTGGGGAGAGGTCCAAGCCCCATATGCAGTAGGGCCCCCCCCCCTGCATTTAAACACGTGCATGGACTTTTCTTTCACCTCCTTCCAGTCTGGGTGTGAATGAAGTGCTTTCAGGGGGAGGAGATTGCTGGGAGCCCCGCTCCCCCTGTGCATTGGTTGCAGCCCATAAAAGCATCCGAGGAATTCGCCACGGCAGTCCCTGCGCGGGTTGAGCGCGGTGAAAGCCACCCTTTGTTCCCGCAGCCCGGACCGCCAGGTCCCACACACCGATCGGGCTGGAGTCTGCGGAG
>NW_008825214.1:136536-140640 GCF_000699105.1 Pygoscelis adeliae
GTCCCTTCTTACACAGATATTTTTCCACAAAGTGTTCGATTACAGGTTTGGGGTTTAATCTCGCGCCCATCTCACGCAGTTTCCCGGCTGGCCGCGCCGCTCGCCTGCTGCCTGCCGGGGCCGCTCTGGCAGGAAAGGACGGAGGGCTGACACCGAGCCAGGACTTGCCTCCGCTGCAGCCTGCACACAGGCGGCTGGCGCCCAGCCCAGAACATGGCTCTGGAAAAAAATAAATGCCTTTTTGTTTCTGAGGAAAGCCCAGAACGCTTCGGCAAGGACAAAACCTCTTCCTAAATCCGGTTTTAAAAGTCCCGTTTTCTCTAAGGGTTCAAAATCACCTGGCCAAAAGCATCTGCTCCTCCGTGGCCCGTGGGTCAGCTTGGACGGGGTAAACCTGGACCCACATTGCAAAGGTTCCCTCTGAAATCGTGGCTTGCAGGGGCACTGAGGGATGGCACCCATGCAGCCTCCTTCCAGCAGGGTCCCCACCCATGGGTGCTGGTGGTCCCGCTGGCAGGTGGTCCCTGGACCTTTTCTGTGTTGTAATTAGCAGAAGAAAACCACTGGGTGACTCAGCAAGCGTCAGCTGCCAGGCCAGGGCTTTGACGTTGCCGCTGTCCTCCAGCAAGACTGACACGTGCAATTCAGGCAGAGCCTGGGCTGGCTAAAGATACCATGTTACTTAAATATTTTATAGAAAATCATTAAGCAATTAAATCTGGCAGACCTCGCATCATAGAAAAAGCAGCTTGAAGTCTGTGCAGTAAACAGGGCACCGCTTCGCGGTCGTTTGGGATGTCTTCTCGGAGTCTTAACTCCAATCCTTGCTTCAGAATAACTATAATTATCTCTTAATTGCCATTATTGTTTAACATTTTTAGCATTTGCAAGTGCAAACTGTTACAGTTTTCCATGCAGATACAATCAGTAGCCAAGGTTCACAATGAAAGCAATTAAAATCCCGTGATTATTACAAGCCTGCATGTCTATACAACAGCTTCAATCTGCATAACTTGCCAAGACGTAGGCTAGAAACTCAGACAAATTTAGCATTTATTTAGTAACCCAGCAAAGCTACTACCTCTTGCTGCCTCCAATGATTTGCATCTACAGCACTTTTTGGAAGGACGCGAGCGTTGAGGGGAGGGGAAAGAAAGCATTTTCTAGAATACATCCCTGGAGAATATACAGCAAAGATAAAATCATGCACATGAATTATGCATATGAATTATGATTTCACTCCTATTTTTGTTGGGATTAGCTCATGTTTGGTGTGCATCCCTGGCAGGTTGCTGGCGGCTCGGCAGCCAGCAGAGCGCTCTCTCCAACTCCCAGCAGGTCACTGCAGTTTCAGGTCCCGCGTTCCCCGCTCCGCCGGCTGCAGCCTCCCGTGGGCTGCAGAGCTTCTTGGGGATCCAGCCCACCGGTAACGAAGGCAGCCCCTGCTCCTTCACCCTCTCGGGTCTGGGCAAGTAGTTTTTTCTGTGTTAATTTACGGCACCTCTTCTGAAAACGTGCAATGGATGACAACAGATTTAGGTGTAAAACTAAAAAAGCAAGTCTGCGCTATTTTGTATAGAGGGGGAGGCATTTGCAGGCTCTGCTGCCACCAGCCAGGCTTCGCCGGTGTCCCCGGGGTCCCCACCATCTCCTGGGGAAGGAACATCCCAGCCTCTGCCAGCTCTGAGGAGGTAAAGCCTGGGGAGGGGACCACAAGGGGGAAGGCAGTAGCAGCATTTTCAAAATCTCCACACTGGACTCAGTTGCAGTCCCGGCACACAGTCGATTTAAGCCACGTTAAAGCCAAGCAGTCCTTCCATGCAGAAACAGCTTGGGAACCCTGAGCCCCGTTTCCAGGAGGGCTGGTGACCCCAGCCCACGGATGTTTCCGGGTGAAAGGAGGTTTAATGGCCCTCATTGCAGGGGAGGAATTATCCTAATTAGCCAAATCACCAGGGCACCTGCACCCAGGGCAAGGAGCAGGCTGGGCCTGAGCAAGTGGGGCTCAGGGAACCAGGTGAGGGGTCCAGGCTTGGGGTGGGTGCGGGCACGGGCACCCTTCCCACGGTGGGACCACATGAGGAGGCTCGGGGGGCTCGTGGGTGCTCCCTGGCCGGGTCCTTCCCTTGCCATCCTGCACGCCTTGTCCCATCCCCGCGTCCCATTGCTGCTGCCGCTGCCTCGGAGTAACATCCCTGACAACCCAGCAGTCGTTTGCATGAGAAAATGAGATTAGGAAAGTATTTCAAGTATTTGTCTCTGTCCTTCAGTGACAAACAAGCCGGGAGCCAGGGCTGTTTGTCCCGTCAGCTGGCCTGCAGCTTGGGAAAACAGCCGGGAAGCCAGTGGGAGACACCTTCGGCACCAGCAGAGATAATGCTAAGTAGGGGGGCTGAATTTGCACATGCCTTTGGGGACTGGTAAATGTGTAGCATGGTGCAGGCCGGGGCACTCGCTAAATCCCCCTCCCAGGGATGGAGTACCTGCGTGTGGACCCCTCTGCGGCCAGGGGCTCCCTGGGACAGCCCCTGCTCCTTCACCGATCTCGGGTCTGGGGCAAGTAGTTTTTCTGGTCCCGCTGTCCTCAGCCCAGCCGCTCTCCTGCTCTCTAACCTGAGCAAGTCGCCTGAAAACCAGCGTGGCTCGGGAGGACGGCACAGCTCGTGACAGCGGCCTGTAACGCACAGCGATGCTCGGCAGGGCGCAGGCAAAATGCGGGCAACTGGTGCAGCCACCGGGACTCCCCTGGGTGTGTGAGCATGTCAGAGGATCGGGGATTTTTTCTAGGTTCAGGTGTTTGATCTGCTTTGAAATGCTGCTCATAGGAAGTGAAAAGTCAGTAAATTTGGACAGTCCCAGGAAAGAGGACCAAAGGCAGGAGTGATGGAGACAGTGGTGTCCAGGAAAGCCTGGGACTGAACCCCCCCGAAGTTCCCAGCTGAATTTTGGGCCAGTTTTTCTACCAGGGCAGTAAGATTAAGATGAACTCTCTCCGTATTGCCGTTAACAGGAAGAGACACAGCTGACAAATCTGAAAAGCGAGGAGGAGGCAGGGAGAACTGGCAGCAGCTCCCAGGTCATCACTTTGTCAAAATCAGCAGGTATCTGCCGTGCCCTTGAGCTCTCTATCGTGGCTCCTGTTTCGTTTGGCTTTCCCATGGCAGCTGTCACCATCCCTGCATTATCAAACCACCTGCCTGAATTTCAAGGATCTCATCCATATATTCAACAGGAATATCAATTTCTGGGAGCTCTTGGGGGCCTTGAGATCAGAGCAGCTAAACTGGGGATTTCTGCTGAGCTGTGCTCACATGACCGGAGCTGGAATTTCTCTTGGCTGGGACGTCTGCTGGGGGGCTGCAGGGAGGTGGTTTTTGTTTAAGCTGTAACCAAACAGGGTCGGCAAAATGTTGTCAGCGTTTGCCTGGCCTCAGCCCCGCTCCCTGGCACCCGGAGGAGCGTGGATCCCACTACGAGCGACAGCGAGGGGGCCAGACTCCCCCGTAGTCTGTCCAGGGGCACGGCGCGGTGCTCGGCACGGCGCTCGGCTGTCCTCCTGGGGCTGAGTCCGCATCCCAGCAGCATCACGGCTGGGGGGGCCCCGGCCAGGGACCCAGGCCAGGAGAAACGAGCCCAAGTGACGCAGCCCAGGGAGGACGCTTTCTCTGCATGTTTTTAAGCCAAATGTGGCTCCTGAAATCAATAGAGAAGGAGATTCCCCTGCAGCCTGGGGAACCATCCTGTCCACATTCTTCCCTGGGACCTTCAAAGGAGCTGAGGAATCCAATTCCCACTAATTTGCTTTGAAAACACCAACCTAAAATTGTAATTACGGCATGCTCTATTACAGGGGAGGAAAGAACCCACCAGACTGTAGCTACCTTGTTTTCCTAAGGCAGGAGTTTTGATGATTTATTGACTTACATTTTTAACAATATTATGTTGGTTAATGTTGGAAGATGTTCCTACAATTAATGAAAATTTCATAGACTGACTGGGGAAGAAAGAGACCATTTTATGTCCCCTACCAGATGGCCTAAACCAGCTGCTCACTTTTTTCTTTGAACTGTGATTCTAATGACTTCTCTGTCCTTTGAAGTCTGC
>NW_008825214.1:140656-142650 GCF_000699105.1 Pygoscelis adeliae
CAGATGTATTTGCATGATAGTAGCAGAGCACGTTTAACAGTCGAGGACTTGTGCTATTTTCCCTCATGGGCACTGCTGGATACCCCACGATGTTTGCTCTCGTTTGGGGGTTTTGAGGGGTGAGTAAATGCGAAGGCTTACCAGGCGCTGGTAAAATGTGTCTTGGTGTAACATCGCTGGCTTCAGTGGAGTTATTCCCTAAACCCGCAGCGTCTTTACCCAGCTCTCGGCTGGTTTCGTTGCTTTATAAACCCGTGCAGCGGTGTCAGTCTGCTTTCAGTCACGGATTTATTAGGGCCTCACAAAAGCGGGGGCTGCTGTCAAAATGCACATTTCAGCACCATTTTAAAAACAGAAGACAAGAAGAAAGGAAGAGCTTTAAATATGTATTAAAAAGTTTTAAAAATAATAAATCACAAAATAAAATGGTGACAAAAGGAACAAAACCAAAAAAGGTCCCTGAGCGTGGGTTTGGTGGAAATTTATGCCAAGCAGAGAAGTTGGGAAGACAACACTGACATTCCTGGCTTTGAAATTTCAAACCCAAAGCAGCTCCGCCTGAGTCCGTCCCAGATGCTGCGGAGTCGCAGAGCGGCAGCGGGGGTCAACCGAGACCCTGGCTTCGACGCAGCCACCCCGTCGAACCCACTGACGCTGTGGGCGCCCAGAAAGGCTTTCCAGGATGGAGTGAAGTGCCAGGAGGTGCTGCCGCGTGGTGGGTGCTGGGGGTCTCCCCGCTCTCCATCCCCACGCAGGCCCCGGAGCTGTCTGGCACAGCGGCAGGGGTCAAACCGGCCCGCCGGCAGTGGCTGCATTACACGGCACCCGGCTGCGCACGGGAGGGTGCAACTCCCGGGCAGCACTTACCCACCCACTTGATGAGCTTTCACACCAAAACCAGATGTGCGTTTCTTCTGACAGTGATGAAGACCCTCGCACAAAGGCTCTGCTGCGGTGCAGGTGGCCACGTGCTCCTCTTTTTCAGGCTGCCTCCCGGAGCACTCACAGGATATCAAACAGCTGCTCTCCCCAGAGCAACGGCCAGGCTGGGAAAGCGAAGAGCTCTCCAAAAGCATCCTAGCACAATATTAATACATGCTACTGCTTGAGGCTGACTCTTTGCTACTTGCTTCACTGTGCCTGCCTTGGAGGAACAAATAATACAGAATAAATGGAATGATAAAGGTAAGAAGCAGAGCAATTGGCCATAACCAGACAGCCCGGGGCAAAGAAGAAAGCCAAGGCAATGGTACTGGTGGCACAGCACGTACTTTTCTTACTCGAGGTGCTCAGTCTGATAAGGAATTGAGAGGAAGGTAAGGCAGGGTAAACCGGAGGTAAGACAGTCTCTCGAGTGAGGTACCCGATCTTGGCTTTGCCTGGTTGTGACATGGAAGGAGAGGACACTGCCCTGACCCCGCAGCCCTCCCGCTCCTTCCCGGGTGACGCGGACCCCCGTGTTGGTGGCAGTCTGTGTGCAGCAGGGCAGTAATGCTTGGCTCGTCCCTGTCCAAGCGTATCTCCCCATCAGCTGGGGCCTTCCAGTCCTTGGCCTCTCTGGCGAGGATCTTATTCAGAAGGAAATGGCGGGAGACCGACAGTTAATTTGATGTTACCCATCAGCAAGAAGTTAATTCCAGGTGAGGTGCAGACCAAATCTGGAGTCATGTCCTTAAGGCGAGCAGGTTTCTCTTTCCAACCGCCAGTCCCTCGTGTCCCCGGCGCTGAAATCTGTTACGTCCAGCGTGTCTGTGCCCAAACCAGGTACAGACAGATCTGGGACAGGGCAACAGGGGTGGGACAGGAGCAACCTGTTTCAGTTCAGCAGCCCCGGACTGCGGTCTTATTTCAGGCTACATCGATCACTTACTGCCGGTTTTAAAGAAACGCCGAGTGTCCATGATGGTTGAAATCCGCTCCCCCCCGGGAAGCACGGCTGCGCGGGGAGGCCAGGCCTAGCGCTCCCGCCCCGGCCAGGGATCGTCGGGCGGCAG
>NW_008825214.1:147121-148168 GCF_000699105.1 Pygoscelis adeliae
CAGAGCGGCAGCGGGTGTCAACCGAGACCCTGGCTTCGACGCAGCCACCCCGTCGAACCCACTGACGCTGTGGGCGCCCAGAAAGGCTTTCCAGGATGGAGTGAAGTGCCAGGAGGTGCTGCCGCGTGGTGGGTGCTGGGGGTCTCCCCGCTCTCCATCCCCACCCAGGCCCCGGAGCTGTCTGGCACAGTGGCAGGGTTCAAACTGGCCCGCCGGCAGTGGCTGCATTACACGGCACCCGGCTGCGCACGGGAGGGTGCAACTCCCGGGCAGCACTTACCCACCCACTTGATGAGCTTTCACACCAAAACCAGATGTGCGTTTCTTCTGACAGTGATGAAGACCCTCGCACAAAGGCTCTGCTGCGGTGCAGGTGGCCACGTGCTCCTCTTTTTCAGGCTGCCTCCCGGAGCACTCACAGGATATCAAACAGCTGCTCTCCCCAGAGCAACGGCCAGGCTGGGAAAGCGAAGAGCTCTCCAAAAGCATCCTAGCACAATATTAATACATGCTACTGCTTGAGGCTGACTCTTTGCTACTTGCTTCACTGTGCCTGCCTTGGAGGAACAAATAATACAGAATAAATGGAATGATAAAGGTAAGAAGCAGAGCAATTGGCCATAACCAGACAGCCCGGGGCAAAGAAGAAAGCCAAGGCAATGGTACTGGTGGCACAGCACGTACTTTTCTTACTCGAGGTGCTCAGTCTGATAAGGAATTGAGAGGAAGGTAAGGCAGGGTAAACGGGAGGTAAGACAGTCTCTCGAGTGAGGTACCCGATCTTGGCTTTGCCTGGTTGTGACATGGAAGGAGAGGACACTGCCCTGACCCCGCAGCCCTCCCGCTCCTTCCCGGGTGACGCGGACCCCCGTGTTGGTCGCTGTCTGTGTGCAGCAGGGCAGTAATGCTTGGCTCGTCCCTGTCCAAGCGTATCTCCCCATCAGCTGGGGCCTTCCAGTCCTTGGCCTCTCTGGCGAGGATCTTATTCAGAAGGAAATGGCGGGAGACCGACAGTTAATTTGATGTTACCCATCAGCAAGAAGTTAA
>NW_008825214.1:151156-160132 GCF_000699105.1 Pygoscelis adeliae
GGTGACAGCGGTGAGTGGGCGGCGGGGGGGGCTGTGGGCGCGGGGGCTCGGCCGTTTGCACGGTCTGCTGTTCAAACAATTAAAAAGTTTCAAGTCTTAAAAGTAATCCCTTCAAAGCTGAACGCTGTAGTTTTGCAATATCGACGCTGCTTCATTGGGAACACGCTGTACTTCGTTGTTAGGCTGTAAACGGTGCTGACTTACCGCTTTCTCTTCATTTTATTTCCAGAGTAGTCTTCTTTGCATTTTGGAATTAACTGATTTTTTTTCCTTTTCCCCCCTTCTGTTCTTTGACCTAACTTTGCGCTTCTCTTTTGCCGTTGTTATTGGCTTTGCTTCTGCTCCAGTGTTTAAGCGGCACCGTTTGAGCAGCACTCCTGCAACTTGAATCCGTGTCAGCATACTCCTGCATCGGGATGAAGGTCTGTAGGTAGCTGAGGGGAAGCTCACTAGCTGGAGCTTCATTAGTTTCGTTACATTACCCGTGTGTATTGATGTTAGTGGTATCCACGCGCAGATCTGGTTGTGTGATCAAAGTCTTAGCTGATGATGTGGTTTCCACCCTAGCTTTGTAGTCTCTAAATAATAAACTAAGGCTTTCTTTCCCAGGATGTTTGTGCTCTGCTTGTCCAAGCCTGTCAGCTGGTTCACCTCGATCAGGAACATCTTGTCAGCAAAGTTTGTCAGCTTATCCATCACCTACTTAACAGATTTCAGGTACGGAAAGTTTGGCTTTGTCCCTCCTTTTCCTGTGTGCTGGCTCCCTGGTCCCCCACTAAGCCAGGGAGGCCTTCTGTCTCTTTTTATGGGGCTATGGAGCCCACCTTCATGCAGAGTTTCTTGGATTTCCACTGTATTGCTTATTTATTCTTAGCTGAGGTTCTGATTTGTGGCTCTAGCATGGTTCCTCATGTAAAACCAGCTCTCAGTCAGAAGCAATACACCATCGGAAATACTCTTGGTTATAGACACTAGTCTTGATTTATCCATTTCTTAAGTGTTGGCTGATTCTGTGATGGTGTGTAATTTTAACAGCCAGATCACCTGAGTCTGTAATCGATATATCTGGGTATATTGTCTCCAGCAGTACACGATGATGTTTTCTTAACCACAGTCCTTTTCTGTTACGACAGGTGATGGTTGATGAACAGAACTTGAATTTTCTTCTCTCCTACTGCATTTCTGCTCTTAAGCAGTGCAGCTCTTGGACACATGTTGAAATTCTGCAAGCCTTAGCAGCTCTTGTTTACAATAATGGACCTAAATGTCAGAAGGTGAGTTTACAAGCTAAGAGAAAGTAAGCATAAAAATATTTGCACCCTTTTGCTGTTTCTACTTTCTTTTTTTTTTTCCCCAAAAAGAAAGAATAAAAAAGTATCACGTTCTCAAATCACCACCTTTTATGTTAAGAATAATCCCATTTAAATAGTGACGGATGTTTGTGGAAAAGTTGAATTTCAGATGTGATAGGTGTGTGTACTAATAATCAGTAGATAACGAGATTCTTCCCATGCCGAATACCTGTATACCTGCAGGCTGCAGCTGTAGAGACCACCTATTACCTGGCTTGAGCCAAAGGCACACTATTAAAGACGGGCACCAGGCTTAGTCTGCAGACTAACCGCCCAGGTATGCCTGTGTATCAGGCAGGAAGAACGCGGGGAGCTTCAAATTGCACGTTGCTCAGCAGGCTCCATTGAGGATCCTGAAATTTATCCTGTAACCAGATCGGGTCTTTAGTGTGCGGTGGGCTCAAAGCCGTTTCAAACTGGAAACTATCAGGTATCGATCCTGAGGTTTGTACGAAGCTCCTTGTTGCTGCAGTGTGACTGATAGTGTTTGATACGTTGGATTTCCCCTGCTGTCACCAGCTCTTGGCAGCTTGCAGAGCAGTTTCTGCTGTTGGGCTGAAGCGCGGGGTGGTGATGCTAGCAGTTTCGGAGCTGCCAGCTTGTGTGGGTTTGTAGCCTATATAACTGCAGCAGTTTGGTACAGCAGTTGTTACTAACTTAGCTTTATGTCTGATGTTGTGGTTTAACCCCAGCCGGCAACTAAGCCCCACACAGCCACTCCCTCACTCCCCCCCTGGTGGGATGGGGGAGAGAATCGGAAGGGTAAAAGTGAGAAAACTCGTGGGTTGAGATAAAAACAGTTTAACAGGTAAAGCAAAAGCCCCACATGCAAGCAAAGCAAAACAAGGAATTCACTCACTGCTTCCCATGGGCAGGCAGGTGTTCAGCCATCTCCAGGACAGCAGGGCTCCATCATGCCTAACGGTGACTTGGGAAGACAAACGCCATCACCCCGAACGTCCCCCCTTCCTCCTTCTTCCCCCAGCTTTATATGCTGGGCATGACGCCATACGGTGCGGAACATCCCTTGGGTCAGTTGGGGTCAGCTGTCCTGGCTGTGTCCCCTCCCAACTTCTTGTGCCCCCCCAGCCTGCTGCTGGTGGGGTGGGTGAGGAGCAGGAAAGGCCTTGACTCAGTGTGAGCGCTGCGCAGCAGTAACTAAAACATCCCTCTGTTATCAGCACTGTTTTCAGCACAAATCCAAACCATAGCCCCGTACTAGCTACTGTGGAGAAAATTAACTCTACCCCAGCCAAAACCAGCAGAGTCTGGGAAGAAGGCATAAATTGGGACTCAGTCTGAACTATGCTCATGCTTGATACTTTTATAATACAAAATAAGAGAACTTTGGAAACTAATATTTTCATGTCATTTTTTATAAACATAATCTGTCTATGGAATCTGAAATTGCAGCTGACAAATCTTTTGTAGCATAGATATGTTTAGCTACCAAACAGAAGAACCAGGAGGCTGAGGGAAGAGCGCTGGCCCCTAATGACTTTTGGTGGTTTGTTTTAGTATCTCCCGGATTTGCTGGGCAAGACTGGGCTTTTGGTGCAGTTCAGCGATTCTACTCAGCCAGACGTGGAACTCAGGAGGGCAGCAGTACGCAGCATGGCAAACCTGTGTCTCAGGTGCATAAAAGCCTTTGCAGGTGGTGGAGTGGATGCTTTAGAAGACGTGCATCTGACAGCACGGACAGCTGGTCTGCTCTGTCTGTGCTAGGAACAGCAAATTCAGGACCAGTAAGGTGTATATGCATGAATTTGAAATGTAAAACTTTAGTGCTCCAAGATAACGTATCATCTGTGGATAAAGCCATAAACTCTCAGTCTCCAGAAATAATATTATGGAGATTGGTTTAGGGAAGAAAAGAAAAAGTGTTGTGCTGTCTGGTCCCTGCAGTGATTCTTTGGGTTAATTTTGCATAAGAAATGGTCAGCTACAAGTTTTTATAGTGATTGTCAGTTATTCTTTTGCAATTTATCCATTTTTCCATTTTACATGTAAATATGCTGATGCCACAGCAATGTCAAATCTTTGTTAGCTGCTATATGGGAAGAATTTTGACTAACCAGACTCTGTGGGCAAGTAAGCAATTAATAAAAGCAATAGATATTTAGATTTGCTGTAAAGAGGTTTTTTTGTTAATCGTTCCCCTGAACAGATGGCTTGGTTTTGTTGTTTTGGTTTTTTTTGTTTTTTTTTTTTTTTTTAAAAAACCCAAACACAAAAGTTTGGAATTTCAGCACTTATAGATGAAGTCTGAAGAACTACTTAATGTAAATAAACGCAACCATGATTTTTCTACGTGGGGAGTTGGAATTGTTTAGCCTGGAGAAGAGAAGGCTCAGCGAGGATCTTGCAATGTGTATAAATACATGATGGCAGGGAATGAAGACGACAGAGCCAGACTGCTCTCAGTGGTGCCCAGTGAGGGAGAAAAGGCAATGGGCACGAACTGAAATACAGGAAATTCCTACTAAACATAAGGGGGGGGGGGGAGTAAAGATTATTAACACTGGAACCAGTTGCCCAGAGAGGCCGTGGAGTCTCCATCCTTGGAGATGTTCAAAACCCGACTGGACACAGTCCCTGGCAACCTGCTCTGATTGACCCCCTGATCCAACCCCAGGGGGGTTGGACTAGATGATCTCCAGAGGTCCCTTTCAACCTCAACTGTTCTCTGATTCTAATTTCAGGAAAATCACTTGCAATATTAGAGTTTTACTGTGAGTATTATCAGACATGCATTGATGGCTTGAAGTAATTAAATCTGTTGGAACCAGGTGCTTAGGAATCCATTAGAAAAGAATTTGTTTAATGACTCTAAAACCACTGCAACAATGGCCAGCTCTTACTAACTGGTGCTCAAGGTAGCAAAGATGAAGTGATGCAGTTGCCCTCTCTCTTCATGCAGTAAGTCAAGTGGATATGAAAATGTTTCAGCATGTTAAGGATGCCCAGATTTCATGGAAACTAGGGAAATGGTAAAAGTCATTCCAGGTCCTTTTCAATGCCAAATTTTGCCTAAAAAGCATTTATAAGCATGACAGCTTGTTAAGCTATGCTTGGAGAGTCATTGTAATTGAGAAGGTGGCCACGGAAGCAGAGTAAGTGTAAGGTGTGGTATGATTGTACTAGCTCTTTGTGCAGGTTTCCTTTTGTTCTTTGTAGTGGTAGAGCTGATCCCTTTCAAAGAGCCATCCATCCATCTGGGGCTGTGCTCTTCAGTCTAGCAGAGGGCTTGGATCTGAGTTTGTGTAACTTTATAAAGCTGTGGGACAGACTAAACCAACCATTTGTCTCCTCCTGCTTTAATTTTAGTGTGCCTGGACAGCCATACTTGGATGAGTCCTACAGAAGCGTCTGTTTTCAAACTTTTCTAAGTGTTCTGCAGTCTTCAAAAACCTCTGATGTAGATGACATCACTTTTTGCATGGTAAGTGTGAGTCTAATTGTCTAGAATACTCTAATTAAGAGATTGTACTGCTGGAATATTGGAATTTGGAATATATGAAATTTGGAATATTGTCAACGGAGATTTTGCTTAGTCTTTTTTTTTTTTTTTTTTAATAAACAGAAGTAACTGTCCCAATAATTATGTTGAGCAAAACCTTAATTGCCTAGAAGGTCACTTGAAAGATGTGAACCTCCAATGTTTTGGGAGGGAAAAGTAAGTAATTCTGTGTTTCGGTTTTCAGTTACTGCAAAACGCACTGAAAGGTATCCAGTCGCTTCTCAATGGTGGGAAGATGAAACTAATGCAAACAGACCAAATTGGATCTCTTCTTGCAGTATTAAAGGTAAATACTTAAATCCACGTTGAGAAAGAGGCAGACACTGGAAGGTGCATGTTCCAGATGCTTGTTAAGTGGGAAACAGTAGGGGAAGACAAGAAAGAGGGAGCAGAGAAGCCTGAGCGTGGGGGGAAATATGGTGAGATATAAAGAAAAAGACACTGAGTTTCTCTCACAGCATCTTAACTGCACTTCCCACAAAAGAATGTGAGAGAAAGATGGGAGGCTTATTTTTTGGGGGGCCTACTTAAAATCCTTCTAGAGATAGTTGAATTTCAGATGTTGCATAGCTGTTACATAGCATGGGGAGAGACAAGACCTGGGGGAAGGATCACAAGCCCCACTGAAAATTGATGGAACACCTGAGTAAATACACAATAAATCTTTATGCATCAAAAAAGGAAAAGTATGCTAATGTTTTTGTTACTGTTCTAGAAATGTATGTTTCATGGACTGCCGGGACTGAGCATAGAAGTGCCTGCAGCCTTGTACCCGGCTCCATTACCTCAGTATGATAAAAGGTCCCCCGTCAAACAGGAACAATCGGAACCAGCCGCCTTTAAGCAGACAGGGGTAAGCTGAAATTATACTGATTCTGCTGCATGCTCATTGTGCGCGTGTTCGTTGCACACCTGACGTGATATTAGTGGCTAACAGGCTCTTTGTGTTCTGAGCATGCGATACATTTCACGTTCTTTGCTTTAAAGGTATTGATTATAGATCTCTGCTCTGAGTAAAATCGCTTTGTAAACTCAGAGGACGAGAACAAACGGCTCTGCAGAGATTGGTTTTCCTGAGTTAAGCTGTGTGCATCAGTTATTCATCTATAGCCAAGAATTCTTGGCCTGCAGACATGGGATTGGCGCGTGCAGAGTAGCCAAAGCTTTTTATTTTATAAGTTACGTTTTCTGTCCTAACACTTGCACAATCGTTTGACTCTTTCTTAAGGAAGTCAAGTTCATTTAGAGGCTGATTTCCTCCCCCCTCCCCCGTGTCTTCTGCTTAATCCTTCTACAAGTTATTTTTTAACCCTGTAAACATTTTGGATTACCGATTATCTGACAGACATTAGAGAAAATAAAGTTGTACAGTCATGTTGACTTGTTTCTTTTTAGATGTTAAATACCTACTGTAAATCTAAAAGAACTACAGAAGTATTTACTGTTCCTCCTCTTTAATCACTTTTGTGTGAAATACGATTTTTAACTAAAAGTTTTCTTGGAAATCTTTTGCTTTACTGGTGAAGAGGCCAAAGCTTAATTTCTGAGGCTATTCAGGTATAAACTGCTTACTTACACTAAGGTGTATTACTATACTGATGTTACTGTTGCTACTAATAAGCAGAGTTTGCAAACTCCCAGCTACCAAAGAAGTGACTGTTTCTGTATGTACAGTATTGCACATACATATAATTGCACTTATGTGCAGTATTGTTGCATCAGAAGAATGCTAAACAGCTGTGATAACTCTTGGTTAAACTAAATCTCATCTAAAAACTCATTTAGAAATTTGTATAATTTGATATTGATGTACTATACAGAGGGCATGATTTATTATATTAAGCTCTGCTTTTATTCTGGATTAGCAATTAGTTTTGTTTTCAGATGAGACCTTTTTCCCTTAGTAAAAGATTTATAACTATAAAATGTTCGCACATCTTTCTAGATATTATTTCAAATGATTTAAAAAGAAAATATCTATTTTTTTGTCTTAAAACAGAATCGAAGAAAAAAGTCCAAAGGGAAACAAAAGAAGGGAGAGTTTGGGGAAGAAAGAAGAGAAGATTTGGGTGATGCAGGAAATGAATCAGTCCTTGGAGCCGACATGCTGAAATTACACTTGGGGGATGTGCAGAGCAGTCCTTATTCGGATCCTCGGACTCCTGCATCAGATGTTGCATACGTGCCTGCTGGAAAGGATCGCTTGTCTTCACATTGTACCAGTTGGAAAAGAATCAGCAGCAGTGAGTCGGAATATTCGGACGCTGAAGGTGGAATACAGAGCAAAATGAGGTGATTGTTGTTCATGTAAACATAAAGCATGGTAGCAGAGTGTACCGTTGTTCATAACAATTTAAGCTCGTGTATTATGTTAAAGCATACTTGCAGACCTGGCACACATTTTAGATGTGTACAGACTCTTGCACTTCCACTGGATCCTAGCGCTTTGTTCTTAATCAAAACTGTTGAGGAAATCACTTTTCCTTTTGATTTATGTGGTGATACAAGAAAATTGGAAGGCAGTAATTTGTACTGGTTTGAAAGTAAATTTGTTCTTTCTCTTCCTGTTACTGGTCTAAAAAATGTCTTCTCACAGCTAGCCACTAATATAAGTGAAAGAGGCTAAGTCCATTGCTTTTCACTGCTGCTATTTCATTAATCTTTTTGTTTGTTTTGAAGATCTTATCAAGCCAATGTTCGTCAGGGGGCTCTAGCCTGTTTCCTCTCTGCTATAAAATCAATAGAAAAGAGAGTTCTTTATGGCTACTGGTCAGCGTTTGTTCCTGATGCACCTGGTATTGGCAGCCCCCAGTCAGTGTCCTTGATGACTATTGCTTTAAAGGACCCTTCTCCAAAGGTGAGGCAGTTCTGAATAGAAAAAGCATTGTATTTTTCCAATATTTATCTTAAGAGTTGTCTTCTCTGGCCTTCAGTAAGTATGTTGGATACTCTATATGTGTTGCTTGGTCACTGTACCGCAAGAAATAAAAGAGGATGTGTTGGTTAAGGAAACAAAGGATTGGTTGTATACTGCTTAAAGTTATGAGAAAAGATAGTTGGAGTTGAATTTGCTGTTGCTGGAGAAGGAGACTTTCATAAATTTTAAAATTCTCCATCAGCTCAAAGGTGTTAAAAGTGGGTAACAGAAATGTTTTATCATTTCAGACCCGTGCCTGTGCTCTTCAAGTTCTCTCAGCCATCCTGGAAGGTTCTAAGCAGTTTCTTTCTGTTGCTGAAGATGCTAATGATCACAAGAGAGCTTTTACTCCCTTCTCTGTAACTATTGCTTCTAGCATCCGGGAGCTGCACCGCTGCCTGCTGCTAGCCCTGGTGGCAGAATCCTCTTCTCAAACGCTGACACAAATAGTCAAGGTAACTGTACTGTAAATGTTTCAAACGCTGCCCAAAAGATGATATTGGTCTCTAGGTCTGGAAGAAAGATTGCACAGAATTTATTGTAGCTGTTGAGGACTAAGGTGGAGGTGGGAAATAGACTGTTGTCATCTCACAAGGCTTCATTGACTGAGTCTTCCAACAGAGTCCTGGGGTTTCTTTTCTCTTCAGCTCAATTCTCTTGTTCCTGCATCTCTTTCGTGTAGTCCTTTTGGAGCTGAATGAACCTATGAAATGACTCTGAAGACTCACATTGGCTTTAAAACTGGAATCCAAATTGGCAAAAAAAGCTTTCCATGGGCTACTGAAATTCCTTGGTCTTTATGCCAGGTCACAGCAGTTAAATACTTGTTCTTAGGAGCCAAGTTTGTAACCAGTTTTCGAACAGCAGATAATTGGGGCATTTGTTTTCAGGTGCCCTCAGATAATTAGCTGTCTAAATGACCTAAACTGCAAATGTAGAAACAAATCTGTTGGAGGCCAGGCTGACATTGTAACCACCACTCCATGTATGTTCTTTTGTGTGTTTCAGTGCCTTGCAAATTTGGTTTCCAATGCGCCATACAGCCGTTTAAAACCTGGGTTGCTGACAAGAGTTTGGAACCAGATAAAGCCATACATTTGTCATAAAGGTTTGCGTTCTGTTTGGCTGGAGCCTCTTTGTATATGTTATAACTGAAGTCAGCATTGGTTATTACAAAATAGTTGTGG
>NW_008825214.1:160952-173603 GCF_000699105.1 Pygoscelis adeliae
TGCTTCATAAATACATAAACATTGCTATTGAATTATATGTTATGATCTGTCTTGTCTGGAAACTGCTGAAGAAGGATGCTGATGGGTCGGTGAGATGCTAATGGACTGGCTTTTTCTTATTCTGCCTTGTTCTTTCTTGCAGATGTTAATGTTCGAGTTTCTAGTCTCACATTATTAGGGGCTATAGTATCTGTCCAAGCACCTTTACCAGAGGTGCAGTTACTTTTGCAACAGCCCAGTTCTTCGGGGCTAAATAATAGTGGTAGCACAACCCCTCACCGTTTTAATGCTTCTGAGCAGTGGAGAAAAGCACTCCCCTCAGAAGGGGAGCCTACGGATAATCCAGCAGGATGTACGTCTTCAGAACCATGCTGGCTTCTCCGTCTCTGCGTTTCCATCGTCGTTCTGCCCAGAGAGGATTCCTGTTCTGACAGCGATGCTAACTTTCCATCGTTTTCCAGCGTTTATGAACCGTGTCCCCTTCGACTGGAATCCTTACAGGTGGAGATGAACAGCTAGCTTGTAAAATGAACAGCTGGGTACAATATCAAATTACCTCATGTCAGCCAAGCCTCAGTCGTGGGTTGCCTTTGCTCCTAGCTCTTTCAGTGAGGTTTAGGCTAAAACATTTGCTCGTACAGCACGTCTGAGCTGCTGTGACTGAAAGAGCAGTAACATTTTGATTCCGTGCCTGTGGCTACAGCATAACCATCCCATAGTAAACCTGCTGCAGTAAGTTCATCTGCCTGTGATTTTTGTTACCTTCGTTATTTTTAAATATTTGGTTGTGTGTGCTGGCATCTGGTGAAGGCTGCGAGTCTTCCCCATGCAAACTCCTCCATACAGAATCTGAACTAAAATTTTGCAAGGAAACAGTGGGGAAGAAGCTTGCGGTCAAAGAACAGCCTGCAAGGAGCTATGGAGTGATGCTGGTATGACTAAAGGAGTACCTGTGAATGTTGAGACTTGGCCTTGTTTTTCTTCATCTAACCACAGAAAATAGTAAGATTTTGTAATGTGCATCCCAAGGAGTCTCACTCTTTTTCTGTAACAATGACTATTTGTTAAATCCAGCTTCACAGACTGCAGCAGCAGTATTACAGGCGATACAGGATGCGGTGCTCTTACAGGCACTCTTGCTTAGTTGTTTAGCTACGGGAGACCTCACTTACAGTAAATAATTCATTGTGTTGCTACCCGATAGTGCTTTTGTGGCCCTTTTTTGAACAAGATAATGGAATAAGGAGGGTTTTAATTAGCTATAGTATTCTAGAAGTTGTGCTGCAAGGTGTATCTGTTACATCAGAGTTTAGTATATGGTCCCAGTGTTGATTAGCCCATTAACATTCTCTCTTGTGTGTATTTGGGGTATTTTGGTTTAATAGGAAGAAAAATGCTGAATGGAATTTCTTTTGTTTGTGTTCAGGTGTTGGCTCTTCTTGTAAAAGGTTATTTCTCTATGGCTCAGAGCTATTTCCTAGAACTTGGAGAAGTGGCTTGCAGATGCATGGAAGAAATGGATCCATCCATTCAGCTTCATGGAGCCAAAGTAAGAGCATGAGGAAATACCAACATTGTTTTACCAAGTCAATTTTATCTATTAGTGTGCTTTGCAAATGCAGGTGAGTAGTGATGAATATTCAGAGCATCTTTTGTGTGTTTGATGTAGCACACCGTAAAGAGCTGGTGCCTGTTGTAGCTCTTTGGGAAGTGCAGTACCCTGACATTTTGAGAAGCACACCTTCTGCTTCCAGTCTTGAATTCTTAGCAGAATTCTGTTCCTCTGCTCAGTCACCAGGAAGCTTGGGAAATGCAAGGACTATAATACTGGCCCTTCTCTGATTTAGCATCAGCTGGTGCAGGAACTGTAGCCTGTCACCCGAAGGAAAGCTCAGAGAGATTTCCCCTTTGCGTGGCAATTTGTTATGCTGTTTTAGCTGGAGACTTCATGTAAGAAAGGGTTTTCCTCTAATTTCTTCACTAGCAGGGGCAGAATAGAGTCCAAAACAATGCTGAATCTTTTATTTTTGTTCCCTGGGTAAGTAAGTGTAGTCCTAGGTAAAGGTTGCTATGGTTCCGTGGTACTTGAGTCATCCCTGATAAAGACCTAGTTGCTTTTTGTTTCCTTGCAGCTTCTGGAGGAGCTGGGCACAGGTGTACTACAGCAGTACAAACCCGATTCAGCCGTTGCCCCTGATCAGAGAGTACCTGTCAGCGTGGTAAGCGTGTGGGCTCCCTCTGGGATTCCACTTCACTGAGCTTCCTTTCCTGAACTCTCTGCAAAGTTACTGGCATGGATAAATCAATTGCAGGAAAGCAGAAAGAGACTCAGTACCCTGCAGCTTTATAGGTGCTGATATGTACAATTTTTGTAGACTTCCTACATTATTTTGGCATTTGTTTTTGTCTGCATGCAGGTGTGGTTTTTGGGTTGTTTGGTTTTTTTTTTTTTCTTTTACATGATGTTAACACTGCCTCTCTGCCTTTCCTCATCCCTCCTCTTCCTGCCTGCTGTAAGTCAGAAAGCTGGAAGAACAGTGCAGATTTTGCGTGGGTCATTACTGCTGCATAAAACCTAGACATACACTTCTAGAGTTTTGGTGAATTTGCGTTGTTACAAGAGCCAGCCTACATGTTCTGGCTGCTCACAAGTGCAGAGAGAGTGGCCAGAACCATAATATATGTGAATTCAGAAAAATTCATTGTTTGAGGCCGTTTGTTGGATAAGTTTGCAGAAGCTGAGGAACTGGCATTCCAGTAGTAACGTAGGCCTGTTTAAGTCTTGCTTCTGTGAACACAAGGCAATTTTAAAAATTTCTTTGGTGTATGCTAAGTTTTGAGCCAGTCACCAGTGACCCTACAAGATAGGAAATGTGTCCAGTAGCACTGGGTTCCTGTTACTTGCTATGAATGTAAATTTTCAGGCAAATGAAAATACCCAGCTGTGTGGATTCAAGAATGGAATCGTAATTCTACCTAATGCAATCTAATCTGAGCATATGTGGCCTTGAGAAGGAAACAAACAGAACTCGGTGAATAAGTACTTGATAGCAGTACTAAAATGTCTTTAAAATGTTTCTGAATGCTAAGTATTTTAGGCTTCTAAACAGTTGTAATCACTTTCATGTGTGATTATGCTACCTGCTGTAAGCATGTCTTAAAGATGATCATAGAAAAAGACAGTCTATTATAGAACTTAGGCATAATTGCTGAGCTTAAATGGGTAAACCTGGCTGCTTCTTCTGTAGGTTGTAACTTTCTGGACTGTGATATTAAATGGCCCTTTACCTGGCACTCTTCAGAACTCTCCACATGCGACTCTTCAGACAAGCGCCTGTGATGCCCTGTCCTCTATCTTGCCAGAAGCTTTCAGCAGTCTGCAGGTCAGAGAGCTCTCCTTTGTGTGGCATTTTTACCTATTGAGGCTTTGTTCTTGTCTACCAGATTACAGTAGTGTAAAGCCTTTTAAAACTTATGAGGAGAGGGTAGAGGAATCTTCCAGAATTTTTTTTTTTTTTTTTTTTTGCATTCTGAATGAGTTGTGACTATTGAAGGCTGGAAAAGGCAATGTTGGGAGTAATAAGTCTGTCAAAACAATTAAACCGTGGGTCACAGAAGCTGTTTGGCTCTGCCATGAATACTCAGCCTTGGCGGTGATGCATGGGAGATGGAGGGCAAGAATTTCATTGCATGAGGGAGGGGTGAAAGGTTGTTATTTTGCTGGTTAAGTGTTTGAAGGGACAGCTGAGCTAACAGCCATGGACTGACATTGTTCACCGATTTGCATGCGCGTTTTTTCTTTTGGCTGGCTTTTAAAACACTGAACTGCAGTGATTGCCCTGGCAGAAGCAAACAAATGTGTTGGCCTTACTCTCTTTTTGCAACATGAAATATGCTTTTAAACATGAAAGCTTTGGCAGTGTATCACCGCTGCATTGTGCAGCTCCTTTTATGTCACTGTGCCCTTCTTGATGGGGAGTACTCAGCCAGATTTCATTTGCCCAAGAATTGCTAGTACAGCAGTACTCTGGAATTCTCCGTCTGGTTTCTCCAAGTACAGCATGTACTTCATCACTCTGTACTTTGATCCCATACACTCTCTTGTCCCTGTGGCCACGTGGGGTCAAGTCAGTGCCCACCCTGACCCTTTGCTCTGATGAAACAAAGATCTTTGTCATGGGTTGGTAAACTGACAATCTGTCCGGGATGAACTTAATCTGCCTGGCTGTCCTTGTTAATGAAGGGGAAAGACTGAAGTAAGACAGGAAAAAGCAACTGATCCAGTCTGTTTTACCTCTGATGGGCCATGCCTTCTGCGTTTGGATGATAGATAAGACCACAAAGGAAACCAAAATATTAACTAACAGCAACAAGATCATGTTTGCTGGAAGCATTCCCGTTTCCTGTGTGGCATCCTGAAATGCCAGTCAATTTACTTTAAAGAAAAGAGTACGCTCTGAATGGTAGCTTCTATGGATTCCACATATTAGGGTCTTTCAAAGTATTTGTCAGTTGTCTGTCTTTGTGGGACAGAAATCTTTTCAGTTTCTCTCTATTGCCATGACTGCTTATCGTTGCAGAATGACCAGCAGATACTGTGTGTCACTCTGCTTCTTGGCCTGAACCACAGTGAGAACCCACTGGTAAAAGCTGCTGCCGCACGTGCGCTGGGAGTCTACATCCTCTTCCCTTGCCTTCGGCAGGTCAGAACTGGCCCATTTTTCTTATTTTGATCCATTTTATAAAGGTTTTGATGAACCGTAAGATGTAGGACATGAGTTCTTTTGGAATGAATTGGTCTTCCTGCTGGCTTTTGGTCTGTAGTGTGTGTATATAGCTTCTCTTTACCGACTCCTGCTCTTGCGTTCTGTGTGGTGAACAGAACTAGTGCGGTTTTAACTGAGATGAAGCAGAAGCCAGAGAGCCTCGTAAGTGAGATCAAAAGGAGGGAGGTCAGGATCTTCCCCGAGCTCTCAGGGACAGAAGTGGGAAAGGCTAGGCTGGCAGAAAGGAGCTGCAAGAGATGAGGTAGAGCTGGGAAGAAGGGAACAGCTGTACAGCGCTTGGTAGAGTTTAGCAAGTTTTTAATGGGAAGGCTTCAGTTTTGCTTAAAACTAAGAAGTAAAGCTTATTTAGAGAGAAAGGCTGTCTTGTTTCCACAAAAAAGTTGATCTTAGCTTGGCTGAGCTGGAAGACTGTAGTTTTTTGCAACGTGGCCTTAAATGGGTGATTGTAGTAAAAAATTTATGCTGTAGCTGACATTGAGATTTGAGTCCAAAATATTTTGAAAGAAAATCTTTTACCATAGGCAAGGGCATGAAAATGAAATGTAATGTGCCATAGAAGAGAAGATTAGACAGGCAGCTCAACAGGGAGTTTGGAGAAGCAATTACTTTTAAGAGTGGGATTTGATGAGTAGAAGATTGGCAGTCCAGGTAATTATGCTAAAATCCAAAGTAACTAAAGCACCAATGAAATGAAATAATACAGTGAAACCTTTCAGCAACAGCTACCCCAATAGAGTGGTGAACTTGGTCAGCATGCAGGCTTAGACTGTTAATTAAAGATCAAACAAAGCTGCACAGAGAGCACCATAAACACGTTAAAAGTTGTCGCCTAAAAAAGAAGAGTATATTAATAGAGCTGGTCTCTGTGCAGGTATCATTTTCCCTAGAAAGGCCAGAATGTATATGTTACTAAGGAAATCACCTGAGTTTTTAAAACTTTCTAACTTTGCAGCAGTTTTTACTTTTATAGGATGTGATGTTTGTGGCAGACACAGCAAACGCTATTCTGAATTCCCTCCATGACAAGTCTCCGAACGTCCGTGCCAAAGCAGCTTGGTCCCTGGGCAATCTTACAGACACTCTGATCATCAACATGTACGTAAGCGCGCCTTGGCCCGCAGAACTCCTCTCTCTGCCTGTATTCCTGTAGCGTCAGACAGAGGGTACTGAATCTGCTTAGTATCAGAAAAGCCAAAATTTGGCTCGGCTGCTTCTTTTTAACCACTCTTCAGCCTATGAGTCTACCAGTGTATGACACTGTATTAGAAGTATCTCGTATCCATCTGGGGTCAAGTTCTACTGAACTGCTTGGGTTTAGGTCTTTCTAATCATTAGTTCTGGAGTATGTTCCAAGTTTACTTTTCAGTTTTCTGTTTCTTGCATGTTGCTTTGTGTAATTGCATGTTCCCTGGTTACTTTACTTTCAACATAACACAGAAGTAAAATTAATAAATATTTAACAGTTCCTCAAGCCAAAGACTGAAGGAAGTCTAACCTACTGTTACATTTTTAACAGGAGAAATAGTTATCATATATTCCTGCTACAGAATTGCCTCTGAGCAATTCATTGCCCTCTGTTTTTTATTACAGACTTAATGCATTGCTAACCAGCTTTCTTGCATTGATAGTTTGGTTTTAAATTAATAAACATAGTGGTCACATGTAGTAAGGTCTGCCTTACATATTAGCCTTCTAAAGAGTGAAGGTTGTTCATACGCCTGTATAACGGATTGTGTCACATCTTTGGTTTGGATCATCTTGAGCTGGCCTTTCACAGTGTGATTCTTCTGCTAGGGAAACAATGGGACAGAGTTTTCAAGAGGAATTTTCTGATCTCCTACTGTTGAAAATGTTACGGTCTGCGACTGAAGCATCCAAGGACAGAGACAAGGTATGGCTGAGGGGAAGGAGGGTGGGGTTATCACAGTGTAGTTAACTCTTGCATTCTTATTTAAAAAAAGGGAAAAAGGCACCAGTTACTTTGGGGTGTTTCGCCCCAATGGACGGGGAGCTGCAGCTCAGCATCCTTTCTTGCGGGCTGGTATTTGGAGGTTTCCCGTGTTTGACTTGCAGGGCATCTGATTGCGCTTTTCCACAGCGCAGGGTTTTTTTGTTGGGTGGTTTGTTTTTTTTTTTTCTTTCAGGGTGACCACTTGCAGAGAATGATCTTTCTGGTGACTTTTAGGAAGTTACCATCTGATAAGACACCAGTCTGATTCCAGATGGGCTCCTTGTTGGCTCTGAGCATGATTTTGTAGCAGGCTTGACAAAAGCTTTGCCTATAAGCTGAAAGCCAGAATGTGTTTTTGTTTTGTTTGGGGTTTTTTGTGTATGTGTGTTTCAGGTAAAGAGTAATGCAGTCCGGGCCCTTGGGAACGTGCTTCATTTCCTTCAACCCTATCACATAGCAAACCCCAGGTTTAGGGAAGCCATCGAGGAATCTCTTCAGGCCCTTATTTCTACTGTTCAGAGTGAGGCCACTATGAAAGTGCGCTGGAATGCTTGTTACGCACTGGGGAATGTGTTTAAGAACCCTGCCTTGCCACTCGGTGAGTAACTTGTCCCACTGGCTTTGGATTTGCACAGCAGGTTGTGGTTTTGATAAGAAGGTCTCTGTTACAAATGTGTTGGGGAAAAGGGGAGAAAGCAAACGGAGCTGAATCTGGCTGTCATAGCTTTCCCAGAACTCTTGCCAGTGAAATAGGCTCAGATCCTGCGAATGCTAATACAGACATAACTGTGCTGTATTCAGTTGGATCCGTCATGTTAGAAAAGAGCGTGAGGATGGGATTATAGCTGTGAACAGATGCAAAACGTCACTTTTCCTCTTACAAAACTTCAGAAGATTAACTGTTTTTTAACTAATTTTTCATTTCATAACCCCTGATTCTCTCATTTGGGCTGGAATAAATACAGTAAATGTAAGCTCATTAAATATTTAGGAGATACATTTACAGTTTTGTATATTTTGACTGATTGAAAAGGGGTTTTTGTTGTTTTTTGTAGGAGAGGCTCCTTGGACCACGCAAGCGTATAGTGCACTTTCCTCAGTAGTGAAGTCCTGCAAGAATTTTAAAGTCCGAATCAAATCAGCCATGGCCCTCTCCATCCCCAGCAAGAGGGAATGCTACGGCTCCACTGAGCAGTTCTGCCAAATCTGGAGTGCCTTGGTGGTAGCCTTGCAGAAGAGTGAAGACACCGAGGACTTTCTGGAATTCAAGTACAGTGCCAGCCTCAGGACGCAGATCTGCCAGGCTCTGCTTCATTTGTTAAGTCTGGCAAAGAGCACAGACCTGCCAGTCATTTGGGAAACCATAACGGAAAATGGGAATGCAATCAAATCCTACGTCTTGCAATACCTGAAATCTGGAGTTGAAGAAAACGAAGCAGGAGTGCAGACGGACTTGTGCGAGAGGGAGGGAGTACTAAAAGGAGCTATCGAACACCTCGGTGGGATAGAGAAACAGCTGGAGGGCAAAGCTAGGGTAAGAGTGTCTGTTTACCTGGAAGATGTCTTGACAAATCATGCCAATGCCACTGAATTAACAGAGGCTTAGAAAGAAACACTTGTTTCAGTGACCGATAACTTATACTTCTGGCTGGGCACAGAGAAGAAACACACTGCCCTCACTTACACAGGGCATCCAGAAGAAAAGTTTCCTGTTGTTGGCATTAAACAATTTATTTCAAACTTATTAAAATCATTCACAATGCCTGATGAAAAGATCTGTAGAACTTTTTTTTTTATTTTGTTTTTATGTTTAGTGAACTTTGACGTTGTCCTCGTTTGGTTTTGTTTGTACCCTTAACTGTTACAGTGTTACCACTGGGAAAACAAATGCCTCTTCCTTCTTTGTATGTTTTATAAAAACAGCCTGTTGTCTCAGCTTATCTAAAAGCATTTTGTTACTGTTGCTGCTGTATTCAAAATCATGTTTGTAAAGGAGGGGTCTGGAAGAATTTTGTTTTTCTGAGCACTGCAAATGTTGTCACTTCTGTGTTCCTGCAATAAACCTAAATATGCCAATATTTGAATAATAGCTTAGAGCAAACACACTTTGCCTTTACCTGTCTACGTTCCTGGTGTCTTACACCTGGGCTGCGCCTCCCTGCTGCCTTCACTCATCCCATCTTCCAAAACCTCAAAATTCCTTGTTTCCAGGTGGATGGTACTGTGCTGCGTAAGCCACAAAATTCCAAGTAGGTCCCCTGGGGCTGGAGTTTTGACTCTTCAAGCAGTGCTACCCCTGGGGCTCTGTCCCCTTTCTGTGGGAGGCGCAGCGATGGCCTAAACCGCATGTGGGTTTGTTCCTGTTTCTGAAGTTCTGTCCCCTTCCCCTTCCTTCGTGCTGATGTTACTTACTCTGTTTGCTGTGTGCTTACTGTGCTGATAGCCGGTGGAGGACTGAGCTCTCTGATGTTGCTGGGGACAAATCAATGCCTCCAGGAATGAGCTGGTCTGTGGGGCCTAAGTGCCTGCTGTCCTAACCTCTGGGTGGATGTTTGAACAGAGCTCAGTGCAAGCCCTGGCTGTCATAAAAGCTCTTGGGGATGCAAAATTTGTCTGCTTTGTTTTTCCATCCTTGCTGCTGGTTTCAGTGGGCCTCAAGTAGCGTGAGTACCCGAAACCCCTTCAGAGTAATGGAGTCTTTTTCGCTGAATGTATGGGGCCGGCTCCCTGCCAAGAGTGACTTTTCCCGCTGTAACAGCCTGCAGCAGGAGCAGCTCTGCCACTGCCTGGCGTAGGGTCAGGCTTGTCTGGGTGCTCTGAAGGGCTGAGCAGCTGCCTGGGACAGAGGCTGAGGAAGAGAGCAGCAGAGCCGAGCCCTTGCTGGGCCCCAGCAGGCACGGGCCCCATCCTGGCTCAGGAGCACCCCTGGCTATGCTTCAAATTACAGATTTACACTTAAGCTGGCACGTGCTCCTTTTTCTCCCTCTTTGGCTGCTGGAATTGTACCTGTACCCATCTTTGAGTTTCCACCATATGAATCAAACCTGTGTTTTGGCTCTAGAGGAAATCTGTCCCGTTACCATTGAAAACATGACTGTGCCTGGATTTCTTGCCCAGGTTTGCCGACAGCCCTAGAGCTGCCTCCATGCTGTACCAGCAGAAATACTGGGGGGAAGGCAGCTGTGGGCCTCGGTGTCCGACGCGTGGTCAGGCAGCAGACACCGGGCGTACCAGGGCTGTGCCTGTCCCAGCAGCCCACACCCGATGTCAGTACTGGGAGGAGGACGGCTGTTCTTCCGAACGGGGGAAATCCCTGTCGATTCAAGAACTACATTGCTTTGGAAAGAGTTTTGCCTTTGTGCACAGAATGACGTGAGCGACGTAGCATCTCCGCCTGCGGAGCACCACTGTGCTGCTGCAGAGACGAGGCCACGAGCCATGAGCCTCAATTCCCGCATCGCAGCGAAGGGTCTGCGTGGGCACCTGAGAAATCCACCTCCACGGGTGTTTTACATGCCCCAAGAAGCAGATGGGAGCTGCTGGGATTCTCCATAGTGTGTAGCCAACGTCTTTGGTTTTTATTACAAACTTCTGTGAAGTCTCACCTGGCTCCTGGAAACACTTTTGGAGGGCTTTTGAGGAGATGTGGGCTTGTGCTCTAAGCAGCACTGAGCGAGCGATGGAGGCAAACCAAGAGCTCAATCTTATAAATGATAAGAATAAACTGAATAAAACGAGTGAGCAGACCCGCTGAGCATGGTAGCAGCCTGCCCGCTCGGCGTATGAAGTTTTCTAAATAACCACATCCAGTACTTCAACCCGTATTGGAGAACCTGCAACTTTTATCAGACAGAAAGATAATATCTTTTATCTTTGGGAGCAAAAGTAGTTTTAGGTAGCCCTGGCTGAAGGCAGTTTTCTCCGTGTGAGCTATCTGCTTAATGAAGAGCCCAACTCATTACCAGATGCTAAAGCAGAGGGGTTCTGCACCTTCGATCTGCTGAGCCTGTGCCTCAACATCTGGCTATCTTTCCTTGAAGACCAGACAAGAATAAGGCCGCGTGTCTGAATGCCAGATAGAGTTCGGTTCATCTGTAAAGGAACTGAATCAGGTACGGGTTGGGTTTTGGAGGTCGGTTCTGCACACCATTAGTCGCTCTCTTCTGTAGCTGTTTTCCTCAGGGATGCTCATAGACTCCGAGCGTCCCAGGCATCTACTCAACCCATCACCACATCACGGCAATAAAGACTGAAACGCCAGTTTGGGTAGAGAGTCTGGATTTTGTGGTCTCACCCTACACACTCATCACAAACCTTCTGCCTGCGAAGAGGAGAATGTCAGATGGGTCTTACGTTGACGCCAGCCTTTATTCTCCTGTAGGAACATCCTTTCTGCAGCTTCTGGACACCCTTAGCTGACCCTCTGGGGATAAAACGATGTGTGCACAGGGGAGAGCGGACAGGCAGGAGCTGGTTTTCACTCTGACTGGTGGAACTCCATCCAGCATCTTCCGAAGATGAGAGAAACGCGTTATCACCCCTGCCTCCCGTCAGGGCCGGCAGCGCAGGGCTCGGCCCTGCTCAGCGGTGGGGAGCAGCCAGCAGCTGCATCGCCTCCCCTGCCAGCACACGGGCATTGCTGGGGAGACACACGGGCGGAGGGGGCAGCTACGGAGATTCAGGCCTAATTTCTGTGGGCAACAACTAAAACGCTGCTGGGTGGGGACCTGGGTCAGTCATGGGGGTCAGCTGTGCCTGGCCCCAGCCCTGTGGGCTATTTCTGCTGCTGGTGGTTGCACCTGGGTGCAGTTCTGAGGGTGCTGGAGCAGAGCTGGGATGGGCTCTCCTGCCTGATACCAAGGTCAGTGATGATTTTATGTGTCCCTTTAGCGTCAGATGCTCATTTTTGGTGCCTGGCGGAGCAGCGTGGGCTGCGTGTACGCTGTGCCGCTTGCTCGCTGCCAGCGAGAGCAGCAGGGGCGGACGCAGCCTCTGGCCTCCGCCGGGGGCCGGGCAAAGCAGAAGCACGAGGCGCTAGGGCCTGGCGAAAGGCAGCAGCTTCCCCACCCCAGCCAAGATTTTATTGTCCTGCCTCTTTATTGTTGTGTTTACAAGCTAGGCGCTTTATAGGTTTTCCTATGAATAGTTTCAAGGGGAAGGTAATTACCTTATCACATGCAGGATGATTTATAGCCAAGGTGGCAAGGGACATTCAAGCTCCACATCGGCTCCGTTTGAAAGACAATCTGCCCGTTCTTCTACGCGGGGTCACTGGGTGGGTGAAAACAAAAGGGCTTTAGTGCCCAGCCCACCCGGGCCCAGCACCGGGACGTCTCCTTCGGCCGTGCCCCGGAGGGAGTGTTTCCCCGGGCCGCGCTGACGGCGCTTGTGCCCACCTGCAGCCCCGTGGGTTTCCCGGGGGCTGCCCACGGCAGCGGGCTCTCCCCCGCGCGGCCCAGCAAGGAGCAACCCAGTGAGTTCAAAGCTCAAGTTGCAGCTCAGGTTGTAAAGCCCTTTTTGTTTAATTGCGTTACCTGGATGAGTAGATACGCAGTGTGCTGCCCGAGAGGCTGCCTGGCCTCGCACGGCAGCGGGGCGTCTCGGCGGGACCGGGACGGCATGAGCGGCGATGTCTTGGTGAACTGAAGCGATGGCTTTTGTTGGGCAAAAACTCCTCGTCAGCGGCACCAGACCCGGCTTGCGGTGGCTGGGGGGGGTTGTTACACATCTCCCCTTGCCTCCACATCGCGGTTTTTATTTTTCTTCTTTCCCCTTCCCCCCCGTAACCCTCTTTTTACGGACTCGGAGCAAAGACAAGAATTCACGAGTTGTTTTGTGGCTGTTGCGCTCTGAGCATCCCGATGCGGCCGCTCCTGGGGTGGGAACGGCAGGGGCCCGGCAGCCCCGGGGGAG
>NW_008825214.1:174220-175826 GCF_000699105.1 Pygoscelis adeliae
TGCTGCCCACCTCCCCAAGGGAGGGGAAGGAGGATCCCTCCCCCGGCCCCTCTGTGGGACCCTGGGGGGGTGGTGGGTCGCGGCAGCGGTGCCGAGCACCGCGGGGCCGGGGCTCCGGTGGCAGTAAGAGCGCATCGGTACGTGAGCAATGGGGTGGCGAAGGCAGGGGTGATTTCCAGTGGCAGGGTCAGAGGGAAGAGGCTGATCCTCAGCTCCTGCCTGCTGTTTCTCCCATAAAAAATGGCTCTGCGCTATCTTGCAGGCCGTCCCTCCCTAGGACCCGCTAATTTGGTGATTTTTATCCTGTCTGTTTTCCTTTTCTCCCCTCTGCCCTGCTGCAACCTCCCGTCACTCCTCCTCGGGGCGGCTCCGGGGTCGCACTGATGGATGGCCCCCGGCAGCGCCTGCACGGAGGAGGTGATGGCTGGCGAGGGGGCTTTCAGCACGGTCCGACCCCCTCCGGTGGGTCTGACCCGGCCGTTGCACCAACCGAGCCGGTGAGAGGTGACCGACGCATTAGGCACCCGCTCCTGGGGAGGCAGGAGAAAAGTTTGCACTGCCGGGGGAGGGAAAACTATGCAAAACTTGAAATTTGCTCATAAAACCAGGCTTGCTGGGTGGAAAGCTTGCCGCATCTTGCTCGAGCGTTGGCCCGGTCTTCAGAGGGCTGCAACAGGCTTGCGTGAAAAGCTTGATTCAACAGCTGCCGATGTTCCTGCTGCGCCGCGTGCAGCCGCCCGGTCCCGTGCACCCGACAGGGTTGGGCTGGGCAAATACTTTGGGGGGGGGCGACTGGCTCGGCGCTGCCGGAAACTTCGCGGTGACTCAGGTGTCATTCCCTTCCCCTTGATGCTGCTGGCACCGGGCTGATGCTTTTACCAGCCTGCCCGCCCCGGCGATGCTCCTCCGTGTGCCACCTGTCCCGAGGGACCCCTGACGCCTGCCTGGGCACCGGCCGGGCGAGGCGGCTTTCAGGGCCCTGGCGGGGCCGGCCGTGCTTGGGCGGCCTCCGAGATGTGTGAAATTCGGCTTTCGCCCGGCTCCTTCCTGGAGCGGAACTGTTCTCAGCGAAACCATCCCCGCCAGCCGCCGTAATGGCTTTTCTCTGTGCGCCCGCATTAATGAACGCGAGGCCCAGCCTAATCGGAGGGAAGCCATGCAAGTAATTGCTTGAATTTTTAATTCGGGGTTATGATAGGGGAATCAAAGTCACACGGCAGCCGCTGAGGCTGCCCGTGGCTCCGCGCCATTGACTCCCGCAATTTGCTTTTGATTTTTGCCCTCCTGGCTCCCCCCACGGCCCAGCGGAGACCCTGCCAGGGGCCGGGGCTGGACCCTCCTGGGGAGGGCACCCAGCGGAGAAAGGCATTCGGGGTGGGGGTCCCACCGGCAGCGGGGGCTGGGGTGTGCTTGGCCAGCGTGGCCATGCCCACGGGGGGCCCTTGCCGCAGGTGCGAAGCCATTTGCAAACCTCCGGCGGCGTTTGCTTGCCTCCAAAAACCCTCTCCCAGTGCCCGCCGCGCCTGCCCCTGACTGCCCTGCCTACGGGGAGTTGGGGGTTATTTTTCTTTTTCCATTATGGCAGGGCTCGCCCCCCCCCCCCGGG
>NW_008825214.1:176143-178505 GCF_000699105.1 Pygoscelis adeliae
GAATTGCCGCCCCCGCGTGGGGGGCCCGTGGCTGGCGAGGCTGCCCCTGCCTCCCTGCCCGGCACCGCTCAGGCCCAGAGTCTCGGGAACCGGGCGCGCTGGGAGAAGCCGTGCTGTGCCGGTGCCGTGCTCCGCACGGCCACGCGTGGGATGAACCCCGCATGCACGGGGCAGCCCGGCTCCTCTCAGGGAGCCGCTGGCTGGGGGGCTCTGCCCCGTGACCCCGTGTTTGGGGTTTGGGCTGCTGTTGTGGTGTTCTTTATGCCGCGATTCCTGGGCAGATAGCATTGTTTGCCCTGACACGTAAGCCGGTGACAACCTGCAAGAGCTCTGGCATGGATTCCGGCTGCACAGCTCCCAGCCTGCCCCGCTTCCAGGGCCTTTTTATAGCCCAGCAGAACTTGTTTTGCTGTGGCAGCGAAGCAGAACCCGAGTGTGGGCTGGGAGCCGCGGGGGGACATGCGTGTGGCTCGCAGTGGGTGCTGGGTCACGTTCACACCTCCCTACCCCAAATGCCCCTCACAGCGGGACCCTGCTCCCCTATGGTCACTCAACTGTGGTGCTCGCCTCTGGCTCAAGACTTGGGGAGGTCGAGAGAAGCCCCCGGGCTCTGAAAACAGGGGGTCTGGGGTTTTGGGGGTGTCCCAGAGAGGGCTGGGAGCATGGTGCCAGCTGAGGGGACGCAGTGGCCAGGCCACCAGTGCAGAAGGGCATGCTGCCATGGCCGTGGGACACGCTGAGGCGGTGCTGAGCCCTGCCATCTGTCCCCCCGGCAGAGCAAGGGGACGCCGAGCAGCCCTGGAGGGGTCCCACCTGTGGGCGAGGGGCCGCCAGCACCCCTGTGCCCCCCCGCCAGCAGCAGAGCCTCGGCAAAGGACAGGGAGGTGAAGCCGGATTATGAAAGTGTTTCTTTGCTTTGCTTTTGAGAAAGGAGAACTTCAAAGGGGCCATTTATCACCAGACAAAGAGAGTCGCGAGTTATTTGCAAAGTGTAAGGGAGAAGCATTAATTATCGGAGTGACAGACAAACGCTGCTGCCGGGTGTCCTCCTGCCCACCCCTCCGCCCTGTCCCGGCAGCCCCCTGGCAGCTCCCAGCCTGCACCGCTGCTGCAGCCGGAGGGACAACACAGAGGGGTTGCCCGTTGTGTCGCCAGCGCCGATGCTCTGCTGAACGGCTGGGAGCTGCGGGCTGGGAGAAGTGCTGCCAGCAAAGCCCACCCGGCGCCCCAGCCCTGCCCGAGTGCTCCTGTTGGGCGAGACGGGACCATGGTGGAAACCAGGCGGGGGAGAATTTTGGTGCCTGAGCAGCTGGGAGCATCTCTTCCCCCGTGGCAGCCCAACTTGCCCCAGCTGCCTGCAGGGCTGGAAGCTGAGGTTCGCCCAGGATTCGCTGTGCTCGGAGCCGGGGGACACATGGGTGGAAGAGTCCTTTCTTCACCCCTGCCTCGCCCTGCGGCTCTGTGACCCCCTCAGACACGTCCCTTCCCCAGGAACCCCTGCCAGGCCTGGCCTCGTGCCGAGCAGGTTGTGCAGCGTGGCCGGTGACAGGGCATCTACGGGGTGTTGGTGTCAGCGGGGTCTCTGTGCTGGGGACCGCAGGTGACAGCTGATGGTCGTGGCCAGCAGCCAGGCTGGGGGACGGGGACAGTAGGGCTCAGCCCAGAACTGGGGCACCAGACCCCTACAACTGAGCCCCCGTCTCAAAAGCTCTGCAGGGGGAGAGCCGCGGCTACGTCCATCATCTGGGAGGGAGAAGACGAGGAGTGAGAGCATTTACGTCCCAAAGTGCCAACAGATCCAGCCACCCTCGGAGGGTGAAAGCGGCATCCATGTCACCGTCCCTGCCACCTCTGCGGTGTTGGAGGGCTGCAAATAATGGGGTGGCCGGGGTGCGTGGGCTCCCCGTGGCCCTGCTGAGCGAGCCCCGCGTGGGGCGGGCAGCTCTCCCTTTCATGTCTGATCCCTCCCAAAACCACAGCTTCCCTTCACCCTGCGCGGGGATCAACTGCGGGTCATATTTAATAAAGGTGGGGATGGGAGAAGGCTTCAAAACATTACGTCACCTCGGTGTGGGGGAGGCGGAGGCAGGCAGGGAATGCAAAAATCTCGTCGCAAGTGGGGGCGGAGGAGAAAAAATATCAGCGAGGGGATTTAATGGCCCTGTTTTGGTGGGAACTCTCTTGCCCACTGCCCGCGAGGTCAGAGGCAGTGTGTCTGCACGCGCTCAGGCGTTAAATGAAACTGTAAGAAAAAAAATGAGAGGCATATAAAAAATGTGTAAGCGCGTCCATGGCAGAAATCCCCTGGTGCCGCGTGAGTCACAGCGCTGTGCCCGGCTGGCCCGCTGTGGTGGCTCGCGGG
>NW_008825214.1:178961-181463 GCF_000699105.1 Pygoscelis adeliae
GGGGGGGGGGGGGGGGGGGCCCCCCCCCAGCCAGGGGAGCCGGTGGCCAGCGCCGGGCACACAGACCCTCCCGCGACACGCGTGGGCTGCCTGCAGGCCGGGTGGCTTCGGCGGGCTGGTGGGCAGAGCAGAGCATGTTCGGCTTAAAAAAAACCAGCCCTGTGCAGCCGTCCTGTGTTCCCAGACGCAGTCACCTCCTGGTGAAAGCTCGGGCTGATGCTCACACCGGGCTGGTGCCTTCCCACTGCTGGGAAACTATGTGCTCCCAGCCCTGTGGGGCACCCATCGGCCCCCCGAGCCGTAATGACCACGCTCTTCTGCTGAGAGGAGTTAATGAGCTGTGCCGGACAATGATGGGAAAAGGCCGATTGCAGTGAGGCTCCTGACACCGCTCGGAGGAGCTGGGTGTGGAGGAAGGGGGAAGAGCAATAGGGTGAGAGAGATGGACCAGAAAACGATATCCACTTCATTAGCCAGGTGGCTCCAAATGTGTGGAAACAGGACAAGGTCCAGGTCACCCACTGTGACAGAACATTATTATCATGCGATGCCATGAAGCCTGTGCAAAGACCAAGTCAAAGCTCACCAGCCCACTTGAAAGGGAGAGGGGATCTTCTCAGAGGAAGAGCCAGGCTGTTCCCAGGCCGGCGGCAGGGTGGGGGGGATCCACAGGCTGGGGCAGGTGGGGTCTGGGCGCTCAGCCCAGCTCCTGCTCACCCCCGGCTCCTGCAGAGCTTCCTGCAAGCTCTGCCCTGGGCAGGAGTCTGCAAAGGGGGCAGCCGTGGGAGGACAGCCCAGGGGGGCACAGTGGATGTAAGCTCACGTCCTGGTGGCAGCGGGTTGTTGCTCGGGGATGGCAGTAGCTCTGCGTGGTCCCCCGGCCCCAAAGGCGGGTGGGTGGTTTGGCATCTCACCGAGCACTTGGGATCAGGGGAGCTTTGGGGCGATCAGAGACTTGTCGCGGTGCGAGGGATGAAAGCACCTACAAGTGCAAGGGACCTGGTGGGCACGTACCACTCGCTTGCCCTCGGGGGTGGGAAAGCCAGGCACAAGGGGGACGCTTACCCAGCAGCCTGGTCCCTGCACCCTATAGACACGGGGAGGCTTGTCCATTTGGGTGCTGAACTCCTTCGGAGCTGACCTGAGCAGGGCTGGCATTAGGAGAGGACCAACCCGCTGGTGCCAGGCACAGCAGAGCCTGGGAGCCCCCCCCCGCCTTGCCGCAGGCGCAGCAGAGCAAGGGCTCGCCCTGTGCAGGATGGGTGCGAAGGGGCCTTTGCCTCCATGGCTGTGAAGCCCCGAGCACGCCGGAGCAGAGCCGGGGAAGATGCTCGGCCGGGCTGGGGGCTCCAGGCTGGGAGCCAGGAGGGGGCTTTTTGGGGGTTTTTCAGTCCTTTCTTCTATAGGTTGTGCTCAGCATGCCGCGTGCACATGAAAAACCCCGTACAGCCATCGTGCGCTCGTCCACAAACTCCCTCCCAAGCACACAGGTTTCTTGCTCCCTTTGGGATACCCTTGACCCCCAGCCCTCCCGCCCCCGGCTGTGGCTCTGCCTCCTGTCTCCCGAAAGGGCAGGGGGGGCTCCAAGGGCGCTGCGCTGCCATCCCGGCCCCGGGCTGCTCCTGTGCTGCTCCACGGAACAGGAATGGTTTCATCTGACTCTAGACCAGTGTGTTCAATCCGTGCAGCTCCCAACATGCTCGCTCCCATATCAAAACTCAGGCTGTTCCCAGCCAGGCTGCGGGGCTTTTCCCTTCGCTCTCCCTGGCTCTGCTGGAAGCGAAACTGCTGCCAGCTCCCCAGAGTGTTTTGCCGGGAGGGGGACCTATGAAAAAGGGCAGCAGGCACCCGCAGCCGGGCTCCCGTGGGGCTCCGAGGCTGCGCTGCAAAGTGCTCGGGGTCTGCCACAGGTGCTGGTGGCTGGCAGGATTTTCTGGGGGCCTTTGAGGTGGGCAGGCAGCTACAACTTTGGGTACCGTGTAAAAGTCCAAATCTGGGCTGGAAACACTGGGCTGGGTTTAAAGCTACCATCCTTTGCCAGGGCTGACATCCAGGTGCCAGCCAAAAGCGGCAGAGAACTGGGCTACCAAACTGAAAGTGCTTTGGGAGGTAGGGGGGGGTCATGACCGGAGATTTCGGACGCTGGCTCTGCCTTCCCCTGCGGGGTCCCAGACCCCTCTGCGTTGTGCTCTGGGTATGGTGGTGCCCCTCTTGTATTCGTGTCTGCTTTAATTAAATGAACTTGCTGATTTTTTGGGGGGCTCGGTGCATTTGCAGCAGTTTGCTAGGAAAAGCAGTTTGCGCTCAGATCCCAGATCCCGGCTTGGGTCTCTTCTGCCCGCTTCCAACCTCGTTCCCTCCTTCCACCCTTGACGGCTGCCAAGGTTCAACGGGGACTTCGTGTCCCCTGAGCACCCCTGTCCCCGCAGGGTCCCCTTTGCTAACTTGCCAAGAGTCCTTCCACGCCACGCACGGGTAAAATGCGGCGAGCCTGTGCTGAGG
>NW_008825214.1:184100-184705 GCF_000699105.1 Pygoscelis adeliae
TGCTGTGTGGGGCTGGGCGTGGGTAGCGGCACCCATGCCTCCCGAGGGGCTCAGCTGGGACACGCGGGGTGCTAAAGAGGCTCCGTGCGAGGGAGTAATCATTGCAGGCCTTTTCTGCTCGGTTCCCACCCCTCCTGCGTAGCACCGTGCCCTGCACCTCTGCGTGCTCCTGTCTGTCCCCAGTCCCCCCCTCTTGCTGGCTGCCTCTGTCCCTGGGGGTGCCAGGGGTGGCAGTGGGGGTGCAGAGAAGGCTCTGCCCCGGGATCGCTGTGCTCCCACAGGTGTTTCTGTGCAAAGTTTGCCTTTGGTGCAAACAAGAGCAGGCACATGTCCCTGAGGAGCCTTTGCAAAGAGCTCGTGTTTGCTCTAAGAGAGGCCTTTGTACTTGGAGAGGGAGCCGGGTAGGGGCGTAGGGAACCATTTATTGCAGCCACGCACTGGGGCTAAACCGCCGCTCCCCCGGCATCAGCGTCCTGACCCCAGGGCCGGCTCGAGCTCGGGCTGTTCCTGCGTCCCTGGGGGTGCTCAGCCCCGCGGCTCTTTCTGGGACCGCGGCGCAGGCTTGGCTGCCCACCCGCGGCGTGGGCGAAGGCCAGAGTTGCCCA
>NW_008825214.1:184726-186539 GCF_000699105.1 Pygoscelis adeliae
CTGCCCACGCGCGTCGTGTGCGAAGGCCAGAGTTGCCCATCACAGTGCCGGGGTCCCGAGCGGTTCGCCCTGGCTGTGGCCCCTCGGCAAGCAGCGCCTTTGCTTGGGCCCATTCATGGCGCCCAAAGGGCTTCAAGCTGATGCGGGTGGGAGAGGGGCGAGTGCCGCACCGCGGGCAGGCTGGCCCTGACGCTGGCACAGCGGTTTCTACGCCAGGGGTGTACCAGCGGCACGCAGAGCCCGGCTCCGGGGCGAGACGCCCTGTGGCTCCCTCCCTGCCCCATCCCACCCGCCGGGGCTCGCCCAGACCCTGCTCGGGCAAATAATATAACCCAGGAGCACCCAGATCCCATGGGCCTGCGGGCTGCAGGAAAGCCAGCCGCCCTTGGGGACCCAGCCGGAGATGCCCCAAAGCCGCTCCGAAACGTGTGGGGAGCGGTGGGCACAGGACACCTCCCCGCGCCGATTCCCTGTGTGCACAGGGAGATGCAGATTAGATAGATCATTTCTGTAGGGAGCCGGGTTTATAATCCATCTGTATAAATTCTTGGCATATTTCTCCGAGGATGTGGAGTGTATTTACCTGTTTTCAAGGCTGACAAAGGGGGTGAGAGGGTCTGGGAATCCCTGGGGAGAGGGACGGGCTTTGCCCCCCACCTGCGTGTGAGGCTGGGGTGGGAAATGCCTCTTTCTCGGTCTGCGTTGGCGGCCGGGCTTCGCCGGGGTTAATTTTGTGCAAGAAGAAACCACCTTTCCTTGATTTCGGTGAAGAAGGACCGCGGAGCCAGGGCTGTAAACTGGTTTTCCAGTATTACAAAGCACTCCTGGGTTGGTTTGTTTTTTTTTTTTTTTTTGCATGTAAAGTCCTGGTGAAGATTGGACAATTAATGTGTTTTTTCATTTTGGTGACAGAATAAAAAAAAAATGGGCTTGTGTTGAATCAAAAGGTTTTCCTCGCTGGCTTTTTAGGTTAACCAAAAAAGAGAAAAAAAAAAAAGGCCAAACAAACACTCAAACGTTTCATTTTGGGTCAAGTCCAAACATTTTGTTTAACATGAAACAAAATGTTTGGGTTTGGTTTCAGGTTGTTTAACCCTTTTGAATACGGTCAAGTTGATTTGTAAAGAAAAATCACTGCTCAGAAATTAAGAGCCAAATAATTGTTTTGAAAGTGTAAATGTGAAACATGCTGGAAATATCAAGGTGAAGCCTTTCTTAAAATAATAAAATGGAGGGAAAGTCAGGGACTTTTTTGCTAATTCTCACGTATTTTCTCCCAGCCAAAATGCTGCCAAATTTTATTTAAATTCAGAAATCATGTCTGAAACCCCCGAGTCACTTGTTTGACATTTTAGAAGCGTGCTCTCTTGCACTGGCTCGTGATTTAACTCTGGGAAAATGATGCCCTTGGCTTAGTTGTGAACCAAACTGCTAGTAGAAATGATAATGAGCTCTGTTCCATTAACTTATTATTAATCAGTAATTAGTAGGATCGGTTAGGTGACATGAACTGCTCGTGACAAAAGTCCGTGTGAGCCCCTCGGCTTGGGCACGGTGGCCGGCACGGTGGCCGGCGGGCTTTGCCCTGCTTCGCTTTCCCGGTCGGGAAGGAGCGGGCGGAGGAGAGCTGCGGTGGAAGGACATTTTCTTCACGTCCTTCTTGTTGGCTCCCACCTTCTCCTGGGGCAGCATGAAGACCCCGGAGCCCCGCAACCCCCTGTGCCGCGACTCTCCCCGTGGGCTCCTGGTGCCGACTGGCTTCCCCGCGCCGGCAGCCGGCGCCCGGCAGAGAAGTGCCCCTGCCTGCTCTGGG
>NW_008825214.1:186567-188656 GCF_000699105.1 Pygoscelis adeliae
GCAGAGAAGGCCCCCTGCCGGCTGTCGGCACCCATGTTTGCTGCGGGGGCTGCTGAGCCAACGGCCCGGCCACACGCTGCCGTGCGTTTTGGGGACGGGAGCAGGCTTTTCTGTTTGCACCGTGCTTAACCCGATCGGGGGTCCGGGCTGTTGGGAAAACCGGAGTCGGCGTGTCCGTGTGCCCGTGCATATATACAGCTCCGCAGGTCTGCAGTGCCGTGCGACCATCGCCGTATAGAGGACACCATATATACGGCGGGGTTCCCCTGCCCAGAGGATGCAGGATTGGGCACAGGGACAACGTCTCGAGGAGGGCTCCGTGCCCTCCTTCCTGGGGTCTGACAAAGCCCCCGCCGCCGTCAGCGGGCTGGCCCCGGTCGGGTACTTTTGCTTTGGATCCAACCAGCTTTGTTTTCACGCTGCATTCAGGACAAAAAGTAAGAAATCTACTTGTTGGGTTTTTTTTCCCCCTTGACAAGTTGAAGGATCCAAAATAAGTAATGAATTGGGAAAGCAGTCGGATGGTTATTCCAAGCGCAGCGTTAGAGTATCGCATTATTTGAGTGCATGACTGTGACCAGGCTCAGGCTCCGCACCGATTTTTCAGCATTAAAGCACTTCCTTTTAGTCCAGCGTCCTCCTGTAGTGCAGAGTAAACCCAGGGGTCTTGAGTACGGCGAAGGCACGTCGGCCTGTTCCTCTGCCCTCGCGTCGTGCTTTCGTTAGAGCTAAAGAGCGCAGACAGCATTTTGATTTTTGGCTGTAATTTTGTTTGTTCCCTAGATTGGTGTCAGCTACCCCAAGGACACCCAAGTAATGCGCATTTAAAAAAGAGTCATTTTACACCTGGATCTCGCAGGACCCAAATTCAAGTGTTTAAAAATATTCAAGAATGACTTAAAATTATTGGGGGGGGGGGGGTTTGCTTTTTTTTTGGGTGTTTGCTTTTCTGTTCAGGGGCTTGCCTGGGTTTGCGTGCTTGGTTTGACCTTCTGCATCTCAGCCTTTTGCGTGTGGCCCGTGTGTACACTTCGCTGTTGTGGGAGGGTGGAAATAGGGTCTCTTTTAAATGAATATTGAGATTTTTAGGTAATTACTCCTGAGGGATTGGAAGGGAGAAGATAAAGCAGCAAGCGTGGCGGGGGGGGGTCGGTGACCGGGTGGGGGACTCCGCCAGTCCGTGGCAAGCCCGGGGGCCCGGGGCGCAGTGCGGGTACCGCACCCGGGAGCGGGGGCAGGAAAAGCATCCCCAGCACCTCCAAATTACAGGTTTCTCTTTTTTTCAGAGAAATATCCATATGGGCTTCCCGTATCCATACGTACGTGTGTGTTTGTGTATCCCATTGTGTGTGCGTATCTTCAAAGGGAGAAACTGCAGTGAACATAAACCAGCAGCGGTTAATGGATGGGCTGCGTTTCTCCTTGAAGGATCTGGAGGTGCTTTACCAGCATTAATGAGACCTCCATGTGCCCCGTCAGGACACCGGGATCCTCTTTACTTCTCCATCCCTGGGCGAACAGCCTGGTGGGGGTCCCCAGGGTGGCCGTGGCACCCCGTGAGGCCCCGTCCCGCCAGCCCCTGCCTCCCTGGGGCAGGATGGGGCTGTTTTGGGGGGCCAGGATGGCAGTTGGAGAAGGACATACGCTCAAGGGATCTTGTGTCCTTCTGAAACAGGTTTCAGAATAATAATAATGGGTTTCCATCATGGGAAGAAGCAAATACCAGGCACTTTTCCCTCGCTGGGAGAGATTAACCCTTCGTTTCCTTCCCCCCCCAGCGAGGACCCGTGGCGGGCGGCGAAGATGATCAAGGGGTACATGCAGCAGCACAACATCCCACAGCGGGAGGTGGTGGATGTCACCGGCCTCAACCAGTCGCACCTCTCCCAGCACCTCAACAAGGGCACCCCCATGAAGACGCAGAAGAGAGCCGCCCTCTACACGTGGTACGTCCGCAAGCAGCGGGAGATCCTCCGGCGTAAGTACCCGCGCCAGCGCTCGCCCTTCGGGGCTGGCGGGGGGGAGAGGGGGTCCCCGCGTCCCGGTCCTGCCTGCGGGTACCTGGCACACCCGGAGCCGAGCGAGGAGC
>NW_008825214.1:188707-191385 GCF_000699105.1 Pygoscelis adeliae
AGCCCCCCGCCAGCGCCCACCGCTCCCTGTGCCCGCTTCGGCTGCCCGGGGATCATCCCTGGCTTTGCCGCTGCACCCCAGGCTGCCTGCATCTTCCCCAAAATATTTTTACAAGTAAAATGAATTTAAGGCACAGGAAAACTGGGCGAGAGCCCCTCTTGGTCACAGTAACACTGTGCGAGTTCCTCCAAGCCCATCCACGCAGCTGAATTTCTGCATATTCGTCAGAGGTGGGAAAGCAATTAATAATTACACACAATTAGATGCCTTTCCCACCTCTGTCCACTTTTCCTCTCTGTTTCTCGAGGCTGCTCATTTTCTGCAACTACTTGCAAAAAAAGTAAAGAGAGAGAAAAGAAAAAACTGTAAATTGCTCCTGTCTGTAGCATGGTCTCAGGCAGTCCGGGCTATGTAAAATGCAGATGATTTTGACGAAGTACACAGACTATTGCTTTTGTGCACGTCTCCCACCAACCCCTGCTCCCGGGCCGGTCCCATATCGCTCGAAGCAGCCCAGTTTTTGGCCGAGGTGCAGGCTGGGGCACTGACATACCCCTTAAAAGGGCTCTGCCTTCCTCCTCCTAAAGGATGCGATATCCAGTGGACGGGAAGTGCAGAAAAGGGTTTAGCACCAAATACCATTGCTTTGAAAACACACCTTGAGACGTTAGAGCAAACAGAGCCTGCTCCAGCCTTGCCCTGCGTTTCCCCCCTCGTCACAGGGGGAAAAGCCATTATAAAAAGAGGGAGAATTCCCCTGCAAAACGGAGAATAATAAAACCCTCCCATTAATCTCCCTTTACTGCCGCGGTGACAAGCGCCGGGTCTGAGGCGGGCCGCCGGGGAAGGTCACCTCTGGTGCCTGCCCGCCCTGGGCACGGGGCCGGTGTCCCACTGCGCTGGGACGGGAGCGGGAGCCAGAGCGGAGCTCTGGGCGAGCAGAGAGAGGCACCCTTTCAGGGGGCTTTGCAGTCGTCCTGCCTGGCTCCTAGCTCGCAAAAATCCTCCCGAAACAAGTGCACGCCGGCAGAGACCCAATCCATGAATATGCATGCCTTGAGCATGCCTCCCCATTAAACACCCGTCCTGGAGGGATGGTAATAACTCCCCCACCAGCGTGCAGGGCTGGCCCCTTCCCTGGGGTGGGTGGCAGGGAGTACCCGGCTTGCTCCAAAGCGTGCCGGGGCCTTGGGCTTGGGGTGCTGCGGGAGGGGAGCCGGGGGGGGGGGCCACCTCCGCGCGGGACGGTGACTCTGAGCAGCGGCTATAGGCCAGCTCACACCTTCTCCTTTCTCTTTCAGAGTTCAACCAGACAGTCCAGGGTTGTGGAAATATGACAGACAAAAGCAGTCAGGATCAGCTGCTGTTTCTCTTTCCAGAGTTCAATCAGCAGAACCAGGGGGCTGCCCAGCTCGACGACACCTGCTCTGAAACCCCCAGCAAGAAGATGCGTCGCAATCGGTTCAAGTGGGGGCCGGCCTCCCAGCAAATCTTGTACCAAGCCTACGACCGCCAAAAGAACCCCAGCAAGGAGGAGCGCGAGGCTCTGGTGGAGGAGTGCAACAGGTAAAGCCGGCCCCGCGCCGCCCGCCACCTCCTCGCCTGCCCTGCAGCCTTTCTTCCAAAAACCGCACGCGATGCCGAGCTCCCGGCTCGCAGCCCCGGCCGCTGGCTCATGGCACGGCTTTGCTGAGCTGCCTGGCCTCTTTTTGCCTCGTTTTCCCCATCTGGGTGACATCTGGGGCCGAGCGAGCTCCATGCCGGGGTGGGGATGCCACGGGGATGTTGCAGAGATGCCACGGGGATGCGGCAGGGATGCTGCAGCGTTACAGCAATGTCAGAGGGAGGGGGGATGGCTTTCATGGCACGGATGTAGTTGGAAAGAGCAGGCGGGCTTGTAGGAAGGGCTTAAACGCCCACAATTCGCATGTCCTCCCGAGGCCCCCTGCCTGGCGGTGCTGGCGGAGGCCCCCCCAGCAGCACCCTTGTTCCAACGTGTCCCCTTGCACGCGCAGGGCTGAGTGTCTGCAGCGAGGGGTGTCTCCCTCCAAGGCGCACGGGCTCGGCTCCAACCTGGTGACGGAGGTCCGCGTCTACAACTGGTTCGCCAACCGGCGGAAGGAGGAGGCTTTCCGCCAGAAGCTGGCCATGGACGCCTACAGCTCGGGCCAGCCCCCGCACAGCATGAACCTGCTGCTGTCCCACGGCTCCCCCCACCACAACCAGCCCAGTGCCTCGCCTCCCAGCAAAATGCCAGGTAAGCCCTCGCCGAGGGCGCTCGGGCGATGGCGTTGGAGCAGTTGCAGCGCTGGCTCCCGTTTCTGCTGGGAAAAGGGGCGCTGAGCCCTCGGGGCCGTGCATGGGTGGCCTCGGGGGAGAAGATGGTCACCCTGGTCCCTGCCGCAGCTTTGAGGGGGGGTGGTGGTGCGGAGAGGAGCAAGTGCTGTCGCTGCCGTGTTATGGCCGGGCGAGCCACCTGGCGGGGGCTGGATTTCCGCCCTGCCGAGGAGAAATCGGCATGTGCTTTGTTGGTTTAATTCACCGGAGTCCCCGTGCGGGTTGGGCTGGGCAGGGAAAGGCTGTGCCCGGCAGGGAGGGGAGGCGGGCTGCTCTGCGCCTGACGTGTCAATGCTGGGGCCTTGGGATGCAGCCCACTGGTGAACACTGGTTTTTGGGGT
>NW_008825214.1:192697-195445 GCF_000699105.1 Pygoscelis adeliae
TCGGGAGGGGTCAGGAGGGCTCGGCCGCGGGAATTTGCCGGTGGTCGGCGCTTGTATCCATCGGCCTTGCTGAGGAGGAGGAGACGGGCATGGTGAGGGCCACCGAGGGGTTTTAGGGCTGCTTTGGGGGCGATCGGGAGGGATGGAGCTCAGCCTTGGCTGCTTTGGGGTCACTTCGACCCAACCGGGTCCAGCAGGCTTGCAGCTCCCAAAACATCACTGGGTCCATCGCTGCTTAAAGCTCCTTCAAGAGACGTTTGGGGACCCGCTGCCTCAGCGGGGTGCGGGGCAGTGCCGGTGGGGCTGGCCCCGATGCCTGGCTGACCCCATCCGGGGCTGGCCATGCTGGGATTTGAACTGCCCTTGCACCGCGTGCGGCGGCGTCTGGAGCGCTCAATGCCTTAACAGCTTAATGACGGCGCTGGGACGCTGCCCGTGTCCTACCCCTGCGTGGCCCCGTCCCCCCCGTGACGTCCCCCGGCAGGAAACGATGGGGCTGGCGGCATGGGGCAGCTGCAAAATCGCTCCCGTGCCCGCAGACAAAGAGGGATCGCCTGCTCCTCGGGACGTCAATGGGGTTTTGCGAAAGGGCGTAATGACGGCCGGGCAGGGCTAAGAGCTGTAAAAGTCAAACATCCTCTCAGCCTCTTCTTGGGGACCCATCTGTCAAGCCTCAAGCCGTAGTTTTTAACTATTTGGAGGTAAATACTTAAAGCCTATCTATCTCAGAGGCTTCTTTCAGACTCTGGACTTTTCCCTTCCTATGGGGTATTATCAGCGATCTTGGTTCCCTGTTTGATTTGAAGGTCACTCGGGGCTTTATCTTGGTGCCATGCCATAGACTCTGGCTTATGCCATTTTTATCTTCAAGAGCCCCGAAGACAATCAGCGCATTGATGAGATTAGGTGACGCACCACCCTGCTCGCCAGCCGCCCCCTGCCTCCCGCCCTGCATACAAAGGGCCGGCCGGCGCCCGTCAGACCCGCAAAGCCCCGTCCCCGCGGCCGGGGGTCGCAGCATTGCCTCCAGCCCGTTCCGGAGGTGGTCGGGGCGTCCATCCATCCATCCATCAGTACCTGCTCTGCAAATATCAGAGTAGCAGAGCAATATCAGAGCAATCATGTATGCATATATATGTGTGTGTGTGTATAGATGGATATACATTACTTATATATATTTTTAGATATCTCTATAAATGGAGATAACAAAAATAACTCAGTACCACCCCTGAGATTCTTCCTAAACCCAAAGGGCAATTTAAGTGTTTTAACTTTTTCTTAAAGAAGACCCCGTCAATAAACCCTCGGTCCAGAGGTTCTTCGGTTTATATCTGGATCCTACACGTTGTTCCCTGGCGTGTGTGCTGGTTCTGACTGCGGAGCCGGTGCCAGCGGTTGTAATATTTTACTGTTGGGTGCATTGTGGGGCTCTGTGGGTACAGTGCGCTGTTAGGAGCTTTTCCCAGTTTTATGGGGGGTAATTAGAACTTTATGACAGCAGCGAAATGGGAGGGTCCAGTCCCCATAAACAGGTTTATAATGGATATAAACTATGCACCTCTGTAACTTAGCAAGATTAACACTTTAGGGACAATTTGAGTGGCAGCCCAAAAATCAGAGCTGCCCCCAGCACTGCCTGGATCTGCATTTGGGAGGGTGAAACAGTCCCGTCACTGACCCGGCCGCTTCCATGATGGCAATAGGTGCAGCATCGCTGAGTCCAGCGTGACCCCAAAAACGACCCTTTGCCTTTCTCGCCTCGCTGCCGGGCTCCTGGTCCGTGCCAGCGGCTGCATCCCCGCAGGTCGGGCAGAGCCGGGACTGAATCCCTGCCGCCGCCTGAGTCATTGGTGACCAGGCGCGTAGCGTGGCCAGGTCCGTTTTGGGGTTGGGCATCACCGGTGATTTGCAGGATGTTTGCGAAGCTCTGGGCAAAAGTGCAGCCTGGTGCCAGGGCAAGCGGCGGGCGCTGCTGCCGGAGGGGGTCGAGATGTGCCGTGCGACGGCGGCGGTGGCAGGGGCTCCTCATTTAAAAGTACACTGAGTTTTCTTTTAAAAAAGTACAATTTAATCGTATCAATATGACTTAAAGCAGAGGAGAACCAAGCTGCTTCATTGCTTTTGCCTGCCAGACACAAGACTGGCACGTACCTAGAAAATGGCACAAGCCTGCAATGAAAATAGGAAAGTTATCGATTGCTGCCCTAAAGCCCCCCATTACTCTCCCCACCTCAAAAGCCAGGTCGGGGGAATGGGTCTGGCACCCCTGAGAAGCTGGAGGGTGCCGGGTCTGGCACCCCTGAGAAGCTGGGGGGTGCCGGAGCTGGCTGCGGGAAGCCGTGGGTGCATGGGACCCCCCACCAGCCGGGCTGTGCCCTGGGGGCCGCAGGGCCTGGGGGCTGTCACGCTGCCCGTCCCCCTTGGCTGAAACACAGGGTTAAGGCTCCGGGAGCCAGACCCCGCGGCTCGTCTGGAAACACGGGAAAGCAGTAAAACATTTCACGGGCAGTGCAGCTCGGGGGCCGCACAATAGCCGGGTCCCATAAACAGACTTTTATATTATGGCTGTAGCTCCAGTAAAAAAAAAAAACCCAAAAACCAAACGTTAAAGAGGGCAGGCTCTGTGGCCAGGCCCATTCCCGGTGATCCCCATCCAGGCTGCTCTCTCGGGCGGCTGCAGGGAGAGGCTGAGGAGGAATAAATCTCTTTGCACGGGGGCTGCTTCCAGCTGCGGAGGCACAGGAGAGT
>NW_008825214.1:195615-198640 GCF_000699105.1 Pygoscelis adeliae
AGCTTGGCACCCCCTGCGATGGCAGGGCGGGCCAAGGAGGGTTTGCTGGGGAGCCGGCGGCCGGGGAAGCAGAGGCACGGGTTACCTGCCCTGCGGCAGCGTGCTGCATCCCAGCGCCATGCAAAATGGGGTCCTGCTGCTGTAACAGATAGAGCCCAAAAGCAAGAAAACGGGGGCTGGCAAGGTGGCTGGGGAGGAGTAGTGTGCACTTGGGGGCAGCCCGGGAAAAACCCTGAAGGTGGCTATTGCCCAGGCAGATGCTTTAGGCTGGGCTGGAGCTCACCGTGTTTGCTGGGAACGGGGAGCTTGGAGGAAAGGTACTCGCCATCATCGGGGAGCTCTGTTTATTATAGCAGTGACAATAGCAACAGCAATAATGCCTTGTGCTAGTTTCCAATATTTATTATCTAATCTGCCCAAATCCAACCCAACTCTGAGGGCATATAAATAACAATAATACCTGCCCCATTCTAGGATGGGAAAAACCCAAGCCAGGATAATTGATGGCTTCCTATAAGGCTGCAAGGTAGCTGTAGCTGAAGAGCTTTTACCCTGCCCAGCGAGCGGTTTCTGGGCAGACCCAGGTGCCCACGGGCTTTGGGGACGCAGGAGCCCGCCGCCAGCACGGCCCCTGCCTGCGCAGGAGCGGACGCAGGAGCCCCCCGCCAGCACGGCCCCTGCCTGCGCAGGAGCGGGGTCCTCGGTGGGGCTGGACAGTGGCACCGCTGCTGCCGTCCCCGGAGCCCGGCCTCGCGCTCCTCGGGAGAGTTAATCTTCATCAAGAGTCGGAGTTTTCAGCAGTTTTATCTAGAGAGACCAGTCACCAGACTATCTGGAAATCTCAGCATTGGTTATTGTTTTCTCAAACAATAAAAGTCTTGTCCTTGGGATTGCAGAGAAAAGCTTGAAAATCAGCTTTTAACATTTCATAGGTTTTTAAAGACAACTTCATAACTCTGGGTGTCTTGGCTCATGAGTTATAAGCATCCTCAGTCAGGTATAACATGATTTTGGGGATTAAAATGTGGGTTTTTTTTTTCTTACTGAAAGCTTCACCGAACCCAAAAGAGATTGAAGATTGAGCAGAAACTCTGATTTTCTTTCCAATAGGAGCTGCCTGTGCTCCTTGTCTATCTTTAAGATCGAGCTCAGAAGAAAGGGCTTTATTTTATCTCCCCTCCCATTGTTTAACCAGCGCTGCAGGATCTCAGACCAGCAGCGGCTGAAGCACACTCTGCACGAGGCCGGGACCGCGGGGAAGAATGTGTGTGACAGTGCCCTGGTTGAGTAATGTTTACCCTGTTCACGGCAGGGACGTCCACTTGGACCGGCAAATATCCACCTGCCAGAGGACATTCTTTTATTATCAGGGATAAAAGGGGTTTGCTGGGAAATGATCAGGAACCAGACATCGTGGGGAGATTCCTATCTGTGGGACGTGTTTAACCAGCTGATGGGGAAAATTTGGAGGCGATTAAAGAGTGACTTTGTCGTAGTTTTGGTGAAGGGCGCGGTTCTGTGCTTTTGGAGCTCGTGGAAAGCTCCCGGGCTCCAGTTATCACTTCTTTCCTTTTCCTTGATTCAGAGATTTTTTTTTAGAGTAGCCCTTAGAGCATCCTTCGCCGAGCCAGCCTGCATCAGCTCTTCCCCTCAGGCACCTGGGAGAAGGAGATCCCGAAATCCCAGGAGGAAGTTCCTTTACCTGGGCGGGTTTTGTAGCTGGGGGTGTCCGTGCTGTGCCAGCACGGCTGAGAAGCTGCCGGCATCCTCCGCAGGCTGAACCTCTCCGGCTGGCGGTCATTTTGGGGAGCTGTCCCCAGTGCCCCCGGGCAGTGGCCGAGGGTCACGGGCAGACGATGCTCTCGGTGGCCTCAGTTGCGAGGGTGGGCTTCGCCGCCGTGGTTTTCTTTCCCAGGAGAGCTGTGGGCTGACCGTCCGTCCACCACTTCGATCCCAGGGCAGTTCAGTGAACCCGGCTGCGAGCACGGTGCCGGACTCCTCGTAATAAATGGCTTTTCGCCGTAGTTGTCAAGGCAGCTTTGTAAAAGACGCTTTTGTTTCCCGTGGGTTTTCCTCAGTTAATTATTTGTGATCTGTAGATGCCTTTCCATGACACATGGCTGATCATATGGTTATCAGCACAGGGCATTTTAGCCAAATTAAATATATTTATATAGAAGACCTGTGCTTGAGCCAGATTTCCCTCCTCGGCAGTGGTGGGCTGCGGTCCGATTTGGAAGTTTGCGTGTGTCTGGTCCCTCTGTCTTCCTGCAGTAATCTGTTAATCATACACTTGTCGAGAGGGAGTCGAGAGGGAAATCGGATGCAGAAGGGCCTGAGAAAAAAGTGAGAGCCGTCGCTGTTTAGAGCTGGGCAGCACTGGGCTGGCCGGCGGCTGCCAGGAGCCGGGCGAGCCTGGCAGAGGGAAGGGCTGGAGGATGCAGAGTCGCTCCCCACGGCTCAGGGCCCTCAGGCCGGTGTCCGAGAGCCGCGGGGACATCGCAGGAATTTGCACGACGGGTGCAAACCGCGCAAATTAAATCACAAGGGGTGCAGGTGGGTGTGCAGGCTCTTGGCCCGGGCTGGGCTCCCACGGGAGCAGCTCTTTCTGCCCCACAGCATTGGGGCCCACAGGCAGTGTGGGGGCTGCGGCCCCAGTGGGCGCTCAGCATCCCTCACCGTCAACTTCTTGCTATTATTTCAGAAGATGGGATTGGGGAGAAGCTGGGAAGTGGCACTGCAGGGAGGGGCACGTTGTCCGGTGCTGTCCCTCCCGTTTATCGTTCAAGGGTGTCATTTAGGAGCTCGCACATCTGTTTGCATCCTCCTGCCAAGGGAGCCAGGGAGGGGTGGGGGGGTTTCCCCTTTGCAGGGCCACTTTCAGGGAGGGTTGGCACGGCCAGGGCACCCTCTCCGGGCTGCCCGTGGGTGACGCCAACGCTTGGCGGTGTTTTGCAGGGGTCCGGTACAGCCAGGCGGCGAGCGGCGAGGCGGCATCCTCCGGGGCCATCAGCCACCACGGCGG
>NW_008825214.1:198905-203112 GCF_000699105.1 Pygoscelis adeliae
CGGCAGGCAACGGCGTGTTTTCCGAGTGCGGCCCATAAATCTGACAGTGCCTCGCTCGGGTTTTTATTGATTGCATGCCTTGCAGATTGAATGTGCGCTGGGTGGATCACTGTTTGTTTTCTCCTGCCAATGACATGCGTATCGATAAAATGCTCATTCATTATTTTTTCCCTAAGCCCTCCCAAGTTTGGAGTTTCGCCGGGGAAGCGCTCTCCTTGCGAGCAGGGGCCTTCTTGCCCCAGAGCATCACCCAGGGCATCTAACCTGCTAGCGCCAGCTCCAGCCCCGGAGCTCCTGCCTCTCCCTGTCCCCTTCCCCACGTGCTCGGGGCTCTGCTGCAAGGGCTCCGCTGGGCAGAGCTGCAAACGCCAGCAGTGGCAGGCAGCAGAGATGGGACATGGGCATCCCTGTCGGGTGCCTGATGCCTCCCAATGCCGGGTGCTGCACGGCCACTGCAAAAAAAGTGGTTGTAAATGTAGGGCTGGGCTGGGTTTCCTACGCCCGAGTGCTCGGGCTGCTCCTTTCTGTGGGTGCCTGGCTGGTGCAAAGCCCTTTGGAGGAGCGCATGAAGGAGCGGGGCGAGGAGGGGGCGCAGGGTGATGGGGAAGGACGGGATGGGATGGGAGAGCACAGCCCTTCCCCGGAGCAGGCTGCCAGAGATTTGCATGTGGCCGCTGCTCTTCCGGGAGGAGGTTTTTTCTGCTGAAAGTGAAAGTCAAACATGGCACTGGGCGGCAGGGCCGAGCCCGCTCTTTCCTGGTTTTCACTTCCATTTTCGGAGGGTTGGCCCTCTTGGGCTGTCGCGTTGGTCTCCTCGCGAAGTTGGGTTGCTGCAGAGGGGCTTGGCATCCCCTCCCTCAGCTATGGCACTGTTTAATTTGCCTTTCCTTCTGCCGCCCTCTGGCTCTGGCTCGTGAGGGTCTCCATGCAGCCCCTCGGGCTCGGACGCTGACCCTGCAAAGCCAAGTGTCCCCCGCCAAGCAGGGGAGATATTGCAGAGCAAAAACCCAGCCCTCCCAGCATGCTCCCTCCACCCCGAAAGCACCCATATCTCCCCAGGGGTGTGTTGAGCCTTACAACCCTGAGCCTTGAAGTCATAAAATGAGTCAGGAATAAAGGCAGCAGCAAGTAGGCACCGAGTGCCCGGGGCGGGGGTCCACGAGAACAAAGCGATGCAGAGCTTGGTGGCAGAGGCTGCCAGCACCCCCCCTGCCAGCTCTTTTTGCAGGGGCCATGTCTGAGGGGTGGGTTTGCAGGAGCACAGAGAGGGACCCTCGGACGGGGCAGAGGGAGCTCACGGTGGCCGGGCAGCACAGGAGAAGGCTGCGTGGAAATGCAGCAGATTGAACTTGGAAAAGCAACTTGTTGAAGTGCAGTAGGCGCTGGCGTGTGGCAGCAAAAGCCCTGCTGAATTATCCCTGCTGCACAGACACTGCACAGCGCTGTCAGGGACCGCTCAGGTCCTCAGCAGCATGCAGCTCTGCCAGCTTATCTCTCATCTTTAAGCGGGGCTAGCTAGTGCTTGCAAGTGATTTAATAAAAATATGCTGTAGGCTGTGGTTTCTAGTAAGTAAACATGTGCCTTTAATACCCCACATGAAACCAAAAGCTGCCAAGGAAGTTGCTGCATCTGAAGGCAATCGATTTTTTCAGGGAGGAGCGTTACCGAGGCTGCAGAAAGCTTTGGTGGTTCACCCTTTCATGCTCCAGTGTTGCCCTTAGCCGTGGTAGTGCCAGAGGGTCTCCCCCGAGGGTCCGGTGTCTGGAGGGTCTTCTCCAGTCATGCGATCTCCAGAGGTGATTTTGGGTGCAATGCTTTGGGTCTAAACCCCCTGCAAAAGGACCCCAGGGTGCAGGTGAGCGGCGTGCGCTCGCCGTGAACTGTTTGACTTGTGCAGCTGAGTGTGGTGTAACCTGGCCTTGAAGAGACTTTGAAAGTGGAAAATACCGGATCAGGAAATATGAGTCACTCCCGGGCTTTGGAATTTATTGATGGATTTGTTTCAATTGCAGCGGGGCTATCTCCAACTCACATGTGCGAAATAAACAAGGTGCTGGGACTGGTGTCCAGAAATGTCACACAAAGAGCCGCAAGGTTGGCTCTGAATCTGGATCGAGGTTGCTCAGTGCAAGAGGTCTAATGAGAGGGATTAGGAGAATGTGCAGCAATTAAAGAAATAAGGCACTTAACCCCATGTTTGTCCTGGGGACCAGCTCCAGTCCTCTCAGCATGCTCCAAGTGCCTTTGTGTGTCTGATCCCTAAACGCTGACCTGAAATCCCGGGAACTGGCTCTGGCTGAGTGCACCTGGCCCATCTCACCAGTATCCTGCCCGTCTGCAAAAGTGGTGACTAAGATCATCACCATGAGGCCCTTTTTATCTGCTTTCTGTCTTTTTTTTTTACTCCCCGAGTTTATATTTCCCACTTTCCTCTACAACCGTGGTGGTTAGAGGTTAATGAGTGTTGAGAGTCCTCAGCTGTCGCCGACAGCAGGAGCTTGGACTTGGGGGACAAAATGGCAAAGGCTCGGGATGTGCCGTGTCCCGGTGCCGTGCTCTGGTGGAGCTGGAAGCCAGTGCCAGCAAAGTCCTTCCCCGCTGCTGCTTCGCTATTTATTAACACGAGGTTCAGGCATCCCAGCCAGGGTCTGCAGCCCCGGGGTGGTGGGAGCTGTGTGCGCTGAACTGAAGGTGCCCCAGTGAGGCTGCAGCCCACTCGCCTCTTGGGAGGGGGCTTTGCTGACCCCCCCCTCCCCAATCTCCCTGCTGAAGCAGGCAGGCAGCAGTGGAGGGGGCCGGGAGCAGCCCCCTTGGCTGTGCCTCTGACGATGGCTGTCCTGCCTTGCTCCTTGGCAGATCTCCGTTTCGGGGGGCGGGCTGCCCCCAGTGAGCACCCTGACCAACATCCACAGCTTGTCACACCACAACCCGCAGCAGTCCCAGAACCTCATCATGACGCCGCTCTCAGGAGTCATGGCCATCGCACAGAGTAAGCACGCGCCCCGAGCTCCCCTCCGTGCCCCGCGTGGACCCCCCTGCTCCTACGACGGGGAGGGGGACACCCTGCCCACTCGCGCCGGCGCTTGACGTCCCTGTTCTGCTCTCTCCCTCCTCCCAGGTCTGAACACCTCGCAGGCGCAGAGCGTACCTGTTATCAACAGCGTTGCCGGCAGCTTGGCAGCTCTACAGCCGGTCCAGTTCTCCCAGCAGCTCCACAGCCCGCACCAGCAGCCGCTGATGCAGCAGTCACCCAGCCATATGACGCAGCAGCCTTTTATGGCCACCGTGACTCAGCTGCAGAACTCGCACAGTAAGGGTCCGGGCGGTAGCTGCGAAGGGAAGGGCCCAAAAAATGAGTTCAGAGGGAAAATAAGCTTGTGCTCTCTTCCTGCTCTCCCCTGCCCAAGCTTGCGCCCTTGGCTGCCGCCTCTCTCCTGCGGGTACCAGCTGGCGCGGGGCTGCGGGCGGGATGCACGGCGGTGTGGGGTGGCCACATCCTGCCTCATCCTCTCCTTCCTCCGTCCCATCCGCCGTGCCGCATCTCCCGTACCGCTCCACTGCTGCCCTGTGGGTGGGATGCAGCCCCCAGCAGTGTTTTGTACGGACTTTATTTTTCCTTCTGTCTTCTTACTGCTAAAACACATGCTTTGCTGAAGGAGGTGGCTGAGCCTATTGCGATCCCTGCAAAGCAGACGCTCCCCCGCTGTGCCCCGAAGGGATCTGGCTTCACCCCTCGGGCTCGTCCATCATCCCGGCCCCATCCCTGCTCCAGCACCGGGCTCTGCAGAGCTACCAGTGTCTGGTCCAGCCACTGCCCTTCGGTCCCCACTGATTTCCCTGGGCGAGCTGGTAGCTGAGAAAGTGGTGGCTTAGAGGCAGGGGGGGGGTTCTTTTCGTGGCTTTTTTTTACTCCCTCTTCCGTTATGGCCGTCCCCCCCCAGCCCCCCGGTGACCTGCCATAACGCAGCACTCGGCTGCTCTGCCCCGGCGCGAGGGCTGTGGGTGGCTTTTCCGTGACGGCTGCTTGTCTCCCTCCTCTCCGCAGTGTATGCACACAAACAGGAGCCTCCCCAGTATTCCCACACCTCCCGCTTCCCCTCGGCGATGGTGGTGACGGATACCAGCAGCATCAGCACGCTGACCAATATGTCTTCCAGTAAGCAGGTAATGGCCAGGCAGACGTGGCCGAGGGTGTGCGGGGGTGGA
>NW_008825214.1:203140-203818 GCF_000699105.1 Pygoscelis adeliae
CAGAGCCCCCGTCCTGCTGCCTGTGGTGGACCTGCGTGTGGGCAGCTGAGGACGAGCCTTGGGGTGCTGAGAACCCCGTCCCAGCCCCTTCACGGACACCGAAAAACCTGCTTGCAGATGGCAAGCATGGTGGGGATTTGGGTGATGGTCTGGCTGTGCTGGATGAAGACTTGTCTAACGCCTGGTGGTACCAGCCAGGCCATGCTCATCCCTGGGACAACTTCACCGGGGCGGGAGCATCCTACTGGGGTTCAGATTGGGCTGAGAAGGTCAGGACTAAGCGGGCTCTGCTGCCTTTGTGTCCAGGGTAAATCGGCCCTGGTTGGAGTCGAGCGGAGGAGCTGGGGTCTGATGCACCCCGACTTCACCCAGCCCGTAAACCTTTATCATCTGCCCGGTGCCGGCGCAGGTGTAAGGCAGGACTTATCCTGGTTCAAATCAGGTGTGCGAGGACTTACTCAGACAATAGTCCCTTTCTAAAAGTCAGCTCTGGGGACTGTGGGAAATATGTGGCCCTTATTGATTGCTAGATAAATAAGAGAGAGCCTTGAACTTGCATTCAGATAAACTTTCTTACCGAGGTTTGACAGGGGAGAGGAAAAAAATGTCTGCAATGACCATAGAGTAAATACGGTGTGGGACTGCTGTGAGACCCCCCCCCCCCTGCCCCGGGATGCC
>NW_008825214.1:203932-216658 GCF_000699105.1 Pygoscelis adeliae
CCCCCGGCTCGGGTCGAGCTCCCATGCTTTGTAGTGCTGGGGGTGACCATTTATCTGCGCCCGCGCATCTCGGTCCGGGAGGCGGTCAGGCACGGCCGCGCTCCTCAGGAGCACCATTTCCTCCGCGCGGCTTTATCAGCCCATCTGGTGTGCGCTCAGCCCGAACTCCCCCTGATTAATTGTGCTCTCCCGCCACGGGCTGCCTTTGATGCCGGGCTGGCCGAAAGGAGCCCTGGGCACACAGGAAATATCCCTGGCAGGGAGATAGCGCCCAGTCATCCCCGCTGCCCGGCCGGGCGCTGCGATCAGCCTACCTTGACGCAGCCCTGCCCGGGGTGGTGGGGGCTCCCTCGGTTTTCTCCCTCCATTACGCTTTTGCAGTTTAATTAAAGCAGGAGGAGGCCTCGCGGCTCAGGAGGGGGGAGATGGGGCCGGGCCCCCGCGGCTGCTGCGGCGAACGGGTGCAAAATGCCGAAGGGGCACGCACCCACCCCGTTAGCCCCCCGTACGTGACAGACAAGCACGGGCTGCTCCTGCAAGCTCCGGGGGCAGGATCTGGCCCCTGTCCCCCTACACAGGGCCAGAGCGGGCGCTGGGGTTGTGTCCCCCCCTGGCACAGCCTCCCAGCCCCTGGGTTCTCTTTTCCTACCAACTGTTAGACGTTCAAGCTAAAGCGGGAAAAATTTATCCTTGAACATTGGGTTTTTTCTCAGCGGCCACCCGTTTTGTTAGCAAGGGGCAACTGAAGTGCTGCAGAGGCAGCACGGGGGCCCGGTAAATGCTGCTCACCCCCCAGATGGCTCAAATACCTAAATATTTTGGTGATATGGGCTTCTGTTGCTGACTGGGGCTAACAGGGGCTGTCCCTTGGCTCTTCCACACTTTGCCTTGGCATAAGGCAAGCACAGCTGGGCATGAGGATGCCCGGCAGTGACGGGCTCCTCCAAGGTGGCCAGAAAAGGCAGGAGGGTCACTTGGATCCCCAGGGGAGTTGCAGTTTTCGGAGCGCAGTTTGCTGGGCGAGGGCTGGGGGCTGCTGGTGGGAGTGCACAGGTAAACCCAGGGGGTGCACAGCCCACACGAAACCCCAAATCTGGGGGGCCGCGCTGCTGCTCCCTGAGCAACCCCCTCTTTGCAAGAGGAGAGGCATCCTCGTGCAAAGCAAAGCTGCCGCCATTCCCCAGCGGCTCTTCTGCACCCCGCAGCCCCCACGCCAGCCCCTGCAAACCCGCTCCGTGGCGGAGCCCGGCTGCTGCCGGTCCTGCCAGTGGGGATGGAGGCTGGGGGGATGTCCCCAGTCCCCCCTCAGGTGTCCCCTCGCAGCCCGATGCTGCAGATCGCTTATCAGATGATGCTGTTTAGACCTGGAAGGGGCAAATACCTCCTGGTTCCTTTGACAACGCTTGAGGCCAAGCCACCATTTTTATTACGTTAGCAAACACCTGATAGCCATGGCCCGTCCCTAATGACATGTCACGGGAGGCTCCTGGCGTCTCCTTATCTCCACGTTACGATGTTTGCTGTGCGCTCCAGCCCACAAGGTCACCCGCAGCTCCCGGCCCCCCACCCCACCGGTGACTAGGGGGACCCCAGGCGGGGGACCCACCCGAAGGGATGGAGAAGGGGCTTCTGCGGTGGGACTGATGCGGCGCTGGGGGCTGCTCAGCTCCTTCCCCGGAGGTGACAGCAACGCCGGGGGACAGCAATGAACATGGTCGCTGGCCCCACTCCCACCCGAATGCAAGTTCCTCATGCCTGGCTGCTCTTCACAGCGCTGCTGAGCTGCGTGGCACAATCTCTGCAACAGCCTGGGCACAAACAGGCCCTTTTTTTATTATTATTATTATTTTTGGGAGGGGGTGGCAATATCTGGCTCAGAAAGTATTTTCCCACTGCCTCCCCCTCGGGGGTGCTGGGGAGGGCTCGGGGCCAAACAGGGCTTGTGCGGCACCACCAAGGTCCCAGGGTGGTGTGGGAGGTGATGCCTCCAAATGCTTTGCAGTGCCCCCAGAGAGCCCCCCACGGTGCTGCCTTCACCTCCTGCCTGCCTGCCGGTCACTGTGCTGTTCTCTCCCTCCCCAGTGTCCCCTGCAAGCCTGGTGATGCTCCACACCTCGCTGCTTTTGCACATAGCAACGGGATCTTATTTTCCACAACATCCCGCCGGTGACCCGCGCGCCGAGCCCGGGGAGTCGCCAGAGCGAAGCCCAGCGCCGCAGCGAGGAGCCCATCAACCCGAAACGGAGCCGGAGGCTCGAGACTCCCCGCGGCCCTTCCGCGCCCTGCTGGGGACAAGCTCGGATTTGCGGGGTGCCCACCTGGGACCGTGCCCCTCCTTCCCTCCGCGCAGTATTTCCAAGACGTGTCTTGGGGATTTTTTTTTTCTTAAGTATTTGCCTTCCAAGAGGCCGTTGGCTCTCCCGAGGAACTAGGAACAAGCTGTACTGGGAACTGGCAGAAGGGGAAGATGGATAATATTTAAGTTATACTCCTCCACCCGACGGACTGAGAGGGACTTGGGTCTGTTACTTGGTGTTTGGAAGGAGGAATTGCATGTGCTGTTGAACTGAGCCAATTAAACTGTAAATATAGGTACAGTCTGCTCCATCCTCACCCTTCCCTGCTCCTATACATAGAGATTTATATAAAAGAAGTAAATTTTGTCCAATGGTTGTAAACTACTGTAATCAAGTGCAATTCCCCCATCTGTATATATTGTTCCCGAATCTCTTCTCTTTCTCCCCCCTTTTTTTTTTTTTTTTGGTAAAGGTCAGAGCTGAGCATGGTTTTGGTTTTGTATTTCTCTTCTTCATTTAAATGAGTTAATTTACGAGGAAAGAGCTGGGCCTATGCAAGGACACCGGTCTGGCAGCACTGGTCTCTGCTCTGCGAGAGGACAGCCGCACGCGTGTCCTCTGCACGGTGACATCCCACATGAAGAAAGGGCACAGGGCGAGCTGAGCGGAGCCCCAGCAGGACCTGGACGATCCATGTGGGGACAGCTGCCGCTACAGAGATCTCAAGGGACTCTTCTGCTTTTGGGGACTCTGAGATGGACTGTTGTGGGGTGGGGAAGCGCTCGGCAGCCCGGTCGACACATCCAGACCGCTGGGAAGCGTTCGGCGGCGGCAGTTTTCAGGTGAGCCTGCAGCATTTGCTGCTACAAAGGTGAATGAGGCTGCAAGAAATTCTGGTGGGATCTTCCTCAAATGGAGTTCAGAGACTGTGTCCCTCTTCTCCCCTCCTTGGGGCGCGGAAGGGACTGGGTGCCCAGTTACTGCCTCCTCTCCTGCCCAGTAAACGGCCAGTACAAGTGGCTTATTTTCCGCCGTTAGCAGGTTGATGATGAGCCTTGTTGGCTCCACCCTTATCAATAAACACGGTGCTCTCGTCCTCATGGTGTCACCTCTGAGCTGCAGCTGGACAGGCGGGCGCTGGGCTGTGATGTGAACACGCCGGTCCACGGTCCCCGCCGGCTGCCTGCCTTGTCTTGCCTGTCAGCAGCTCTTGGAGGAAAAGCTTCTCAGCAAGATCTCCAGCTTGTGAATGAGCCCGCCTCCGCGGTGAGGGCACATCCCAGCTGGGCACCCACCGAGGACATGGGGCTCCACGCCCTCCAGAGCCCTGAAGGGGTTTAGGTGCCCAAGTCCTACCTCCCAAAGCTGTGGAAGCTGTAAAAGGCATCGTCTCCCCTCCCATGAGACAGACACAAGCTCCTCCATACCTGCTCCCCTTCGGAAATGGGTCTCATGCTCCTCAGTTGTGTACATTTTTTCTTAAACTTTGCAGCGTGCGCCAACTGCTGAGAGTGATTTAGAGAGGTGGAGAGCATCCGTGGATGGATGACCACTGCTAAAATGAAAAACACTGGATGCTTTCTTTGGGGCAAGAAAGGCCCTTTTGCTCTGTGTTTGTACAATGTCTAGCGCAGTGGGACCCTAACCCTTGCTGGGACTAATAGGAGTTGCCCTACGGTAAATAAGTCATCATGAATTGGAGACCAATATTCAGAATGACATTTAATTTAATGTATACCATAATTAAATACCATTTCTTCTGACTCATTGGTGCCGTGTGGTCTGTAAATTCCCCAGTCATCATCTGCTGTGGTTTGGCAGACATCGGTCCGGCAGGCAGCGGCAGGCAGGGACGCAGGCTGGCAGCAGTGACATGTCCCTCCTGCTGTCCCTTGCAATGCTGATCTAGGTTTCTACCTGCCTGAACGTGGTGAGTCAAGTATTTCATATGAAGCCCCAGGTATCAGCCAAAAATAGCAAGAGGCTCTAGGAGGTTGGGAGACCCGTGTCTGCACCTTCCTAATGATGCACTAATGATGTCGCCCTTCGTCCAGCACAGTTTATTCCTCATCCTCTGCTAACTTTAGCAGCCGAGTGTTAAGCAAACCAATTAGGAGCTGAGTGCCAGACAAAGCCAAACCCCATCCATTTTGGATACTGAGCCCATGGGTCAGTAAAGCACGAGGGGGAGGCGGGAGGGTGTGCTGTGGTCGCTGTAAAGCTTCTGAAGACCTTTGATTGTGAAGAGCTGACATAGCTGCATGACTCAGAGCACATCAGTAGGAAAGGGTGGGCCTTCTGAAGCAGCAGTGCAGGGCTTTGGTTTTAATCACCTTCAAAAATGTCTGGTTTTGGTTTGGAACCCTTTTTTTTTTTCCATGAGTTAGGTGTGGGCTGCTGTGGGAAAGGCTTTCAGAGCAGCAATTTGGTGCTCATCTTTGTAGCCAGAGCAGGACACCCTGATTAAAAACCTTCCCACGGAGTTTCTTTGTTTCTGTGATTTTTAGCTACCCCAGACAAAAGCTGGAAGCGCAAAGCTGGAAGAGGACAGGAGGCATGAAGACTTCTTGGTCCCTTTCGTGCAGACTCGGAAGTGATGCTCTCTTTTAGCAAAATTTGGAGAGAAAAGATGCAGGTTTTAATCTGAGATCCCCTTTGCACCTCCCTGCTCAGCAAGTCCTTTTCAACACACCGAGCGCCAGGCTGAGCCCTTTTCAAATTCTGCTCCTAAATATCGCATTCCCAGCGGTCAGGGTGGAAATGACTTGGATTCTTCTACTTACGCCAGCTGTGTTTTGCTCCATGAGTGGCTAAGCTTTCCCCAGCTGATGCGTGCCCAGCACCAGGTTGAATTGGTCCTGCAGGGGACCGGGCAATCCAGTGGGAAGGAGCAGGGAGAAAGAAGCACTATATAACCTGCTGCATCTGAGCTGATGCTCCAAGGGGAGCAGTAACTTTTGGGGCTTGATTTCTGCACCAGCTTTAGGATAGACACAGACTGAGAGGTGTGGCGTTTGGGGTGTGAAAACTACGTGTAAAGCACTGTTTGGCGAGTGGCCTGGTATTATCGCTGCTCTCCAGGAAGCCCCACGGAAAAGGTAAGTGAGAACTTTGGGGAAAGGAGACTGAGATACAATCCCACCAGAGAGGGACCTGGAGAGGGAAGGGGGGGAGCGAGCCAAAAGAAAACTGGGAAAAAAGGCATCCAAACAAAGACACTGATGGAGAAGGTGACTACCGTGGAGCAAAGAGTGTGTGACAGAGCAGGCAGGATAAAGTCAATAGTATGAATAGAACAAATTATTAAGAACAGATGGTATTTACCCAAGAGGTGTGAATTTATGAAGTTGCCAAACAGCTTGTCGAGTGCTGTCACCCACCCCTGGGTAGCAGGAGACGGGAAGGTAGAAATCATGGCTGGTTGCTAGAGGATGCTGTGGGTGTTACACATACCAATGCGATGCGTTCTTGGGTTCAATTTTGGATTTAACCTCTGGCTGAGGAAACCTTTCTGCCCAGGGAAATACCATCCAAAACTGCCTGCCTGAGCAGCCTCTGCAGCAGCTGGCCTGGGGCTGGGGCTGGGGCTGTCCCTGCCCAGACCTCACCTTGCACTGGAGAAGCACTGGGTGGGGTGTTTGCTCCTGCAGACACCCTGGCTGCGTCATGAAGTTGTTGGAAAATAAGATGTAATGTCCAATGAGGCTCCTGGAATATATTTTTTTATCTCCCATGGCTGTGGGGCACGTTGCGCTTGTCCGTGATGCAGTTGTTATGGAGCAAAGAAACTAGCAGAAACATGACTGTTCATTTATGGCCAACAGAGTTTTACAGGGCTGGGTGACTATTTTACAGTTCAAAGCTGTGCACAAGGGAATTCCTTGCACGTGAGGACCCGCAGGCTGCCATGAGGCTTTATCGGTCACTCTTCATGTTCATAACAAACTGCAGCCTCCTTCATGGCAGAGCACAGGGACACCGCTGCATTTAATTTGAAGTGCAGGTGTGGGTGCAAAGGAAAAATCCCCCAAATCCCAGTGTTACGGAGGCCAGGGGGTAACACTCAGGGTCAGGGCTGTCATGGCTCTCTACGATGCGAGGACCCGCTCTCTCCAGGGAGGTATCGCTCAAAGCTCGCTGTGTTTCGGTGCTCCTTCCCCAACCAGGATATGCAGGCTGTGGGGCAGGGGAAGGGCACGGACAGGCATGGGTAAGCCCCGAGAGGTGCGGAGGTGGGATGCGGGAGGGCTGGGCAGGAGCGTGATCTCTCCAGAGGAGAGCGCAGCCCGGTGATACCTGCCTGGACGGGTAAATCCCGTGCCCCGACTGCCTCCTGTTTGCGCTGCAGCACCGGTGATGCTGCCGGCGAAGTCACTGGGTCAAAACCAGGTTAGCGCCGCCCTCGCCGCCTGCCCCAGAGCTGCGATAGGGCTTATCAGACCGCGAGCACGAGCCCTCGGTGTGGGGCTGCGGTCGTCCCCAGGGAGCAGGGCTCCTTGGCGCTTATCACCTCTGTAACTGTGGGGAGGAAAGGAGCCAGGGAAACCCCGTCCAGGGCCAAACCCTGCGTGCCGGCTGCTGGCCAGAGGGCTGGGGCACCCTGGTGCTGGGTTCCCCATCCCCAGGTGCGTGACGGCAGCCCGGTGGTGGTGCAGACCTCGCTGCCAGAGCAGTGCCGGGGCTCAGCCGCCATCCCCAGTGCTCCGGTGCTGGCCGGGCTCTGGCCCTGCTGCAGCCGGTCCAGCTCACATCGGCCGGCACCGCGCATGCGGATTGCTAAGGAAGTCCCAGGTCATCCCCGTGGAGGAGCAGACGTCCTGCTGGCCATGAAGGCGACGGCCTCTCCAGGGATACTGAAATACAGACGAGCTATTTCAGCAACTTTAAAAATGTCATTTGGCGTGCATGTAAACGTAACGCGCAGTTGCACAACAGCACCCAGCTCCAAACGTGCGGTCTTTCCAGACTTGTTCTGCCAGTCCAGCCAGATGGCCGGATCTGCTGGAAATTTCGGCAGGAAAACCAGCAGCAGCGGTGTGGGGCTGTGCAGAGCCTTGGCTCTGCTGGGACTGTGCTCCTCACCGGTGCAGCCTGCACCCCGCACACCATTGCCCAGCGGTCCCAGCGCTGCCTTCCTGCACGACAGGTCAAAAGGGAAAGCATTGTCAGTCCCCTGCGGACAGCAAACACGCTCTGCCCTTTGAAGCCTTTGAGCGGATTTGGTTGGGCTGGTGGCGGAGTTTGAGGAGTACACAGAGAGGAATGCAGAAAGTGCTTGCGTTGGGAGGCCGGGCTGTTTGCAGATGTTGCCAGCTCCCTGCTGCGCTGCGGTCTGGCCACGGGAGCACGTATACGGAGCCAGAGGAGTCCCCGCGCCAGGCGGGTGGCAGCTTCGGGCAGCGTGCATTGATCCCGTCTCCTGCTGACATGGGGTCTCCGTGTTGCGTTTGCAGGAGGTCTTCACAAGTCTGTGAAAATGTCAAAAGGTTTGATGGGGGAAAGAGATGTGAGTCATAAAGACCAGCAGCAGCAAACAGCACCGTAACAGTTTACTGTCCTAAACCAACGCATTGCTGCACGCTCTCAGCTGCCAGGGAAAACCTCACTCTCTGCCTGCTCCAGTGCATCTCCCATTGCTCCTGCAGCTCTGGGTGCTGACCTCCACACCTGCTGCTGCGCTGCCCCGCACCGGCCTCCCCCCAACAGCCAAGGGACCTGCAGATCTGGGGGCTCACCGGTCTGCAAAGATCTCAGGGAGCCTTGACATCCCACTGTCCTCCTACCGTGACAGGCCAATGCATTCAGTGCTCCGCATCCCATGGTGGAGCAACCAGGGCTGCCGCTCCAGCTGCAAGCACCAGCAGGTCCATCCCCGCAGGCCTGCATACCCACCGCAGCAGAGTCCGTCCAGCAAACCCTGTGAGCTGCTCCACGCTGTTTGCTCTGCAAAAGTCCTTTGCAGGCAGACGCTCAAGTCGCTCGCTTGCCTTCTCACTGTGAGTGCTACGAGATCTCCCGCGCAGATGAGATGGGCAAGACACCGCCCTGGGTCCTCCGGGGACAAAGGACGGACGCTTTGCAGAAGGAGTCTGGTTTCACCGCGTGTGGTCAGGTTAAACCTCTGGCGTGAATAGACTGAGCCGCGGACTGTATTACATGGGCTGGGGAGCTGGGCTAGCTACTCCTCAGTGCCGATAGGTAAACACCTAAATAAAAGCTCAGAGCCGATGTTCCCAGAGGCAGAGCCCCATGGGAGGCTCCAGGTCTCGGCCGCTCAGCGGCACAGGGAGCCCGGCTCCCCTCGGCGCTTGCAGGGCGCGCCTTCGTTTAATCCTGAAGGGTAATTTACCCCTGCTGCGGAGGGTGGAAGGCCGACAGGTCCTGCGGCAGCACCGGGGCGAAGGAGTGATACGTGCTGCCACGAAGGGTTCGGTGGAGCCAGCAACGGGAGTGCTGTGGGAGCCACCAGCGTCGGGGGGAGAGGTCTCTGACCCCCTGGACTTTATTTCTCTGACCCAGGGATAAAACTTAAAAGTCAGAAAACTCAAATGTGCACTAAAGAGTTGTCCCGTCCCAGTATATGTGTAATACAGAGCCACGCAAAACCTGAACCTCAGACATTTTACGTTATCTTCTAATTCAAGGAACTTTGATTTTACTTTTATATTCAGCAAAATTAATTCTCCTCTCTGTAATTAATATGCTGCTCAAATGGATTCTTAATTACAGATAAATCACAAATCTACACACTCAACTGTTATGCTTTTCAAGTAATAAAAGAGATCATTTGTCTTCCTCAGATGAACAGAGACCAACCAGCACACCATTTCCCCCTTTATGAAGAATTCATTTGCCTTAGAAAGAAAGTCTTTAAAAAAACATTGCAAGGATTTCTTGAATAGGGGATCAAAGCTCCCACACTGCTGGAAACCATTTTTGCTAAATAAGATGTGGGTAAAGGAAAAAAAAGTAAAAGTTTTTTGGTAGTGGTTGGGATTACGACACCCTTGGGAGGGACAAGGACGTGGGGTCAAGAAGTTGTGACCAGGTTAGCAACACAGGGAACAGAAGGGGAGGACAAAGGAACAGAAAGTGGAAATGGACAGATGAATGAGGAAGCATGTTTCTTTGCCGAAAGAGAATGGATGCTACATCAATTCATACCGAGAGCTAAAGGATGAGGGCCTGTTAATGGATTGGGGGACACAGCAGGGATCAGAGGTCATGAGTGCACTCAGCTAGGCTAATTGACTGTTATGTGCATATTAGTGACGATAATGTAGTAGGACAGTGGGACGTGGGGAGCAGATATGCAAAAGTTCCACCGGCAAGCGCTGTCCTGTAATTCCTGTCTTATACCTGCTAAACAAATGCGCGCGCACACACACACACACACGACAGTGGCCTTAGCTGGCTTTCTTCGGGAGGGGAGCTCACGGCGACAGGTAAGCATCTCTGACCTGATTGTGCACGTGAGGAAATCAACTTGCTCACCAGATCTGCTTTGCAATCTTACGGGTTTTTATTTCGGTCCTACGTGTTGGGCATGGCCCAACGACCTGACCAACGCATCTCGCCTGGGCTGCTTCCACACCGTCGCAGAAGTCCCCTGAGCACCCCTGTGGGATGGGGGGGGCTGCTTCGGGGTCGGGAGTGTACCCTGCTATGAACCACCTGCCTGTACCTGCTGCCATCCCAGGGACTGTCTGCAAAAATAACAAATGAAAGGGGGAAAACCACACAGCCTGGGCTCTCCCCCACGTCCCAGTCCAGTCCGCGGGCGTCCTGCCAGCAGCTCCAGGCAGAACGAGGCTAGCGCTTACCCTCCTCTGCTATAATTTTATGCCAGCCCCGGTGTGTCGGAAGCGCCGTGTTCCCAGGCACGTACAAGCAGGTGCAGGGGGTTTAATATAAAGACCACGAGCTGGTCCAATAAATACCGCGTTCACCCCGCCTGAGCGCGACTGTGGCTGGGGGGGCTGTCGGTGCCCCCCTTAGCTGGCACAGGCAGCTGTCTCCTGTTTGCTGCGGTGCAGATGGAGTGAGAACTCCCTGGCAGGAGGCACTTTGCTTTCTCTTTACTGGTTCTTATCAATTATAGGGAACAAAGCAAGCCATCCTTTGCCTTGTGGGGTTTCTGCAGCGTGCACCTGAGAGGGGTCCTTCTCTGGGAGGCTTTAGGTCACTTTGCTCAGCAAAGCAGGAGCAACACAGAAAAAAGAGTGAAATCAGCTCCAGCCGATCCAGATACGGGATCAGTTTTGGAGGTCAGGTGCAGTTTTGAGCTGACTTTTGTGGAATCGAGATCCAGCCTGGCGAGCACTGCTAATAAAACAGGATTTCCCAGGTTACATCAGGCTGCTGGAGCATTAATCACCGCGTCCGTGGCTGGGCTGAGCTGAACGGCCTGTGCTCCTGCACCACACACACCCTGCAAAGGCCTCGCTGGTCATCTGGTGTCAGCGCTGACTTGGCAATTAGCGCCGAGTAATTGATAGAGCAGCATCGGGGAAGCAAAGCTAAGCCCGACGCCGTGACAAGGGCGCTTTTGATTTGCATTAACTTAAGCTGCTCCATTTTTGTATTTCACCGACTTCTCCCTTTCACCCCGGACACACGACATGACCCATCGCAGTCCGAGTCCCGGCGCTGGCCCCTCCAACCGCTCCAGGGCAGATCGACTTCGGCGTAAGGCAGCTCGGCCCCCGGGGCCGCACGTGCTGGAAGACGGGAGCGTGCTGCCGGGGGCTGCTCCTGCCGGAGGGTCCCTCGCTCCTGGCGCACGGCTTTCTGCCCGCCTGGCAGCCGGTGCAAAGGGATTTCCCAGTCGACCGATGAAGAGAATATTTCCCCTTTCCTCACTCTTGAATCTGTTGACAGCATCTCTTGGTGAGTGATGGATATTGGAGATGATTTATAGTTCTTTGTTACACAAATGCCTCCACATTCTTCCCCGTCCTCTCACAGCAACCATTAGTCACTTTTCCCAGCGGAAAAGCAAGAGCCTCAGCCCAGGAACGGCCCGAAGGACGCGGCATCGAGTCTCTCTCCCGCACTGGCTTCGTTCGCTGTAAATACGCCATCGGCAACGGCTCGGCTCGGGGACACAAACGAGGGAAGCGTCAGCATCGTGGTGCTCTGCACCCACCCAGGTCTCCATGCGGCTGCTTCCACCCGTCTGCCGGGAAGTCAAAAGGTTGGCAAAGAAAAAGGGCTATAAATCAGGCAGATCGGGGCTGCGGGGAGGATCGCGTTTATGCAATTTTTCATCTCAAAGTTTGTAATTAAAGCAGTGAATGTTACAGAAGGAACAGCCGTTGCCAGTATCTCTTAGGGCTCTTGGACTTCGGCAATGTAAACGTTTAGCCCTTGAGACTTTTATCACGTAAAATAGTTTTTGTAATGCTGCTGTTGCTTAATTGGATTTCTGTTTGTTGTACTTCAAGAACACCAGGAAAAATATCTGTATTGTTTCATCTGATACAGAGTACTAGGAGACTTACCTGTACTATTGGGTCTCACAGTTTATCATAATGAATAAATACATGAATTATATAAATTCTGATCTTAATCTATGCAAAGTTTCTTGATTGCCCTGAGCAGCTGAGCCAGTTGCTCCGTTGCTCCTGCCACTGCCTCTAGTGCTTCCTTCTTCAAGCACAGTTGTGATGCCGGATTGTATCAGTGGAAAGCGAGGATTAAACAAATTAACTGGGCACATTCCTGACTTTAATTTAGGTGTCACTGGGACTGCTAACCGGTTTCATGTCAAACGCACGCTGAAATGCTCTGTCGACGTGGGTCTTAAAATCAGGAGGGTGGTGCAGGATTGAGCCCCAAGTATTCTTTGACAAAATAGGTTTGAACCGAACCAAGAGAGAACATTCCTCTGCTTTCACGGGGAAAGGCAGAGCCACTTGTCGCAGATCACAAAGGGACTTCCCCGTCGAGCCACGAAGAGAATATAAAACAAGGGATGATCCAGGCAAAGAAAAGTGCTAACAAGCCACCGTTTTGCCTCCGCCGAAATATCTAGGACCTAAGTTTACAACTCTAAGAGGCAGAGCGGTTGCGCCCAGCGGAGCTGATAATCCCTACTTGCTGGCGCTGTGATGGATAGAAGAGAGGCCAGTCCTTCGAGACCAGCTAATGATACTGTAAATCACCAAAGCACAGACATGCGTGAACAAAAACTTCCCACAAAAGCTTTTGTCCCCTTATTCAGCTGAGCCGTTCCTTAAAAACAGCTGAAGCAGTCAGCGCAATTAACTTGCCATCAGGAATACACAAAAGGACAAAATGCTGCCATCGGCCTATAAAGATGTAGAACAGCTTTATGGCTCATATGCCGGATTTGGGAGTTCTGACGCATTCAGACCTCACGCAGAGGATTAAAAATTAAAAAAAAAATAAGGAAACAGGGCATCAG
>NW_008825214.1:217346-222443 GCF_000699105.1 Pygoscelis adeliae
AGGTGATAAAGGGGAGCGGCGGCAGCGTCCCGCTGGAGAGCCTCGACTTCTTCGGGCGCAAGGAGGGAGCCCCTCCGGGGTCTGCCGAGGAAGGCTGGGGGCTCGCGGGGGCTGGAGAGGAGGCAAAGGGTGGAGACCAGCAGAAGGAGGACGGAGCCGGGAATAACGACGGAGAGATGGCAGGAAAGAGAAGAAGAAAGGCAGAAAGCAGCGGAGGGAAAAGGAAAAAGAAAAAAACGCGAGGTATTTATATATACGCACGCGTGTCCCAGACAGAAAGCTCTGATGTCGTTTGTGCTTCTTGCTTCTTTCAGTTCACTTTAAATCTGCAGGTACTGTAGGCCATTTTACCGGGGAAAAAAGAGGCTTCTGAGTTCTTTGGCCGGCCTCTGTCAGAGCTGATAAAATAATCGGGCCAAGATTCAGTGTTAAGGCGTGAGGATGTGGTTGCCACCCTCCTGGAGTCTTCGCTAACTTTAGTGAGAATGAGAGAAAAGAGGTTTTGAGGTGACCTTTTTTACCAAATAATTTTTGATTGGATTTTATTACCGGAAATCTCAATTTTTTTGAAACTTCCAGAAGCAGCATCAATGCCAGAGCTGTCAGAAAGTAATGGAATAAAGTGGATGTCCTCCCTGGAAGCAAAATTCGAAGATGCGAAAGACAAAAAACCTACTGCAGAAAAACTCGAACGCTTGAGAAGAGAAAAGGTGGGACCACAGAATTCTAATGTAGCAACAGATAACTGGGTTTCTGTGGGTGTTTCGTCTGGAAATTGAGGTTCATTTCTGGTAATTTCTCTTGGGAGGAGGGTGACTGAGTGTGGGGAAAATAACCAGAAGCTGAATCCATGTATGTTTAGTTTTATGCTGTCGAAGAAAGAAAGAAAGAAGAGTTTGTCTTTTGCCTTTTAGATAAACCGCTTCAGAAATCAACACAAGATTACTGTTCAAGGAACAGATCTTCCTGACCCAATCGCCACATTCGATCAACTTCAAAAGGAATACAAAATCCACCCTAAAATCATGGAGAATATTCAAGCTGCTGGCTTCCAGGTCCCAACACCAATCCAGATGCAGGCTATTCCCGTCATGCTTCACGTAAGTTTTCTGGTACTGCATTTTATTACAGGGAACATGGCAAAATTTGGAGAGCGGCCTCTCTTTAGGGTCACGGCAGTGGTTAGTTGCGCGGCTTTAGAGGTATATCAACTGCATCAGAGTTCAAAACTTAGCTGTTACAATATTCTTGATCTGTGTTTTTACTAATGTATTTTGGGGTAGTCTATAGCATTAATATTTATGTGAATGTGATTTTTGGGTGGGTGGGTTTTCTTCCTCTTTTTTTTTTTTTTCCTAGTAAAATATAACACCCTTCTTGTTTTTTCTTACAGGGTCGGGAACTTCTAGCTTCAGCTCCTACTGGGTCTGGAAAAACTCTGGCATTTTGTATTCCTCTCTTGACACATCTGAAACAACCTAGGAACAAAGGATTCAGAGCGCTGATCATATCGCCTACCCGAGAACTTGCTAGCCAGGTGTGTGTTGAGGGCAGAGGGGTTGTTGTCATATTGATGTACTTCAAAGTTTTCACTCTGAATCAGTAAAATAGCAGCTTCGTAAATATTTTTTTCCTTTATTACCCTCAGATATCAGAAAAAGCTAATTGAAATGTGCCTTTTGTCTTCTGTGAAATAGCTACATATCTAGCATCTCAGTCTAACCTAGATGATTAGACTAGGGGCTCAAGATTCTTTGATCATATTTTAAAACTGCCCAATGCTTAGGTGCTCTTAACACCTACCTTCATATTTGAGATTGCTACAAGAGTTTTATCTGTTTGTCCCAAACACAAAATTTCAACAAATAACTTCATATTGAGTCTTTGTTATTAAACTGAAATAAAAATTGCAACTTCGGGCAGAGTTCTGTTTTTATTCAAATAGGAGAGGGGGCTTATGGGAGCCACATCGTTAGAGTCAAAATACGGTAGCCAGACCTGTGAGAACTTCCAAGTGAGTAATATGTGTTAGAAAGTTGCATTTTTATTATGCTAAGAAGACTAGACAGCTTTCTCTTAACACTGAAGTCAGGGTGATGTTTGAAACTGTAACTTAGGGATTGCCTCCAGTTTTTCTGGTCAGAAAAGCTAATCAGGTTGGTTTGAAAATTTAATCCCTGTTGCTGCCTTCTCAGACACATCGGGAGCTGGTGAAGTTGGCTGAGGGGACAGGCTTCAGAATACATATGATCCACAAGGCAGCTGAAGCAGCAAAGAAGTTTGGGCCCAAGTCTTCTAAGAAATTTGGTAATTGCTTTAACTACTTGAAGTGCTCCTGAAAATTTAAAAAATGTCACTGTCTTTTCTCTTCTGGCCCGTGCGGTTTTAAAGAGATCAGTTAATACCCCTCAAGACGTGCAATCTATTGCTCAACACTAAAAAAAAGTAGCTGGCGTGGAAGAAATAGGAAGTGAGCCTGACAGTGGACCCTGTTAAATTGTACCTCTGGCAGATTGGATTGGAGCTTGTTTCTCAGGGCTCTGTTAGTCTGGCTTATTTTGTGTCTTTTTTGATGGTTTGCTTTTTTTTTCCTCCCCCTATAGATATACTAGTTACTACTCCAAACAGGCTCATTTATTTGCTGAAACAAGATCCTCCAGCAATAGACTTGACCAGGTACTGAGAATCTTTATCAAATCTGGCTTTGCTGCTAGCTTTGCCACTGAAAAGCGGATGCGTGCGTCGTCCTTGCATCTGTGATGGTCTGTTAGAACTTTTGCCTTCTCCACAAGTGACTCTTACTGAAAAGAAAACCTCTCTGTTCCTAGTGTGGAGTGGCTGGTGGTGGATGAGTCAGACAAGCTGTTTGAAGACGGGAAGTCGGGGTTCCGAGATCAGCTGGCCTCCATCTTCCTGGCATGCACGTCCCACGTGGTGAGAAGAGCCTTGTTCAGCGCAACCTTTGCGCACGATGTAGAGGAGTGGTGTAAACTCAACCTTGACAGTGTTGTTCTGGTGTCTGTTGGAGCAAGGTAGGTGTGCAGTTGCACCCTGACTCTCTCGTGGTTTTTTCCTTTCCTGGGCAAATTATTTGCTTTCTTTGCATCATCAGTTTGCTTGGTTGTATGTCTCTGTTGTTAGTCTTAGTACTGCAGGTTGTTTGTCTCCAGAAAAAACTGCGTAGGCATACAGATCTTTCTCACATGTTGGGGAAGGTGTTGTTTTCCTTTACCCGTTACTTTATCATCAAATAAAGATTATTCTTAGAAGCGTGTACTGGTGAAATAAGTTTGTCGTGCAATATTTCTCACTCACCACGTAATATTTTATGGTTTTTAGTGTTTATAAGTAAACCCTAATGGGGTTTATAAGTAAACCATGTTTATGAGTGTTTATAAGTAAACCATGCTTCTGTTGGATTTCTGGTTTCAGAAACTCCGCAGCAGAGACAGTAGAACAAGAGCTGTTGTTTGTTGGATCTGAGACAGGAAAACTAACGGCAATGAGAGAGCTTGTTAAAAAGGTATTTTGGAGAGACTGAGTATGTTCTGCTTACTTCTGAACTGAGCTGTGTGTTCTGTCAGAGACTCATAATTTCCTAGGGCAAAGACTTCTCTGTGACACATGTTAAACCATTGTCCAAATCTGCTGTACAAGAGGAAGAGTAAGTACCCTACCTATGAAAACTGAGAGTGTTCCCCATTCTTGGTTATATATTTGAGTCTTGCTTAGGAGCAGTTTGTATTAACAGTCTGTTTAATTTACTTGGCAGTGTGAGTGGGTTCTTCACATGGGGTGGAGAAAAAAAAAACACCTGTTCATTTCTGTGGATTAAAATGCAGCCTGATGCTTAAGTTAGGAACCATTCCATCAAAGGCAGTGGAGCTGAACTTGCTTAGTTCTGACTCCCAAAGATTTTGCTAGTCGGGGAAAAAAAAAAAACCAAAAACCCCCATCCTTTAAGATGTAAAATACAAAGGCTGGTTAAGTCTCTTCAGTAGCTCAGTGTCTGCAACCAATAATGGTAAGAAAAGGACTCGAACCTTAGACAAGCTTATTCTTTTGCAGGGTTTTGCTCCTCCGGTCCTTGTTTTTGTACAGTCTATTGAGAGGGCTAAAGAGCTTTTCCATGAACTTATTTATGAAGGCATCAATGTGGATGTCATCCATGCAGACAAAACTCAGCAACAGGTAGGAGGATATAATTTCTTTTCATGAGCCACTTTACAACACTCTTGCTTTTACCTTTCTTTCTAAGGTAACTTCAGGTAACTTTGACAGTAAATTACTGCAGGTTTTTGTTCAGAGGTTTAGTCATATTCATTAACATCACGTCAACTTTCAGGAAACAAGTTCACCTCCTTTCTCAAATTGCTAATTAGGCTGTTTCCACGTACCTTTCGTTTCTTTTCTTTTCCTAGAGAGATAATGTAGTACACAGTTTCAGAGCTGGGAAGATCTGGGTGCTCATCTGCTCAGCCCTACTAGCTCGAGGGATTGACTTCAAAGGAGTGAATATGGTCATTAATTACGACTTGCCAACGAGTGCAGTGGAATACATCCACAGGATAGGTGAGTGATTGTTCACAAATTATGTGCTTTCTCTCATTTCCTAGATCTCTAACGTAGATGCTCTTGTGCATGAGCAAAAATCCTGAAACCAGGCCTCCTCTGTTGCTGCAGCACTAGCTTCTACATCGCTTGAGCCAGTTTATATCTGGGCTCAGCTTTCAGTAAAACTGTGTTACTTTTTGTTGGTCTCCTATGAACCTTAAATATTTTGACGTTTCAGACATACCTGTGCTTTCATTCATTAGGAACAATCTTTGGGGATCGGCTGCTTGGTAGTACGCTTAGTATACTAACATGCATCAGGAGGCTGGGGTTGTGAAGAGGAATATAGAATAAAGGGAGATATTTAAAGTAAAATCCCTACTCTTTGCAAAATTTGTGTTTTGACAGGTCGTACTGGAAGAGCAGGGCACACAGGAAAAGCAGTAACTTTCTTTACAGAAGATGATAAACCTTTATTACGGAGGTAAGTTGGAAACGTGATAGAGCAAAAATGGTTTTTGTGTTTTGTATAGTGTACTGCTG
>NW_008825214.1:222471-226648 GCF_000699105.1 Pygoscelis adeliae
TCGTAAGCACAGTATTGCCGTGCTCTGGAAACCCCACACTGCTGTAAAAAGCTCTTAAAAATAGAGAGAGAAAACTGTACCAACATGGTGGAGCTGCAAGGTGGTACCACAGTATGGGAAAGACTGAGATTTCAATGTTAAGGTTTCTTTTTGAAGCTTTCACTAATGCAGCAAGAGAGAAACTAGCACTTCTTTCAGTCGTGTTGCCAGTAACAACAACATGATGGCTTACTTGGTAGCACCTTTCAGTGAAACTCAGTTATTCTGACTTGAACCTCGCTTAAGGGCAGGTTCAACAGTCTTTACAACTAACTTTGCTCTTGCTCTGGTTTTCCTGAATCATTTGCTGTGTAGTAAGTATGACTACCTCATGCTGTGCTTTAGGGGTTTTTTTTAATCCATTTTTTTAACTTGCCTGTGTCCAAAATCACTTGGTACGATTCTCTGTTTTGGCTTATTGCTTTTTCTTCATCTCCTTGAAGATTGTACTCACCTGGAGTTTCAATTTGCTTAAACTATCCAAATGGAGTCATTAGTTTCATGTAAGCCTTTCGTGTCTTGTTTCTTCCTCACCTTACTTCAAACTTGCTTTTGTGTCTTTATTTCTTGCTTTAAAAAAGCACAACAAAACAAAAAACCAACAACAAAACAGCCAGTTGTGAGGGATTGCTGTTTTCCACAGAAGAAGCTTATCTATTGTCCAAGCACTCGCTGCCAGAGTTAATCTCTTCCCTCCTCTCCTTTCCAGTATAGCCAATGTTATTCAGCGAGCTGGCTGTCCTGTGCCAGACTACATAAAACACTTTCCCAGACTGCAGAGGTATGTTCATTTGAATACTTTACCCGTTTGCTTCCCATTTTAAAAGCCTGCACGCGCGGTGCTGGGTGTACAAGGGTCACAAAAGATCTAGTGGTTTGCAATATGGTTGCAGTTTAGCTGCAAAAGGAATTTTAGACAGGGCGGTTGTGGCAGTTTTTTACCCAGACAAAAATGGAAACAAAAAGAATTCTCGACTTACGGTTTTCCTGGAGTTAACTATTTTTCTATGAGTTCCCTGAAATCTGCTTTAGACTTCCTAGGCCCGTACTCATGCACTGGGCAAGTAAGTTCTTTACTCTTTTGAATTACCTTTAGAAAACTGCTGTAGGGGTGTATGTATCTGTATAGATAAATATTTTTTAATTAGTGCTTCTTTTCACGCTTTTTCATAACTTCTAGTAGTTTCTAAAACTAGAAATCCTTGTATATATATTAGATATATATTAAAATAAAGGTTGGAGACAACGTGGCTGAACTGATCTTGGAATAAAGAACACTGAAAATATATTCAGACCCATAAATCCCTAACAACCAGTAAAGATTTTCATTATTTGTTTTATTTACTTTGGATATTAATTTTTGCCCTTTAAAGTAATTCAATCCTTCTTCACTAAATGTCGTTCTCAGCAAACAGAAGAAGAAATTCATTAAGAAACCATTGACAAGAGAATCCATTTGTACCACCCCTCAGTGCTTCTTAAAAAAAGCCAAAAGAAAAACGTAAGTAGGTTTTTCTCAAGAGGAGGTAAGAGGTGCTGTTTATCCAGAAAAGGCCCAGCAAGCTTCCTCCAAAATAACTGATAACTTGCTTGGGTGGACCACCCAGTCATAAGGATTTTAGTAATGGTGAAGTTTTAGTGTCTATATCTGTCTATTGGAAATTGGATTAATGCCATCAGTTTGCCTCACATGGTGCCACGTATCAGGTGATAGCAAGCTGAGTTTAAACCACTGGCCTTAGAGCCAGACTTCAGACTAGCTATCATTTGACAGAACCTATCTGCTCCTCTGGCAAAGGGCTGGCTTTGTTTTTGATGCATGGAATATTAATACAAGAAGCAGATCTTAAGTTGTAATGACTAGAGCTCACAGAAGATTGGCATGTAGCAGTTTGGTATAGTAGAAGTGGTCATAAAGAACAGCATTACCCACGCTTTGGAGTGTTGCTACTGAAGGATTTACGTTCAGCTGCACTAATACGTTATAAAACAACAAATGTCTGTGTCGCTGCTCTATACTTCATATATTATGTTCAGGTGCCTTGGTCTCCAATGTGTTTCTTGTAGGAAAACCACAAAGGAAAATATTAAGGAAAAAAAGAAAGTTAAAGAAGATAAAAATGGCAGTAAATTACAGACTGTTTCAAAAAGCTGAATAGCAACAGACTACTCGTGAGCTGGGGCTGTGACACCTGTGTCCATACTGAAGAACAGAAGAACGAAGATAGTGGCAAAAGGGAAGGGAGCAAAATATTTATGTTTCCTTCTGCGTGAGGATGGATGTTTACATGCGAGAAAGTCTCTACTGAAATTGCCAGTAGAGGATTCCTGAATGCTTCTTACAGAAGCTGAAGAGTGTGCTCTTGCAGTAAATGCCTTGTGTTTCTGCACAATAGTTCAAAAATAACATGTTTGTGTCACTGTCACACAGTTTTGTATTACTCCTTGGAAATACTGTCAGTTCTGTGTTCAGATTATCCCGAATATGTTTGTCGGACTTCCAGAAGATTCAGTGGCAGAAAACACGCAAAGCTTACTTTGCAGCTGTCAAAGACTTCTCTGGACACTTTAAAAAAACAAAACAAACCCACTTGTATGTGAAAGTAAAGCCTTGCTCCTCCTACTTTTTTGCTTCTATAAAATAATTTTGAAATAACTAATGCTTTACCTGTCTGTGAACTCTAGTAATTTTGTACTGTTTCATATTTAAGCCTCAAAACAGAATAAACAAGGTCATCAAAGATTCTAATACAGAGACCCGCCTGTCTATGCAGCCTTGATGGAACAAGTCTGCAGGCATTATTCCTTGGCCTGTTAACCCAAAAAAGGCCAGGCTCCATGCATTTTCCGCCTCCTCATCTGCTAAGCGTGTTCTCCAGCCACCGTGGCTGTGTCAGAATTCCAGTAATGCAGGAATGGCTTCTCCTTTGCAACTATAATCCTGTACAGGATTGTCTTCTTGCTTTGTCATACTTAATCCAATTTGGAAATGGATCCCAGGTCTGTGTAACTCATTTACAGCAGAGCGCTGTTAATTGCTCTGCCCAAGTGACGACTGTGAAGTTTTGTGAGAAACTGATGTAAAGATGCTCTGCATCTTGTTTTGCTTATTCCTGAGCTAGACTGAAGCCGAGTTATTTTTGCTTTGTTTGCAGAATTGCATCTTATATTTGGATCATATAGGAAATAATGTCTTCATTTTGGCATCTGTGAACAAATTTGCCTGTATAATTTAATAAAAATATCCTGATAAATATATTCTGGTAAATACCAAGCTGCCTGCTGCAAGATATTGATGACATATACAACGTGGAATATGTTTGATTTGGGTGAGAAATTACCAATATTCACCTTTAGAGGCACTGCTAATATGTAGAATAGATGTGCTTATTCCAGTGGCGATAGCAGGAGAGAAAACAGCTTTTGATCATGAGCATCTTTCTCTTGTATAGTAGGGTGCATTTCTAATTCTGCTGAAACATAATGCCACAGTTCTCTTTCTGAGGGATTTAGTTTTAAACTTTCTCTCAGGCTGGGTTTGATTTTAATGTGCTTTCTAACACCGAGCAGTAGCTTATCGAGAAGTTTAAGCAGTGGCCTTGCCCAGGATTTACTGCCCTGTGAAGTGCTGCGAAGCTGTCCTACTGCCCGCCCTCTTTGCCCGAGGGTAAGGAACAACTCCAGAAATTCCACGCTCTGTCATGTATTTTAGCAAGCCTTGGCTGACCTTACGAAGGGAGAGGAGCTGCTTCTGCACAGCTGTATGACTACCTCGTAAATCGTACCGCGCCTCATCAGGAGCGCTTATTTTACAGTACTTCCGAGGTTTTTGACTGGCACGGTTACCATATAATAAAGTATTATTTCCAGTGGCCTCAGCAGGGGCACGTTCAGCAGCTCCTCAGTGGGGGAGAGCTGCGGCTGGGCGTCGGGTCAGCCCTGGGGAAAGCATCCCCGCGGCCCCTTGACGTTTGGGTGGAAGGGCGGCGCTTTTTCGCGGAAAAGAGGTTTGGGTTTAGGTGCCTGAAGCGGAGTTCGCCACACGCAGCCCCGATTTTAAAAGCGTTCTTGAAGAGAAGGCAGGGCCCCTCTCCCCCTTCAGGCCGGCGTCGCCCCGATGCGCGTCCTCGGCCGCCCC
>NW_008825214.1:227244-232116 GCF_000699105.1 Pygoscelis adeliae
CCCAAGCGGGGTATTGGGGTTCTGGGTGGGGTGCGGGGGTCCCAGGCAGGGTGTGGGGAACGCAGACGTGGTGGCTCCGCAGTTTGCTGGGATTTATTTGTATTTTGGGAGCCCACCTTATCCCCCGGCTCGTCTGGGCCTGTGGCAGTGGTGTCCGGGCTTGGGCAGTTGTAGCCCGCTTGGCATCAGGCTCCACAGCCGCAGTCTCAAATATTGGGGCAGAAAGGGATTTTGGGATTTCGCCAGCCCCGCTTGGGTGCCGCTGGTGTCGGCAGCGGTAAGTGTTGCTTATTGTTTGTGGCCGCTGCAGGACGGAGCCTCTGCTCGCCTGCCGCTGCTGTAGGGAGTTTTCTTTTCCCCTCCGTCCCACAAAGGGCACTTCAGCAAAGAGGGAGGACTGAGGAATGGTGTCAGGAGAAAGAAACAGCGGTAAAAGAGATGCGTGAACATGTCGTGGTTTTGGAAAGGCTGGGAAGCTGCACTTCGCTACCTTTGAAGACTTAGTAATTATTTTTTTTTTAATGTAGGCTCTTGCATGCTGTTTATCTGTTGCCCTACTTCTAGGGAGGCTGGGTAAATTTTGCATTTGACAGATAAGTTCATTGAGTTGTCTTGGATATCTGAAGCCTACAGTTTTGTCAGTGTTATTTGGAACGTGAGGAGGGGAGGTCTGCACCCGGGCGACCTTCACCCGCAAGGCGCGGGTCTGGGGTGTTCCCGTCAGCTCTCTGAGCCGGGTCACTGCTCTGCGTTGGGGAAGAGGCATCCAAGGGGTCTGGAATACTTGGGAAGAGAAAAGCTGAAGTATATATGTCCGCCTGCGCGTGCTGTGGGAGGGACGGGAGGCTATCTTTGTGTTTCCCCACGTATATAAATCTGAAACAGTTCTTCTGAGGGGCTGGATAAACAGTCTAACCTTAGATCAACGCTGCCTGCTCAGCAATTTAATAGGAAAGTAACACAAATGTTATCAGCAGACTATAGGTTTTGAAAAATAAAAGGATTTAAAAATCATTGTTTCCCATTGTTAGCATTTCAGTTTCTTTGAGAATGAATCTGGAGGTAGAGGAAAAGTTCCATTCTCTGTGTCTGTATGGATTCTTTGCCTTGTTTCACTTTAATTTTTGTGGATTTCTGCCATTCAAAAGTACTGTGACAGTCCATGTTGTGTTGATAGAGTTGTACTGATTGGGAATTAAGGGGTTTGAAAATCCACTTGTAGACAGGAAAATGTTATGTGTAGTTTGGAGCTTTTATAGTGAAGTATGAACAGAGAAAAGGAGTTGCTTCTCCCCATGCTCCTGCATTTTGACTGAAGCTGTTGGTTTGGTTTTTTTGAAGCTCCATATTTAAAATACTTATCTGATAGGAATTGACCGATTTATATTACTACTTTAAGAGTTGTGTTTAGGGTAATTGCTTCATCTTCCTTATATTTATTTTATTTTGTGCAGTGTATCACATATATTACACTTTGTTACTGTGGTACCCGAAGTACGGTGGCTAGTTGCATGAACCTAGGTGGAAAAGTGCTTCTGCTGTTGAGAACGACAGAAATGCCTGCAGGTGCATTTAAACCATTGTGCAAATAACAAGGAGTAAGAAATTATATTAAAATAGCATGCTTAATAGAGGTCAACAAATCTATATATTTTAAATATCTGGGGTCATAAAGGTTTCTATTGTCTAGAAAGTGCATTTGGTCATTTTAGAGCATACAGTCAGCTAGCTATAAATGTTCTTTTAGCCCCCGGGTAGTATATTGGTCCTTACAGACTGCTTAATTTATCATGCCCATCTCTTTTTTTTTTTTTTTTTTTTTTTTTTTAAAAAAGGGAGACTTCTAATTTTGTCTCTTTATTCTTAATTCTTCTGTCGGTGTTGCTATTTTGAGATAACTGGAAGTCAATTTTTTTTTTTTAAAGAAAGTTACTTCTGACTTTGCTTCTATCACTATATGGTTATCAAGTTCAATGGTTTTCTGTAGTGCTTCAATTAATCTCACAAATGACTGTGCCTTAACTTGCTTTCTCAGCAATGAGAATCAGCTGCTTTAACTAGATGTGGGCATTTCTTTTGCATCTCCGAAAAGTAGTTTAGAAATAAAGTTCCTGTTGCTTGAATAAAGAAGTTGATGGGGTTTATGTTCGTGCATGTGTGGTTGATGTTGGCAATTGCACAGCTGAATCTTGGAGCGAGGTCCGTGATGAATCCGAGCCGCACGTACAGATTACTGTGCTGCAGGAGCTTGCTTTGTTACTTTTAACTAGCTCTTCTTCCAGTGCCCTCTAATTAGCTGCAGGTTTTTCTGTTGATTGTTTGGGGTTTTTTTTCAACAGAGACTTATAAATAAATCAGGAGCTCTGTAGAAAGGGATAAATATTTTATAGTCTGGCCTTTATTTGCTTCCAATGAGCAGTGGTACTTTGCTATGCTTCTTCAGTTTACATTACGTTTGCTGATTTGGAAGAATTCTTGTTGACTGGATTCCCCAACAAGGAGGGAAAATGTGAAGCTACAAACATTTTTCCATACTTGTGAGCTTTTCAAAAATAACTTTTAATATTTCATCATTCTGACAAAACTAAGAATGGTGTATTTTTGTGGTAGAAGTTCTACACATCTGAAATTACACGCGTTTTAAGAGGGTATATTACCGAGGAGCACTCTGTACTGACAGCCTCGCAGCCAAAACAGCTATTTCCATAGGTGAAACCAAATGCAGCCAAAATCCAGTTAATTCACTGGGCTTCAGCCCCTGAGTGGAGAAAACAGCTTTTCTGACCAGCACCGGAGTTCAGTCATGGGTCCCTCTGTGATTTTCAGTCAGCTGTTTGTCTTCGTGACGTTAATATTTGTCTGCTAGAAGTGGATTAAAAATGACCGGATTGCGCACCAGCCGGTTGAATAGACCCTGGTCGCAGCGTGAACTGAACCCAACCCAGAGAAGCCCAGCACTTGTTTTGAGACGAGGTAGCGTGCGTCTGCACAGTGCTTCAAACAGAGAAACCAAAAACTGGGGTGACTGAGGATGATAACACCTGGCCCCGTTGGAAAGCATAGGTGTGTGTTAGTTGTGGAAGGAGAAACTAGCATGTGGTGGTCAGGGTAAAAGAAAAAGCTTCAGTATTAAGAAGATTCTGAGTTAGAGGATGAAATGAAGAGTAATATAGGTTGTCTTGGTGACCGTGTAACCTGCTGTCGGTATAGTGGGTAGGTGCAATTTGCTTCTGGATAAATGCATAATTTAAATTCCTTATTTTATCTTAGTACTCACATTACACAGCTCTTTTATATTTATAAACCAGGTTGGCTTTCGGAACTTCCTGCAGGTTTTGAAAAACTGTCTGCAGTCATTTATGATAGCATTTTCTCCTTTACTCTTAGGCAGTTTCTTTTATATCCACCCTCATGCTGAGGAATATTGAATGCCTATAAATGTGCTTCTCTTTCATGGTATTTTGATGTAATAGCTGCCTGGGACACTGAGTGAGGTTCTTGTTTGGTAAATTACTGCTGACGTGGGTTTCTGAGAGTTGCTTGCAAATGAGAGTTTTAAACTAGGACCTTTTTTGCTGTCTGGCAGCGCAGCACCTGCTTCTGTTTGAAAGTGAGGGCTAGAGATTTTCATTACGATTTCAGCTGAAATTTTAACAGTTCTTCCTCCAGGCGCACTTGGCCCTTGATACTTGAATGAATATTTTTTCCAAGGCACTATTTTTCTTGTAGTTGGATGTAATTGAGAAAATAGAAACTCCATTATTTTGTGATACTTAGCGTTTCAAAGGGAGGGAAGAATGCAGGAGTGGCGGGGTTTCATGGGTAGTTTGTTTCTCTACAGAAAACTGTTAGTAAGCAGCTGAGAACTATTGTCTGGTGCGGTTAATGGTCTTGCTGAATCAGATACTTCCAACAGGAGATGCTTATTCATTCTGCAGTGCTTGAAGGCCTAGCCTACGCTAACAAACTGACCTGTTACCAACCTGCGTAGGTGCCGAAACTCTCTTGTGGGTGATGTCGATGAGTCAAAGCCATTTTAGTGCTGCTGTGGAGGATAAGATCTATTTCTTCCTAGCTTTGCAGCCTGTGACAAAGCTGACGGTGTTGGTGGGACTCTCCGGTGCTTTGGGGGATCCCTGGGAGGGGTGGCCTTTTCCCTGTGGTGGGGTTGGGTTCTGCGAGACCTGCAGGAGCAAGATGAATACGCTGACCAGAAGGTGGGGGGAGGCTTTGGGTGGTGGTGCTGATGTGGAAGTCGAGGTAGCTTTTTCATTCATTTACGTTTGCACTAAAATTACAGACTTTCATGTACCCTTTTTTCCTCCTCTAGCTTCATGTTTCCTGTCGCAGGTGGTTTAGGCCCCCCTCAAGGTATGTATGAACTTAACGTTTTGAGCATGAAGTTCTTTGTTTAGTTATGTTAAACAACTTAAAATAGTTCTGCACTGATGCTCAGAAGTGTGATTATTAATTGAACTCCATAGCTGGTTTTCCCCTTGAATTCAGTACTGGTAAGCTGACTCTTATAACTCTATTTATAAAACTTTCTATGCAATGTTGAAGAAGCAGTGTTACCAGAATGCTAGATGAAAGATCTAGGAAAACTAATCTCCGTTTTTAACCTGAATTTGCCTTTAAGATTTTTGTGTTATTTTGAGTGTGGTATTTAACCTCTTTATGCTTCATCTACCAGCTGTGTATACCCATATTGTGTGGGTGTTGCAAGACCTGGTAAATATTTACAAAGCACAGCAAGACCCTGGGACAAGAGTCACAACCTGTGTGGAAAGTATTAATACAATAGGAGAGCCTCAGCCTTAAATTACCTTTGTTCTCATTCCTGTTGCAGTGCTGTTTAATTAATGGAAAATA
>NW_008825214.1:232144-262111 GCF_000699105.1 Pygoscelis adeliae
GGAGGGTTTTCTTACAAAAAGTCTCGGGGACTGATTTATGGATTACTCCTGAGTGTGTCGTGTCCCTCCTGGAGTGCTTTTGCGTGTGATGTTCAGTTATGCACAGTTATAATTATCTCATGGTGTGCTGGTAACAAATGTGTGTTAGTGTATGTCTCCCAAGATAGCAAAATATGAGATATGAAAATACTGAAACATAATCCACTTGGCTTTATCCAGTGAATTAATACATTCCAGCTTGATTTGTCCAGTTTTGTTGAAGTTTAGCTTTAACTGACAAATATTGTAACCGTTCTAATATATGTAGTGGGCTAATTAACCTACAGACAAGTTAACCAGCCAGATCAGAGTGTGAAGTTGCATTGTGAAATGATGAGTTTATTTCCCAAGACTTATCTTCAAAAGCTGCCAGTTTCTAAGTTTTCCCCTTCAAGAGGAACAGACAATGAACAGCACCAGTCAACTTGGTTAATTAAAGCTTGTTAATTGGAAATTACCCTTTCAAAAATCGTAGGGGAAGAAACCCACAGAGAATCCTTAGGATGGTGGGAGAATTCATCAGCTTAGTTATTGGGAAAGCCCCATAACATTTCTTCCCTTAGACTGACCAATATCTAAACTAAGGAAATTCTGTGGCTGCCTGCAGTGTAGCATATTTTTTTTTATTTTTTAAACAGTCCAGCAAGACTGAGAGTTTTTTCCTTTCCTTTGCTGGTTTAGTTAAAAAAAAAAAAAAAGGCAACCCCCCTACCACCTTTAACACTAACTGGGAGCTTACCTTGTTTATTGTTTCATTGTAGGGATGATTCCTATGCAACAGCAAGGATTTCCAATGGTTCCTGTCATGCAGTCCAATATGCCAGGCATGATGGGAATGAATTATGGTTCTCAGATGCCTCCTGGACCCATGACCATGCAGGTACGTGGCAATGAAATGTGGGCTGAAATGAGATACCTCGGTGCTTGTCTGAAAGGTGACAGCTGATGCCATAGTCCCCTTGCAACTGCAGTGGGGGTAAGAGGGTGGAACTTGGCTAAAACTGAAGTGTGGGTATTAGTCCATAGTGGGACATTGTATTTTGTAGTATTCACTTTGAAGATATTTCTAATTAAAGAATTCTCCAAGTTTCGTTGGGATCTGGATAGAGAGAGTGGGGGAGTTTAGCATACATTACTCACTGTTGTAGAGTAGAGAGAAATGAGGGTGTAGTGCAAGGACAGCATCAGTAATATTTAAAGTAACCTGTACGCTATAGCCCACTCAAAGATGTCAGAATCTGAACTTTCATTTCATTATACGTGTTATGACACCAAAGTGTGATAAGAGAAGCATGGTGTCTGAACAGGAAAAGAAACAAAAGCATCAGCAAGATGTTGAGAAGCTACCAGATGCCACCTACTCCAAAGTGTGGTTAGTAATAGTATTGAATTGTTAAGTAACTATAACTCAGAACTCCCACAACATACCTCTTCTGTCTTTTTAATTTTGCTTCGTGCTTTTTCTTCTTTTGCTTTGGTTTTATGTACTTACCATTAAGGTGGTGTATTGTGTAGTATTTTAAATGAGACCTTTATAAGCAGATAAGAAGTGACTGTGTACACAATCTGATTGATCGTGACCAATTCACTGAATTGTTTCATCCCTTTGTAACTCAAATGCTAGAGTTAATAGAATTAAGTTTCCTGAGTGTAGATGGCAATTCATAAACTTTCTTTTTAAATACCTTGTTCTAGGGAGCAAGGACACTGTTATATGTGCTGTATTTTCTCATGTGACCGCTTTTCCCGCTTGTCCTACTTCTGTGTTTCATTCTCATTCTTTTTCTTGCTTAAAGTCACTTTGTCTTTAGCTCTGCTGTTGCTAATTGAGGAATAAGAATGAAATATGAGTAGCTAATATTATGTTTTCTCTCTTTTAATAGTTTGGCTTTTTCTATTTAGCACCATATGTGCTTATGTACAAATTTGCACTTTGCTGAAATTTAATGTTTTGGCACGGCTTTGTAGCCAAATTGCTATGTGACAAATTGAATTTATTGTATCTTGCCATCTCCTTACACTCCCTTCCCTTCCCACCCCCACCTGGAATTTATTGGATTAATTTTGTAAAAGTTATAGTAGGAAGATGTTTTTATGGGAGCTGGTCTAAAAATAATAAACAACTTTTGTTCTCTTTCTATGTGTTCTGATACCAAACACAAAATGAATGGTAAGAAAAGTAAATTATTTTCTGGCCCCTTCTATATTAGGCAAGCTTTGCTGCTGTAACTGTACCAGAATATATTTCTCAGCAAATATTTCTGATACGGATGCAGTTTATTCAGACAAATCTCCTCCTGGCTGTTGTCGTACACTGTCTCCCTCGGACCCCTGGATAAGCTACGGTTGCAAGATGAGTAGACCACGTTTTGCCAGCACCCATCGTTGGTTAGGAATGTGCTCCTCCAGCAGGGAATTTGAAAGTATTACACAATCACTCAGAATAGGAAACAAAAACCCCAAGAAAACCCAAAAGCATGGTACTGAACCACATGTAGCACTGTAGGATGCCTGTAACCTTCCTGCTCTTGAGGTAGGTTGTATGGATTTGAAGTCTTGATTTTTGCATTTGACCAGAAGACCATCCTGTCTTCTAAAATCCTTTAAGAATTGTAACTCATTATTGAGAGGGAAGAGTGCCATCTACTGAATGACCAGTGCTTTGTTCTGTAGCAGCTAGTCTGTGCTCAGACACTGCTCATCCAACTATTCTTAGCACTCTTAATTTTATGAGATCTACCTAGTTTGCAATTTGGCAGGGTGTAATTGCCAGTGGTTTGGCTTTTTCTATGGGGAAAAAAATATCTTGGAGTTGTATTTATTTTGTTCTAGGGTGGCATGCCCTTAGGGCCGATGCCAGCGACCGGAATGCCTTACATGGGACAGGCTTCTTTCTTGGGAATGCGTCCAGCAGCCCCGCAGTACACCCCTGACATGCAGAAGCAGTTTGCAGAGGAACAACAGTAAGTGACACTTTACTGACTCTTGGGAAATTCTTCTTTTTTTAAGGGGGAGATGTAGTCTGGGGGGGTGGCCCACACAGTAAAACTATTGATAGCTTCTCTAGAAAAGTAGTCCATTTAGGGCTGTAGAATATTGCTGAGATCATTCTATTGCATTTGAAGGCCACCTATGAAGCTAGTAGCGGCTGTCATACCGCTCTGAGAAGTAGAAATGTGTGCACTGAGCCATCTTGAATGTGAGACAGAAGAAATGGAAAAATCAAGCAGAAGCTTACCATGAAAATTGTAATGAAAAATTATTTTTAGATTTTTTTTTTAATCATTTTGCTTCAGGAAGAGGTTTGAGCACCAGCAGAAATTCTTGGAAGAAGAAAGAAAACGGCGGCAGTTTGAAGAGCAGAAACAAAAGCTGAGACTCCTAAGCAGTGTGAAACCTAAGGTATGTCCTAAATAATAAGTGGGGTTTTTCTTTCTTCAGGTTTTTTTAATGGCTTTTAATGGGATGGTCTCTTTCAACAAGCAAGTAATGGGGAACTTATATGAGACATCAGATTACATCTTGAAAAGCATCTGAATAGTCAGTCCTTTACACACTCTTGGTGTAATGTAAACAAAGTCTGGTGTTGAAAATGAAATCAGCTTTTGAAAAATAAACCAACCTGGTATGTAACATTTGGGAACAGATTGAGCCTCTAGACTAGAGAACGTTTGGTTGCTTGTTTGTTAACTTTGTCCAAAGGTTTGGACACTTGCAATGAGCTTGAAGGCTCTTCTCTGCAAGAATGCAAATAGCTGAGTAAGGTTTATATATAGTTCTTGTGCATAAAGCTATGTCTAAAGACTGAGAAACACTGTTATGGTGTAGTCTGCAAAATAAATGCTTTCTAAATATGGGGGTTATTGTTGATGTGCTTCAGGAAGGCACTGCTGGAGAAAGAAGGGTTTAATCTAACAGCAGGCATGGCGAACTTTGTACTGAAGAAGTGTGGATATTGAAAGAAAACTGAGCTGTTCTGTGAATTTTTCAAAATGTGTTCCCTGGTGTTTCAGACAGGTGAAAAAAGCAGGGATGATGCTTTGGAAGCCATTAAAGGAAATTTAGATGGTTTTTCTAGAGATGCTAAAATGCACCCGACACCAGCATCACATCCCAAAAAGCCAGGTTTGTCATTTTTCTCATCTTCCAACTGAAAATAAAATTCTAATGTTTGAAATCCTTAGCAGGGGGAACTAAGTCCAAAAAGTATTTTTATTTGGTGGTACAAAGTGAGTGGATTAACTGTTTTGTAAACTAAAGTGTCATTCTAGCAACTGTTTGCTTGGTCAGGTTATGAGGGTGAAATACTAGATATATCAGCTCCTATTAGAAGACTTGAAATCTTTAAAAGAAAGCTTAATGCACTGTGCTTAATGTGAAATATCACGGAAATTGATAATGCATTTGTTCTTTTCTAGTCAAAGCATTAATTGATGTTTTGCAGAGTGCTTTTGAAGCTGAGAAGTGCTATACAAGTGCTAAGAATGACCAAAACTTCAGTGTACTGTAATAGCTTACTTGTGTACCATTGCCTGGGCATGGTCAAACCGAAGCCTTCTGTATTCTCTTCTCAGTAATTACTACATTTGTAACAATTGCTACTAAAGATTTCCTGTGGGTTGTGGTATAGTTTGTTCTGTGTCTAGCCTGAAACAAAGCTTATCTAGACAAGCTTTTTCCTGTATAAAATCTTTATCTGTACTGTGGATTTGCTCTTTGATAATTTTGAAGTTACAGGTGGTTTCTGACAATCTTCTGTTGTCTGTAGATTTGCCTGTCCTATGTCAGTTCTGTCAAAATGGGTAACTATGCAAGGGATCAAACAGCAGATTGTCTAAATGAGTACGCATTTCTTGCGTATCTTATGATATATTACTGAGCTTTTGAGGATAAAACACTCCTTTAAGGGAGAATGTCCCCCCCGTGCACACCCCCATTATGTCCAGTTTGAAATATTACTTCTCGATTTGTTTTGACCCAGTCTGTTTAAAACAAATAGTGTACTTCCATAGCCAGTGTTAAGAATCAAGTTTCAGTCAAAGTGTTTACATCATAAAAATCTGGGAGAGAAGATGCATGGTTGGAAGTGGCTGCTCAGTTTTACCCTATGTGTTTGTTATGCTGACAATAACAACTCTGCACATCTCTGTCAAATAATGCATCCACTGCTGTTTCCCCCCACCCATTTGCTACGTATACCTAGTATTTGCCACTTTTCCTACCTTTCCACCTGTGAACCTTGTTCCTCATCACTTTGCATTGTGTGTTCATTCCATTTTACAGATCATCCCACATCATCCCCTTCTGCTGTATCTGTTTCCCACTCTGCTTTTCTCGATGATGAAGAATTTAGTGACTTTATACAAGGGCCTGTTGAAATCCCCAAACTGGTGCCTCAAACCACCTCTCAGCCTTTTCAGCCTTTCCATTCTGCTGCTGAGGCTGGGCAACTGCTTTCAGAAAAGGCTGTGGTCCAACCTCTCCCTCCAGCCCAGACTCCAGTGTTATCCATCCTGCATGGTACAACTGGGCAGGTTCCTTATTTTCCTACCTCTGCATCTTCACCCAATATCCATAAAACAGGTAACACTAAAGTATCTTTTCTACATGTCACCTTCTGTCATAGAGCTACGCAGTGTCTTTACTTATTTAGTTGGGTTTTTTTTTCAGTCTGTCTGAAAGAACTAATATATAGACAATTAAGTGGAAACCTGCTGATCCATGGGAAAAGATGATTTAAGTCCCCTTCTTCCTTCCCTTAGAACTGCACTGTAAAAGCAAGTCACGTGTGGATCCAAAGATTGCTAAATATGCAGATGGCTGATCTTAAGTGAACTAAGTCTTGTGTGCTAGCATCGTTGTAAGTCTGGGTAGTAGAAAAAGATACAGTTGAGATGGTGGTATAAAAATAACTATTACGCTAATGTGGAGCACTTGTGTGCTTCCTCTCTTGGAGGCTGAATGGATGTTGGTGAGATTAATGTGAAGAATTTTGCAGATATAAGTAGATATTGGACACTGCTGATACTGATGCCTAGATGATTATGCAACGGTAATTCTAATACAGAAAATAGTTTTGTGTGTTCCTTCTACTTGTTGCTTTTTGTTTGTTGAATTTGTTGTGTATGCATGGTAAGTAAAGGGCAGAATCAGGCTACAAAAGTGTTTGAACAGGGTGGTGCTGTTGGTCTAAGCTGGGATGGATACTCATCTTGATAACTCATCAGTGGTACCAGTAATACTTTTCCTTTGAAAGTGTGGAATTGTGATCTGGGTGGTTAATAACAAAATATAAATAATCCCTCCTGCTGTTTATTCAGGCTCTTCCTTGGAGGAGAAAGCCTTAGATAATGGCTCAAATGAATCTGAACAAGAGCAAACCAAACTTAAAACATCCGAAGTTGGGCACAAAGCCTCGGCTGCAAGCCAAGTTCATCCCAGTCTAACCATCAATGACTGGGATGTTGTAGGTGGACATGAAAGTGGTACCACTGCTGCAGAGGTGCACAAGGTTTCAGAACAAAACATAGCAGTTGAAGAGTGTGGTGAGCAAATGAAACATTTGACAGAATTTAAATCTAATAAGATGCTGCTTGAATGCTAACACTCTGTACACTAATTCTAAGGCCAATCCTGCATAATTTTGCTCTGAATGCCTGCTTGAATAATATGTCAGTGCCTCCTGCTCCTTCCTAAAAGTATAACAACTATGATTTTGCTCTGAACTTTTTCCATGTGGATTTACTGCTGTAATCACTTTTAACATGTTTGTTTAATCAGGTCTGCTGTTTTAAAATATTCTGTCCTCTTTCTTGGGGGAAAAAAAAGATGTCCTCTCTAAAGATTTATTTTTTTAATTATTTAAGGAAACATTACTAAAGATGGTCAATGTCATGGTGGGTTTTCATCTTTTAACTCTGAGGGGATAAAATCTTTTTAGCTTAAAACTCTTAGCTAGTTAATACTTGTTTCCCAGACAATTTGCCGCTCATATGCGTTATGCCTAAAACTATCTGTGCTTTAGGGATCAAAATTCCAAAAGCTGGACTAGATGAAAACTTTAAGCAGGCTTTAGTTCCAATTTGGATTTTATTAAAGCTGACTATTGACTGTTTGGTTTCGTTTTATTCCAGTCAATATAGATCCAAGGTCTCTGGTGCACCCCGATGATTAGTGCTCTGATGTTGTACTTAAGGGTTACATGAAATGTGGGCTTCACTGTAGTCAAGTATGATAAAAATAAATGTAGCCCTTTGTGTACTCTCACTTTACTGGGGGGTGAGAGGAGATGGAGAAGGGGGAGAAGGCTGCTGGTCTGTAGATAACTGAATTGGGCACTTTCTCGAGCAGTTATTTCTCTTCTAGAAGTACCATAACTTTTTATTAATAAAAACTCACGTGTTCCTCTCCTCAGTCATTGGATGTGTTGCTTTCAAGTGTTTTCTTATCCAATGTATTTAAAAAACATCATTGGATGAAATTAAAAGGTTTGAATGGACATTTTTAATAAGTGGAGGGCTTAGTAACACACAGTAAATTGCTAAAAGTGACTTAATTTTAAAGAATATACAGCGTGAAATAGGAGCTGTTCATTTTTTCATTTCACAATTTATTCAATTCACAGTGAATTGCGTTGTTCATTTTGTACCAATTCAACACAATATGATGCCTGATTTAAAGAAAAAGGAAAAAAAAAAGGGTGGGGGGAGAGGAGGTAGGAAATGACCCTGGTTTAAGACTGTAAGACAGCGAGTTTAAATACAGCCTGCAGATGAAGATGGTGTTGGAAGTGATTATCTAAAGCAACAATAGTTCAGAATAGTTCCGAATGTTAAGGGTGCTTTGAAGGATGAACTGAAGTACTTTGTGAGGAACAGAAGTTTAGTATTTAAGTGATAATGCTGAAAAATGGCAGACCCTTAGTCACCTGGATATTATCAAAGTTTTGAGTAAGACTCTGCTATCTATCAACTAAATATGGCTGAGAATTCCTTTTTACTTTTCATACTAATTGATTTTTAAGGGGCTGAGTTTTACCAGAGAGATTCAAGGGTGAGAAGCAAGAATTGGTGGGATGCAGAAGTGTATGGAAGGGTGGTTGAAGCTGAAGAATAATGAGGCTGGAGGAAGTAGCAAATTTATTTTACTTGGCTGGTGAAATGGAAGGAATTCCTTATATTAAAATGTGCTTGGAGTTGTGGGATGATTAGAAATGAGACTGCAGTCAGGAGAGAATCCATGTGGAAGATGAGGAGATGCAAGGGCACTGGGAAAGACAATGAAATCTGAAATGATTCTGATTTTTGTCAGAGCTCCATCCAAGATGAGCGTAAAATCTGCTTAGAGGGAGCTAGATAGGGAGTAAAACGATGAGACTGAGGGGAAGTCTACACAGTGGAGAAGGGAATAACCAGTTCACAGGGAGTAAAGTGTGGCAGATCGTGTTATGAAAGCCTGTAGTAGTGAAGGCAGCTATGACGTCTTCTGGATCTGAAGGCTATGGGGCAATGGATACGTTTTTGTGAACATGGGATAAGATCTTGCTGAGATTCAGTCTAATAGGCTGTTTGTGGATTTCCTCGATAAGGATGTTCTGGTGGAACATTGTGGTTCATATGGTAGGTATGAATTTATTTATTCCACAAGTAGCCCTAATAGCATATACTTGATGAGAAGACTAAATTTGGTATGGCACAGAACTGCTGCTATGAAATTTTAAGAGACAGTGAGACTTGAGCTTCTGTATAGCTAGAAATTAAGAGGGAGGCAAATGAGGAGCTCCTTATTTCATTATGTATATAACCATATTCTGGCTGTTACTGTTGAATAATTCTAGGTATGTTGAAATACATATTCCTGCAGTAGCTGTTTTTCCTCTGAGCACAGTGATTCCTATCTGAAATCTTTGCCTGAAATGCTAAATGATACTGACCAACTATGATCTAGTCTCTAAGATCTTTATAGTCTGAATCTGTATATCCTAATGCAACTGTCTTTTTCTTACTGAATGGGATATGTTTAGGAGTTGGAGTATTCCCTTCACAGGACCCAATTCAGCAAATGATGCCTCCTTGGATTTACAACGATAGCTTGGTCCCAGGTAAACAAAGTGGGCAATATAAGGTGTGAATGTATGTGTGCTTATGTTGCCATTTATTGATCAAAGCATTATTCTTCAGTCATCAAATGAATCCTATATCTTTGATATGTTACATATTTATGGTGGCTTTATCTGCATTTGAAAAAATATGGGTTTTATTCAAGCATGTTAAATGTTTAATCTAGAATTTGTTATGACAGAAGATTGTGCTAGTAGAGGTTGCATTGCTGATAATACTGCTTTCATGGGTAGTCTGGTTTTTGGCCTGTCTTGTAATTAAGCAGGCTCGTTTCTTAAGGCTATTTATCTTATATATGCAAATTACACAGTAAATAGAAAATGAAATGCTGTAGTAAATATCGATTACACTGAGGTTTAAATACATAAAGCTATTATAACTATCTTTTTATATGGATTATTCTGCAATTTCATTAAAGAAACATGTTTTGAAATGGAGCACTGACTATATTTTATATAAAATATTTGCTTGTGTTAAACTTGTCTGTAAAGACCATCCAATAATGTATTTAGATGAAACACAATGATACAATACAATGCCAGAATGCTGTTGCCTTACCTTACACTCAACTTACATGTTGAGTTTGAGACGAAATAGAAAAGCAATCTTAAACTCACTTGAAAACAGCAGTTGTCACTGTCTAATACTGACTCTCTCTTAACAGAGTTGTATAAGAAAATTTTAGAAACCACTTTGACTCCTACTGGAATAGATACAGCTAAACTCTATCCCATACTGATGTCATCTGGATTGCCCAGAGAGACCCTTGGACAAATATGGGCTTTAGCCAACCGCACTACTCCTGGGAAGCTCACAAAAGAAGAGCTCTACGCTGTCCTGGCTATGATAGCAGTAACTCAGGTATGACTAACACTTTGGAGATTAGTGCAAAAAGGCAGTTCACTTAACTAATCTGTCATAGATTGCGTGTTGGCAGAAGTGGCTGGTATAACACACCTGTGGTAAAATACTACTTCTGTTGAAGTCCAGAGGAGAAGCTCCCCTTGTACCTTCAGTGGGATTATAATTTCATGCCCTGCATTTACATTTCAGTTACTCCTTTCTTTAGTGCCAGTTGAGGATAGTTCTTAGATATGCCTACCAAACACATGTATATGTATTTCTAGTAGAAAATACTGTTTTTCTTCTGTTGTATACACATCTGTTTTCCTCAGACTATATGGTTCCTGTATCCCTTAGTCTGCGAATAGCTAGACTTGCTACCTCTCTCCTGAACCAGTGGAGTGTTAATTTTAGGCTTCCGTTCTCTGTCAGCATAGTGTCACCTCTTAGCAGTTTATTTCCAAATACCAGCCCTGTATGAAAACTAAGGCAAGACCATCTCGAGCGACGAAGATCAAAGCTGAGGTACCTTGTTGGAGTGGTGTGTAGGAAAGACGATACAGCACACTAGGTTCAGCATAGCTTTGCTTGCCAGTGCTTACTAGATTGGTTTATTAAAAGCCGAACAAGAATGCTGCCAAATGCCTCTGCCCACCCAGACAGGTATCACTACCCTCTGTGTAACTCCAGCAGTCAGGATTCACTTATACAGGATCTTGATAGCATGTTTTCTTTTGGAAGGTTTACTTGAAGCTTGACCAGTACCCTGCTCTATCATGATTTCAATAATACAAGCTAGAAACTGGGGTGAGAATGCAATATGCCTTTTTGTTGATGTGTACGTGTGTACATGGTTGTCTTTGCTTTTCTGCCTTTGCAGAGAGGAATACCTGCAGTGAGTCCTGACGTGTTAAACCAGTTTCCAGCTGCCCCTGTTCCTACTTTAACTGGATTTCCAATGCCGCTGCCTGCCACAGTGAGCCAGCAGCCTCTGATGCCCTCCGCACCGCCGGTCTCCATGCCTCTTAGCATTGGGCCGGCCGTGATGGGAATGAACATCACGGCACCAGCGGGCGGAGCTGCAGCACAGCCTTCGGGAGGATTTGTGCCATCCTACCCGCCGAGTCAGGTTAGCTCACTCTTGTTGCGTAGCAAATCTCCATTGTCCCGGAAAGAGAATTAGCCTGACTCTTTCAAAGCTACGTAGTGACAACAGACTTCAAGTAAACAGAAAAAATGGAGCTGAAATCTAGCACGTGACATCTGAAAACATGAAGTCACGCCACTAAGGCTGTTCTGTTGTTTTTTCTGTTTCTTTCTGGTGGCATTAGAAGAGGTACAAAAGCATTCTCCATTCCAAACTAATTGCATTGAAAGGGGGTTTTAGTTGTAGTTAGGATTTTGTAATGCACATAAAATGGAATTTTAGGTTAAACTCTACAACAGACTCTATTAGCTGGTAAAATAAGTCAGACTTTTCAGGAGAAGCTGAGGACTATGAAAACCTTTGGTTTACAACACTGTAAATCATGTGGGGGATAAATTTTGCTGTTTGCAAGTATGGTTCATCCTTCTTCGGAGAATATTTCTTCCGATGCCTTTGCTGTGTGTATTGATTTTAAATTATTGATTGATTTAAATTATTATTTGTCCTGTATTAAAAGATTACATGGCTATGATCAATAATACATATAATGTGAAAGGAGTAGAGTTCCGTACTCACCTGTTCTTCATGCGTACTACTTGTAATCCTGTACACCTTGTGTGTGTTTTGCGTTGGGTGAGGTGCAGGCGAAGTGGAAGGACTGACCATGCTAATTTTGCGCGCTTGCGTTGAAAGGCTTTTTCCGTCTTTTGTTTTGTTTTTTTTCTCTTAAGTCGATCATGCAACTCTGAACTGCTTTCATGTTACATGGCAACTTGAAAAGACAACAGTATAGCAATTTACATGTTGTTTGTAATTCAGGTAGTAAAACCAGAAGATGATGACTTCCAGGAGTTTCAAGATGCCTCAAAGTCTGGCTCACTAGATGACTCTTTCACTGATTTCCAAGGGGATGTAGCTGGCTCCTCCAAAGCAGCCAGTTCACAGCACCGGAGCAGGTAGTAGATCTTTGATTTCCAGCCCTTTGGTGTTTTAGAACTCTTAAGAAATGAAATGTTTTCCTCTTTTGTGGGTAGCTGTCTAGCCTGTAATTTTCTTCTGTCACCTGACTTCTACTCTGACAGTTTCTTTTGAAGGTTGTTACTACTACAATTAGGCTTTCTGAATCAAAAATGACATTTGATGTGCCATAGGTGGTTGGCTGTACTTTAGCATTCTAGTCATCATGCTGAGGTAAATTGTGTTTACAAGGTATGGGGATAGGTTTTCAAGTGTTTATACTACTGCACAGGCAATTGAAAGTTACTTCATACTGTGCATTCAGGTGAAAATCTTACATAAAGCTATTCAGAAAAAATAACACTGGGACAGAGGAGTTCTGCATTTAGTGCTGTGTGCTTCTGTTAAAAGTATGACCCCATGTTTGTTGGACTTGATAAGAAACAATTTGCTGACATCGAGGTCTTTCTTCGGGCCCTGAATATGGACCCCAAAATTCATGCAAAGAGTACGACGTTGTACTCTTAAATGACTGAGAACTCCAGTGGACAGAGTTTTTGTTATTTCTATCGTTTCTCTGGCCAGTGCTTAAACTTCCGATAACTGACTATAAATCTCAACTGAAATCTCATTCAGACTTCAGCAGTCTTGGCTTTTCATTTGGGAGACTGCCAAAATGTAATTCCAGATCAGGCAAATTTTGTGTAACAAAATAAGTAAGCATGTTTACTCCCTTTGAGAGTTTACATTTAATCTTTCAAAGTCCTGTGATTACAACATTTCAGTGTTGTTTCCTTTTACTGCATATGGCAAACTTTTATGTACCTCCCAGGTGTCTAATTGTAGACATACAAATTTTCTGTGTGTTGAACTGACTGTTCTTAGTTGCAAATAGAACTAGCGCTTTCCAGGTAAGCAGTGATTACCAGTTGCTTCCTCAACAGTGACGTCAAATGGGGATAATAAAACAAATTGTTCTGTTACGCTGTGCCTAACGGCATTCTATGTAAGAAATTTAATTTTGCTGATGTCAATCAGTGCCACGTGCATCTGAAGATGCTCTGTTTTAAGTATACCTTAATTTGTGTTAGACATCGTTTTGTGGTTAAAGCTATTCTTTTACTGAAAGTTTTAACAGAAACATTGCTTGTAAATTCCACAATGGGAAGGGGTTCATTTAAAAAAAAAAAAAAATTAAAAATGGTGTTTCTTTTTCACTGCAGCAGTTCTCTTTATTCAGTTGTAAAAGCGTTCAGTTTTGAACAGAATGTTACAACGAGCTATAATCTAATTGCTTATGGAGCTTTATTAAAAAAAATGCCATCTGTAGAGTACAGATGATTAACCATTACATTTGCCAAGACTGCATATCTAATAGCCTGTTTTGCAGTGATGTGAAATTTAATTATATTACCATAAGCTATATTTTTTTGACATTGCACTGTCTGTCTGCAAGCATCACAGACTGTCATTAGCACATGTGTGCAAGCGCTAGGTTTGTATGTTGCTTGTAGGCTGCTGATAAGGAGATTTAAATGGCTCTGGAAAGATTCTTGCTTCAGGCCAAAGACCACCATAGAAATTCATTCACATTTTCAATGTGCATAGTATTGAATGACATAAACTAGAGGTAAAATGCATCATTCATATGTAAAGGATGTTGTTCTGTAGAGCTGCCAAGGTCTGATAAGGGGGCTTGTGTGGAGGGCAAGCAAAGCTCTCGCAGAAGTCGTCTAAATCTTACAGCAGTTGCTAACATGGTGTTAGGTTATTATGGCAGTTTTACTATATAAAGTAGAGTGTGTTTATATGCAAAAAGATTTGCTTGTGTAATTGTGGACTGATCCTTATTTTGCTGATAAGATAGCTACCTAAACTCGCTGATTTGCACTGACAGAAATTCAAAGTTATCCTTTCCTTCCTTTTGAACAGTGGTTCCACTTTATTCTCTTTATTTTGCAATATGTAATGAAATATAATCAAAAGTAGATAAGCTGAAAATGTGGAGCTGGCAAAATCTCATGCGATTTTAACTCCACTATATCTAGTTCTATCAGGGAGAATTGTCCTTACACTGCCCTGGGCAAAGTGATAAATTTAACAGCAGTGATTCCTGGGGTATGTCTGTGTGCTTATTGTCTCCTGGGCTAAGAATTCCTGTGGTGTAAAGTTCTGGAGTGTTTTGTGCATGTTTTGGTACAAATTAAAATCAAGAAGGGTGAAAATTGACTTCTAGCCTGAAGAAATATGATTAGGTGAGATAAAGTGCGAATTCACCCATCAGTTACCCAGCTGCCTGCTTACATGCTCTTATTCTTGATAGATACTGAGGTAATTTACATCAGGTTCTTGATTAAGAACTCTTTAGGGTACAAGCTTAGGTTTAGTGATCCAAATTGTGTAGTCATAATAAGAGGCTCCTTTAAATAAAACCTGGAAACGTAGATTTCTTATGTATAAATTAAGGAACTTCTGCTTTTCTGTCTTTTGTTTTTAGTGTTCCTTCTTTACTAATGCCACTCCCAGGTAATAAGACACTCTCGTCAACTGATAAGTATGCTGTGTTTAAAGGAATTGCAGCCGAGAAGCCTTCTGATAGTACAGCTACTTTTGGAGGTAAAAGGAAAAATATACAACCACTATGAGCGATTTATTGCAGTATTTCATATATCTTGGTTTTGGCATTGATAAATTATTAATATTTCAAAATCAGAGCAATTATATCAATATAAAATTTATGATATGAATTCCTAACATCTTTACGTAAATGTATTCCTTTTCTCATATTCACTAGATTGTGGAGACAAGTATAGTGCTTTCCGTGAATTAGAACAACCATCGGAGAGCAAATACTTGGGTAAGCAGTGTGTTTTTTGGTGCTGTTTTAACATGTTTTCATGATTATTTTTATGAGCTGCAGAACTGCCATTGCTAGAATTCTAGAATAATGGTGCTTCCGCTCCTCTAAACAACTTAGCAGGAAGCATCCTGAAAAATAGTGTAATATACTATTGGAACAATCTACAAATTGTAGTTCTAGATGATTCGCGTCTGGTTTGGATGCTTCTGAGTTTTATTTTCGAATAACAGTATGGCTGGAATTTGTTCATTTTAACTAAGGAGAATGTTCTTAGAAGACAGAATAAGATGCTTCTGGACAAAACTGCAACTTTTTTCTATTGTTAGGGCAGAATCTAAACTTTTCATGGTCTCTGGTGCTGTAAGAATAAATCTGATCACTTACTGTGAAATTTGTGTTTAACTGGTTTTGATTGGGAAAAATAAAACCTGATATCTGAGGTGCAACATCTGTGTAATTACAAAAGCAGAGTCTCCCTAAGCCTTTTCCAGAACCATCTATGTCTAACTCATTTATGCAATATGAGTGGTAATCTCATCTTTTTAATCAGATGGGGAAAAACTTTCATTTTTCTTGTCAGTAGACAGATCAGAAGATAAACATATTACTAACTTAACCTGACTTCCATAGATTTATGTCATACCCAGCATTTTGACTCGTTATTAGAAGACAACTTCAGATTCTGGGATAAAACTGCTTACCTGAGTTCACTCCTACTCCTTGATTTTCAAAGACGGAATTCTTTTTTTCAGACACTGAGTTTCTGAAACTCCTGTAATGTTGTGTGAGGTTTTCATGCTCAGTACCTCTTCAGGATTAAATGCATGCAATGAAATGAAATAACGTTTTATCTCTTTCTGTACATGTTCTAGAATATAGAAAATTACTATATTTGCCTGCTATCCAGGTCTGACCACTCTTAACCCTTTCACCAGCTTACATTTCTAATGGAAAAGTTTGCAATTCATCAGTAAGTTTAGTTTGCTGTGATGTTTTAGTTTTGAGCAATGAATAGCAATTTCACGAATATTTGTATTGTTACTGGGCCAAGTGAATTGATTTGGAGGGGAGGGAGAATGGAAGAATATGTCAGGTATAGTCATGGTCCTTTACTACCATTATAAAGAGTATTCTTTTAAATCTTGGTTAAACTAAGTTAAAGTATGACACTGTGGTAGCTTAATTAAATGTTAATGGTGTACTTCTAAAAAAGAACAAAATCTGTTTATTGGACACTTGTCTTAAAGTATGCATCAATACTTTAAAATGACAAGAAGTCTAAATATGTACATGCTGGTGAATGGGTTAAACAACTCAACATTTTTCATGTTCAAAAGAAATTGCCTTATTAAAAAAATAATTGTGTATGAACAGGAAGAAACTTATAAAATTAGTACACCAGAATATTTAATGTAAATTCAATGAAAACATTGTTACCTAATGTTTAATCAGGTTTAAGTTCTAATCCTTACACAGTACTACCTTACATTCAGTATGTAGTTGAACTAGAGATCTGCACATCTTATGATTAATCATGCTGACTTTCATGTGAAAGTCTGTCTCCAAGCTTCCTAGTAAAACTGTAATCAGTCTTAGCAGAAGCTAGAAGATGCCTGAGTTATACTGCATTTACTGAAGTTCTGATCACTTAACACTTTTGTACGTTTAGGTGAACCTGACAGAAGGAAAACAGGATAGATTAAAACGAGAGCTTAAAAATGTTCTAAACCAACATGTTAGGATCACCACCTTGCATTCTTTTCTGCTTGAGGCTTTGTCTCTTCCACCCGTCGGGTTCCCCATTATGCCCAGTTGGGTAGGCTTGTTGGCTGTCTGCCTTCTTTCAAGTGAACTTTTTTCAAAAGTACCTTCAGCCACCGGGCAAGTCCAGTTGGTCTCTACTATGTTCCCCTTTCAGCTTATCAGCAGGGTTGCTGTTGTCTCAACCCTCTGCTGACGCCCCATGAATAAACTATATTTAGGCAATATTTTGAAGGGAAGGAGGGGGAGAGTTGCTTCTGTAAGAAGGCAAATACTATATTGGTATAAGTGAAATTCAAGATTACATTTGTTGCTTGGCAATTATGGGAAGGATGAAGTGGGAAAAAGAACTTGCGTGGAAACTGAGTGAGACAGTACTGATCACCTTTTGAATCTATTGGTCATGGTTTGTTTTGATATTAACTCAGTGTAAAGGGAATTTAATATAACTTTGAGGCTATTTGAAAGACTTAAGTGTTTGCTGGAATGACTGTTAGAATCGTTGACCTTGAAACTCGTGTGGTTCATAGAAGTTGAGTTTGCAGTTCTACATGGAACCTGAGGTCTTAATTTAAGTAGTTTGCTTAAAAACTTCTGACATTGCATGAAATAATTTGCTTGCTTGCATGGTGTGAGTATGATGTATCTGTTGTCACTGCAGTATCTTACTGGTTTTTTTGGTGTGTTTATTCTCAGGAGAGAACCTTGCAGAATTCAAGCCTGCAGGAACCGATGATGGTTTCACAGATTTTAAAACCGCTGACAGCATCTCACCATTAGAGCCACCTACAAAAGACAAAAAAAAAAACCCTACATCCTTCCCTTCTCTGCCTGTTCAGTCAAAACAGCAAACACAAGCAAAGACCTCTTTGAATCTAGCAGACTTGGATCTCTTTTCCTCTACTGGAGAAAACAAGCAGCCATCCTTTCCACCTGCATTTAATACATCAAAATCGGGCTCCTTTCCTCCACCACCCCTTCCATCTACCGCTGCCCAACCAGCACCCAACAAAAGTTCAAGCTTAGCTGATGAATTTGGAGAGTTCAACCTCTTTGGGGAATTTTCTAATTGCGCATCAGCCAGTGGACAAGATGACTTTGCAGATTTTATGGCTTTCAACAATAGCAGTGGATTTTCCGAACAAAAAACAGATGACAAATACAATGCACTTAAGCTGGAGGCCGGTCCTGTTCCTCAGTCTGGCTCATCTGCCAGCACGGTGAAGAGCGGGCAGAGTTCTGCCACTGCTGCTACGCCCACCAAATACGATATCTTCAAACAGCTTTCTCTGGAAGGCCCTGGAGCAGGCTTTGAGGAGGCGAAGGACAACACGCTTTCTTCAGTGAAGAGCGATGATGATTTTGCCGACTTTCACTCTAACAAGTTTTCCACATGCAACAGCGCAGATAAGTCCCTGGTGGACAAAGTCGCAGCTTTCAAGCAGGCCAAAGAAGACTCTGCCTCGGTGAAGTCTCTGGATCTCCCTTCTATTGGTGGCAGCAGTGTCGGCAAGGAGGATTCTGAAGATGCGTTGTCTGTTCAGTTTGACATGAAACTGGCTGATGTGGGAGGAGATCTTAAGCATGTCATGTCTGATAGCTCTTTGGATTTGCCAACAGTTAGTGGCCAGCATCCACCAGCAGCAGGTGAGGAACTGGTTAGATTGCTCTGGTAACGTAGGTGATGGAGATTTCAGTGTTATTCTGTGTGCTAAATTACAGTATTATGCACTAGTCTTTCAGCAGTGAAAGACTTCTAAATCTGTGCACCCGCTAGCCAACAGCCCCTTAGCAGGGCAGTGTTTATTTTTTGTCTTAGATGACTAAAATAGATTGAACAGTTTGAACTCCATGCCAGTTTATTTTTGAGATTTGGCAACATCATATTACTGGTACCTGTTAGCTGTTGTCACTTAAGGGATTTGAGTGGAAAATTTTCCACTAATACAAACAATGTCATTCCATTTATATTAGCAAGATGAATGGCAGAGTGTCTCACTTTAATCTCTTGGTTTCAACAAAGCATTTGGCTTGGGGACTTAACCCGCTCTGCGCTTTTAAAAGGGTAGGCAGAACACTAATTTGTGCTGTTAATGAAAAGCTGTCTAATCAACAACACTAGTATATTCCCGTTATGGTGGGGCTTAATCTGTGTAGCCAGTATTCTGCAGGACTGCAAGTAGAAGTATTGCATTACACTTTTTAGAGTTAAAACCCTCATTGGAATAATTGTGCAAAGGGCCTGTAAATGCTAGCCTCGTGATTGGTAACTCTGGGACCTAAATTTAAAACCGTGGGACTTTTACTTTATCCTTATCAGGTTTTCACCTTCTTTAATTTCCCTTTATGAAAGTACTCCTGAAAGAGTGAATTGACCGTCTCTGATCCGATCGCGTATCATAAAACAGATTTCCCAAGTGTCCTGCTTTTTCTTTTTGTATGTACATAGGAAGATAAAATGTAGTTAAATGTTCTGTGGCCTTCAATAATACGGGAACCACTGCTGTGTTCTAGCGACAAGTATTATGCAGTCAAAGGCTTTTCTGAACAGGGGGGAGCATACAAACTGTAAATGTAACAGCTGTTACTGCAAGAATTGGTTATTTCCATATGAAATATTTCTTCCGTTTTTGCAGATATGGGTAGAGAAAATATACAGTACTGTAATTTTGCATTATATGATATTTTTAAGTAGGGGAGAGAATTAAGTTGGCAACTTTGACATGGAAGATACTCTATAACAGGGTACAAAATATCAGGAATAATTTATTAGCAAAGACATTTAATTTTCATATTACTGCTTGGTAAAATTCCAAGTTGAGTGAGCTGTCAAAAACGTAGCACCTACAGTGTATTCTTGAATGTTTACTTTGGTTTTGAAAGCACTTTTTCCTAATATTTTTCTAGCCTCTTTTGGTGGTAGTTAGACTTATGTAGCTCTTCTAAAGGATGTGAGCTTTTGCCACAGAAATCGGTGATAAATAATTGCCATTTGTGGCAGGAAAGACTTTTTTGGTTTGTTTAAAGGGGTTAGCCGATCATGTGCTTGTTGCTAAACTTTTGAACTCTGAAGTATTAATTAGAAGCTATTTTTATTAAACTTAAACAAGTCTGTATTCTCCTATGGTGCCAAGCTAGATGTTTTTCCACAGGGAGAGTTTTACTCCATTTAACTCTGGATCTCGTAGCGGAGCGTGCTCTGGACGATCCGTTACGAATACTTCTGTGCTCATGTGTTCCTTTATGTATGTTTGATGCATTTCAAGCTATGAACTGCTGATGTTCAAGTCCTTTTTTTCAGTTTACATAAAGTTAAAAAGCAGATTTCCTTTTCTCTTAATTTTCTTCGATCTGTAAACCTAATGTCAAAAAGGGACAGTATCCCTTTGTCATCCTCACTGCTGAGAAATGGGAGACTAGTCATTGGGAACTGCATGTTTGCAAGCACCGTGTAACATCTCCAGTGAAACAGCAGCAGGACAGAGGTGCTGATAAATGATTTGACTTTTCTGACATACCGATAGAGAGGTCTTTACCCTTTGGCTATTGAGATTTCACGTTGCATAGCTTCCAGGTATGGGCAGGTAGGTTGTTTACGCTGGGAATTAGAAAGAAATCGTTGAGTTGCTTCCCATACAACAGACTTTGGTCTCTGAGGGAAGAAAGGTTTTCAGTTTTGCTCTCTCCAAAGGGGATACTGTCTCTTTAAACTTTGCTATAATTCTTTGTGTGGAAGGTAGATTATACTAATGTTGCCTGATTTCTCTTGCATTTACTTCATATAACCCTTTGAGCACTGGCTGCATGCTGTTAGTTTCAACCAGGCTGCTTCTTTTAACCCAAATTTACATTTCACTCTAAGACGAAAGTATTTTAATTAGCACCTAGTCACGTTATATGAACCTAATTTGTTCTGCGTCCTGCCGAACGCTGCAGCGAGAGCGTACCCTCGCCCGGGTATTCTCAAAGGGTTATCCATTTGCTGCACTTACAAATCTGTAAAGTACCTTTTTATTTGGCATTATTGGAGATCTCTGTATATTTTAATCAACTTCACTTTTTTTGCTGCTTTTCCAATGTCTAATTTCAGCGAAACATTTCCTGTGTGAATGTGCCTTCTCAGATCTGCTTTGATATCTCTCTTCTGCAAGTATTGACCTGCATGCTTTATTCTGGTAACGCCCTTACGAGCTCCTATGTATCACTATCTTTTGTGATCTGTAAGTCCTGCTGTGTTAATAAATATTATCTTGGCATATTTTGAAAATGTGGGGATGTGTGTGATTTGTTGCAAACCAGCAATGTGTATCTCTTTCCTGAAAAATACAAAGTTTAAAGTTATAGTATCCCCTTAAGCTGGCAGGTGCCTTTCTCTTGCAGAGCAGCGTGTGGGTGAGCTTCTTTCTCCTCTTCCAATGCTTTGATCTCTCTCCCTGTGCACTTCTGAAACTTTACATGTCAGGCTAAACAATATTTTTTAAAAGAGCAGTTTTTGAGAGGGATTGAATAGAGGAGATGTGTGGATGGCAGGGTTGTTTCTGTGAGTTGGTTTTGAGGGTATGGTGGTAGTTCAAACTGAAGACAGAAATACTGTTTTCTCTGTCCCTTTGTCTCCTCATCTGGATTTCCCTGCTGCCAGCCAAGATTATGATACACCTTTGTGAAGGGGACCAACTGGAAAATGTGTTGCTATCTAGGCCTTTATGAGTAGGAGCCCATTAAACAATATTCTGATATTTATTTAGCTAATCTAGAGTGAGTTAATTGGCGCCCCAAAGTAAAGGGCCCTGCTTCCTTGTTCTGTCTGGGAAGTCTTGGCTTACTAAATATTGAAGCTTTCAAACATGAATGACAGCTGCAAACTTGTGTCATGTAATTATGTCACTTCGAATTCCTCCAAATCCTGGGCCACTAACAGTTTGGGACTAATGTCAAATTAGCAGACAAGGTAAAAAGCTAAAAATAATTGAGATGTGGAATAAAGTTAAAGCATTACGCCAGTGCACACTGGGTTTTTGTAGTTCCTTGCCACAAGAGCAAAAACCAGACCAGAAACCAGAATAGGCTTTTTCTTCTTTATGCCAATCTTGAGAGACTCTAATAGAAAAAAGAAAAAAAATCCAAAACAACACTCCTCTTTCATTCTGGAGAACCAGTAGGTTATGCCTAGCCCTAAAGCTTTTTAAACTGAAGGCTTGAACATAAACCTGAGAGACTTAATTCTGCAGGGCTTGTGCTATTAGTATTTGTTCAGGTAATCATACGTGGAGGAGGGAGAGTAATGTTCATGACTCTTATACTTTATTACGTCTTTGTCCGGACTTGACAGTCAAATTCACTCACTTGCTCTCATTTAGTATAATTCTGCAAATAGAAGAGCTTAACAACACTTATTTATCCTGCGAAGGCCTCTGACAGCGGAGGGTGCGTACGTGTTTTCTGAATGCCTTCCCAGCTGAGCCAAAGGGCGCAGAGACGCAGCAGCTGCCCTGGCCTTCTGCAGGACTGAGCTGAGCTGTCTCTCCACTTCCAATGCAAGCTCAGGGGGTCTTTATTTTGCTGTGAAACATTGTTTATCATGAGAAATAAAACATAATTAGCAAATTCTTTAATTCCACGAGGTTTGAAGGCTTTTCTCTCCTTTTTCCTTCATTTTAATTTATCCTACAGTCAGCATTCTTGACGGTTTCCACCTTGGCAGTGCTAGGTACTGCCATCTTCAACAAAAGTAAATTGGAGTAACTCCCTTATTAACGCTGTTCCAGACTTCACCAGCTGAGAAACGGGCTTTGAATTTTTCTGATTGCTGATAGGCACGATACAGATGGCAGTAGTACATACAAGCCTCTGTATTCTTCTGGTTTCATCTCTGCCTTTATCAGGTGAAGCCCCCCTGGAAGCGGTAAGGAGGGGGTGCCTGTTCCCGTTCAGTCTCTGGACTTCTTGCTCAGACTGCTGGTGATGTTCCCAGTGTAACGGCTCTGGTTGTGGCACGTTGATGCTCTTCCACTAGGAACAGAACTAGCTACCACCTGCATCACCCTAACAACCAAAAAATGACACGAGTTATATTTATTCATCAGAATTTAATATAAACTGAAATATAAAAACTTGAAAGTCTCCTATGTTGGTTAAAAAATCACTAAATATATTACAGTCTTCTGAACGGTCTTTTTCAGTTTTCTTTAGCATATTGCTAATGCTGTCAAGGGTTTTACTTAAATGATTAAACTGTTGATACTGAAGGCTCCAGCTTGTAAATTGCCTCCAGCCATAACTTAATCCTTGGTAGCTGAATTAAATTGTTATAGTTGGCTCAAATGAAGGATGTCAGGTTTTTCTGTAGATGAGATAACACTGGGAAACAGTGTTTTAACTGTGTTTCATCCTCTGTCAGTATTCTCCTGTACATTCCTTGGCAGCTATTGCTCTGCCTCTCTCCAGCAGCTGCGTGGCTGGCTTGTGTAGCTGTTGCTGTCCCCAGGTGATGATCAGGCAGGTTGGACTATGGTATTGGTAGTTCAAAATGGATGGAAAGTCAATGGTAAATATTCCAAACCCTTTGCTTTGGAAGAAATACAAATTGGGTTTGGTTTCTAAAGCTTTTGGAAACTTACTGCACTCCACCATGACACTGTGAAGATCACTTTTTCCATTCTTGGTTCACTAGAAAATATTTTTAAGGGGAAAAAAAAAAGTGGTTACATCATATTTGAATGGATCTGACTCTTATTTTTACAAACACACATGCACCCTTCCCACCCTGCCCCCATCTTTAAACGATTTGAGAATTTATATCCAGTGTGTTTAATCTGGGGTGTGTTTCGTGGTCTCACCAGTGCAAAGCTGGCAGTGCCAATGACACGTGGTTTAACTATACGGGGCATAAGAGCTTCTGGATTTTTAGAACAAAACTAAACTCCAATCTGCTGTGTCGTTTCTGGAAGACACCACAGAATTGCTACTGAGGTTACTAAGGAATACTGTTTTATGATGATACGTTTCACTGAAATCTATTGATACATCTTCTTGTGGTAGGATTATAGGATTCCTAACGCATGATCAATTTAAGATTTGCCCTGCTTCGACAGGGAATTTGCTGTATGCTCTCCAAAAATGCTAACTAAGAAATCACTTTTAACCTTACAAAAAAAGACTGCGTAACCCCGAAACAAAGCATTTTCATGGAATTTTGAATGGATTTAGTCTTTGCTCATTTTTTTGATAAAATCTGATGCTTCTCATCAATTCAGATTCTGTTCTTACTAGAAGTGTCCTCCAGGAGGAAATGGCAGTAGCTCTGTAGCATCTGTCTTCGCTAAGTGTGATGCTTAGAAGTAATTCATTTTTTTTCCACTTAATCATCTCTTGCTTTGAAAAAATATTACTAATACACATGCATCTTTTTAAATTTTGAATTGCCGTACCAGCAAAATGAAGCTTTTATTACATCAGAGGTGATAACTGCAGCATTTTAGCTGGAGCTTTTTTATTCATTAAATGTATCTGTGGTCTTTAAGAAAAAGGCTATTGGAGGAGCAGTTCTTAACACTGCTTAATAAAACAATCTTTTCGCCAATAATAAAGATACCCACATCATGAAGAGCTCTCTAGGGTCAACCAAGAAGTGCTTTTCACATGTAAACTGCTTCTTCACTTATTAGTCTGGTGGCAAGTTGCTCTGCTACCTGTCAGGGGGGAAAAATGTTCCTCTCTTCATTATGCAGCAAATGTGCTAAGAGCCTAGATAAGCCTTTAGTTTTGCCGTAGCTATGACAGAGGTTGTGATTTTACTTCCTCTATTCAAAAACATCTAACTTGTGGCAAATGATTCTATGAAGTGCAGTGCATGGCACAGCGAAACGTTGGTTTTGTTGCAATAGAATAAAAATTCTTATAAAAGCTAGTTTACCTTGGATTGTGGACAGTTACACATACATTCTTATTTTTCATACTTTTCAATAAACTGTTTTAGGGCTGCTTTAGCTGTAAACACTTTGTCTCTGAGCGCAGTATTTTTCCTGTAATATAATACTCTTAGGAAAGTTTATTCACCAGAGTAATCCTTTCATAACTATCTAAATAAAATGTATAGAATTGAACTATTACATTTCATCTCAGCTCTTACACCTATGCAGATGGGTTTCATGTCTGCATGAATTCACGTCGAGAATCTTGAATCTTAGTTTGTGAATAATTAAAATATTGCTCTGCCTTCCCTGCCGTGACCTATTGATTGCAGGCGCAGCACGGGGAGTTCAGAATTCCCACCGAAGCCTGCTGCTCATCCTGCCTGCCCCTGAGCCAGGATCAGATCAGGAGGAGTACACCGACCTGGTCCTTTAGGATGTGTTTTCAGCTCAAACTCTTACCAGTTATCAAAGAAATAATTCACAGTAGATTGTGCAGATCTTCATAGTAGGATCATCACTCTTCCTTTTCATTTCCTGGTGAACACCGAAACAATAGCAATGCTTAAATCTTTCCTTGGTTTTGGAGTCAACACAAATTGAAAAAAAAAAAAAGGGTTGCCTAGTACACGGTGGTATTTTCAAGATCCCAGGATTAATTACAGTTGGCTAACATTTTGGAGGTTATTCTGGCACTCTCTTTAATGCTAGCAAAGCTTTCATCTAACTTCTTTAAACAAAACCGTGTATTTGAGAGCACGAGGTGTGGTTTCTTGTGATAAATTACTGATCCCTTGCAAGTCGGCTCCTTTTCACCTCGGAGCCTTCTTTTTATTCAGTTTTGCCATAAGCAGGTGATTTCATCTCTCGTCTGTTTACCCTTCTGTAAACTGCTTGCTCTACAAATTTAATATTCGAATGGCGCTTTGAAATCTTGCTGTATATATGCAAGGTGCTAACGTTTGTTATTGAGATGCTGTCATGTGCAAATGTAGCAGCTGCAGAAGACTATCCCTTAGGAAAATCTGATGGGTGACACACCATGCCTCGCTGACCCATTGTAAAGGGCCTTTTTTCGCTTTTTTTGTAGTAGCCATTAAACTCTATCATTAACTTGTATATCTGTTGGACTTTTTAATTAGCTATGTATGTGGGTCATGCCTGGAAAGCAGCCTAAAGCGTAGCATGCTCTCCCCTTCCAGTAAAATGAATAAGTGAAGGCAGAAATGTTTTGTTAAAATGGCTTAATCCTCAGGCTGGTGTGGCCCGATTGAATAAAGAGGGCGGCTGGAAAGTCGGCTTGTTCCCACCCTGGCTGTATTAAACCAAGTTGCTGTTACTGCGTGCCAGCCAGTTAAGACCATAATGTTTATCAGAAGAGTCTCAGCTAAAATGATGCTAAGAGAATGTATTTTCTGGTTTGGGTTTGCTTTACCTTGAGCCCGTTTGACCCTAAGCACCGAGCAGTGTCTGAACGTCTAATCCAAACTGACAATTGTTAATGCTGGAAAACAAATGCCAAATGTAGTATAGTAGGGCTTTTTTTTTTTTTTTTTTTTTTTTAATGCTTTAATAACACTACCCAGCCCTTGGCTCTCTGTGCCTTCGCTATGGATCAATCTCAGTCTAAACGTGAAAGATCAGTTGAATGAGTAGCGGACAAAGCCCGCAGACCCTGGTCACTGCTGTAGGCTCCTTTGCTGGCTCTAATGTAAGCAACCAGGCTGTATCTTATACCTGCTCATGGCAGTGAGAAGAACCTACTGGCCCATATAATTGCCAGGTGAGTATAAAAGTTTGGAGCTTTCTACAAAATAATGGATTTCCTGTATACTTAACTGAATAAATAGTTTGTAAAAGCTAAAACAAGATCTTCACAATATTCATGTCATTCCTGGAACCTGTAAGTTTGAAGAGTCGGCCGTGCAGCACTGCAGTAACTGTGATAAGCTTAAACAGGGTTTCTATTTTTTAAAAATTCTTGCAGCATATTTTTATACATTATTTGTATCAAAGCATGAATATAAAATTAAAGTATATTAATACTTCATCGGAGGGAACAGGAAAGTTAGCCCAGTTTTCTGTGTGGTTGGTTTCGATAAGACGAAATAATGCAATAAGATGTTTGAGTTGCTAATGTTTACATTTTGATTGTAGAGTCTGCAGCCAGCATCAGAAAACTGAACTGGTGATCTGTGCAGTCTGTACTGTCTAGAAACATTTATTTTTTTTAGTGTTTCTTCACTACCCGTAGTGGGATGGTGACTTTCAGCTTAAAATATAAGGCAACATTCAAAGGTCAAGGCTTACCTTTATTAAATGGAGATTTTTTTTTTTGTATGAAATGCCTAGGTATTTTTCAGATTATTTTTGTGCAAAGTCTAGTTTAAGCTTCCTTGAAACAACAATTCACTGTGTTTGTTCTTGCAGTTCTTTAAGACTCTTAGCAAGTTGCTATTGTTTTTATGCAGTGTAGAGAGATTAACGTTTGAACTTCAGCTTCTAATTGTAGGGGTTTGTTTTTCTCAGATATAGATGACTTAAAAAGTGCCCCATTTGGAAGCTATAACAGTGGGTCTGCAGTGAGCAGCCTGGCAAGCTATGACTGGTCCGACAAAGAAGACATTCATCAGAGCAAGAAGCTCTCCTCCTTTGTCCAGTCTTCAGGAAGTGGATCCTCTGCGGCTACTTCTGTTCTTCAGAAGAAGGAGACCTTCTTTGGCAGTTCAGAAAACATTACCATGACGACAGTTTCCAAAGTGACAACCTTTTCTAGCGACGATGCTTTACAGGATGTTTCCTTTGTAGCCTTTGCAAACTTTAAAGACTCTGGACCAATATCCAGCGGTCCAAGTGACGATGACATTGGAGACTTTGGTGATTTTGCAAGACCTTCATCAGAAGCACAGGATGCAGCAGCAGCAGCTGACACAAATCAAGAGGCAGACTTCCTTGCTAGTGATATCTCTTCCGAACTGCGAAGAGAATCTACAGATGACTTTGGAGAATTCCAGAGTGAAAAGCCAAAAATCAGCAAGTTTGACTTCTTGGTGGCAACTTCCCAAGGCAAGGTGAAATCTAGTGAAGAAATGATCAAGAGTGAACTGGCTACCTTTGACCTGTCTGTTCAAGGTAAGCCTGCTCAGGGTGCAGGAAGCTCACAGTGCATGTGCTTATCAAAGGCTAATTTTTCTAATCAAATTATAAATTAGCCAATGGGGATTGTTCCAAGGACTACTGGAAACAAGATGAATCTTCTCATTGATTTGTGTTCTGTTTGGAGCAGGTCTCGTTCTAGAAGAAAAAAATTGTTGTGCCAAAAAATTGTGAGAATTGAGGAACTGGGGAAATTTGCACCAGTCACTGAGTAAATAGAAGGCTTTCTTCTTCTGGAGTAGTAGTGCATCCCTTGCTACTACTTTATTCATTTTAAGTAGTCTGTGCCTTTATGAGTAAAAGACTAACTTGTTTATATCCTAACTTTTCAGGGTCTCATAAAAGGAGTTTAAGCCTAGGTGACCGAGAAATAAGTCGCTCTTCACCTTTACCAGTTTTGGAACAGCCATTTAGAGATCGTTCAAATACTCTAAGTGAGAAGCCTGCTTTGCCTGTCATCAGGGACAAATACAAAGACTTGACTGGGGAAGTTGAGGTAAGGAATTATCTGGAATACAAGTAAATTGGTGATGACTTTCATCAGTGTGATATCAAGGGTGTTCTGTATCCCAACTCTTTGGGACTTTAGCTATTGGAATTTAGGGTGTGATTCGAAGATGGCATCTGGGTAAGGTTAGATGTTTTGATTGGAAACTGCTCATAAAGGAGGTTTCTTCTTTGCTGTCTTTAAAGTCTTGTGAAGTGGGAAAAAAATGCTGTTGTCTGAAAGTCAGTCAGAATCACTTGACCTTGCAGTCTAAGCTTGTAACTGGAAATTAGTTACGACTTAAATCTAATCCCAGCTTTGGCACTGAGACCACTGGCTTTGGGAAATGGCTTAACTTTTTTGGCTCTGTGGTAGTTATGTTTCTTGCTCATCTTGAGAATAGATGGTAAAAGGACTCAGATTAAATTCTGCTAATCCCCATTTCTAGAACAGCAGACCTGTAATAAATGTGGCAGGGGTAGGTATGTGCAATGCAAACTTTTTACCCATTCATATATGTTCTTCCTTTTGAAACGAGTTCTAACTCCCAGAAATCAAATTCTAGAGTTCAGGTGCAAAGACAATATTTAAAGAATGGGGGAAAATTAGGAACAGGTATGTTAAAAGTTTACATACCTAATCTGCAAATAGTCTCTTAAAATACCTGTCTACTGTATGTCTATGGTGATAGGAGAAAAGGAAATGTGTGTAGGAACAAGATTCAGACTGTCCTTTTCTTTCAAATAGGAAAGTGAGAGGTATGCATACGAATGGCAAAGATGCTTGGAGAGTGCCCTGCAAGTAAGTGTATAGTCTCCTCCGAAACCTTTTCCTCCTTCCCGTAGGTACCATCTCATTCAGCGTTTAAGACCATATAGGCATAGAAAGGGTGTGAATCAGGCCGAGCGGATTATAATTTTTAAACCAAAAGCTGTCACACAGCAGAAGCGTTACCTCCTCAGTTAAAGATCCTATACTAATCTCCCTGTCATTTGTGATTAGTTTGGCTTTTGCCTAAATTTTCAAGTTAATGAGTTAATTTGGTGTTCCTGTGTTTTGGGTGCCCAGTAAGGCATGTTGTTCGGGGCATTGATACCAGCATCTGGCTCTTCAGCACTTCTTGAGAAACAGGCTTGTTTAATGTGCTGTGCGGAGGGGCCGTTAATTTTCTGATAATGGGCGTCAGATCTTTCACAGCCAGATTAGTTTTCCTTAAAATTTCTTCTTTGCGTTTGAGTATTAGACAGCCAAAACTGTGAATGCTATTATTAAACTAGATAGCAATGCATGCATACTCTTAAAACTATTATTTTGGTAATGAAAATATTTGGGGGAATACATTAAGGTTTTAAATGTTCATACTTTTCCCCGATCTACTTACAGTTACAGCATGAATATATAAAAACAGGTGATGGAGTATGGCAATTATTTCTTATTTAATTTGCCTCCTTTTTTGCATAACAGTTTCTGTTGGGGACAATCTTGTTCGTAATAATTATTTTAAGGTAGATAACACCATCAATTTATGAAATTGATTTCCACCAGGTCATAAAGAAAGCAAATGATACCTTAAATGGAATAAGTAGTTCCTCTGTTTGCACTGAAGTTATCCAGTCTGCTCAAGGCATGGAATATTTACTAGGTATGTTTTAATTTACCATGTCTCTTACATTGAAAGTTCTCCTCTG
>NW_008825214.1:262780-276580 GCF_000699105.1 Pygoscelis adeliae
AAAAAGGTATTATTTTTTCACTTAATCTTTGTCTGCACCGAAATAATGAACCACTCTTCTGCTAAATAAATATAACTACTACTTTGAAATAACCGTCCACGACCACCTTTCATGTGCCATGCCTATTTTGTGCTATTTCTGAGTTAAAGTTTCAGGAACCTGTGCTTGCAGTGAATTCTCTGCAATCCTCCACTGTGTTTTATATCAACAGGGGTTGTTGAAGTCTACAGGGTAACAAAGAGAGTTGAACTGGGTATCAAAGCAACTGCTGTTTGTAGTGAGAAACTCCAGCAGCTGCTGAAGGATATTGATAAAGTGTGGAACAACCTAATAAGCTTCATGTCACTTGCTGCTTTAACGGTAAGACCAAAAATAAGCTATGTCTTTACTAAAAGAAATGTCATAATTATATGTAAAGTGACTTCACGGGGTGTCCTAACTTTACAGTTTGTATTTTTCTCTTGCAAAATGGAAATGCACTTGTTTGTGAAATCCAGTTCAAAGTTCTCTGTAAGAAAACTGTTATTTATGTACAAATGGGATGTTATCTTACTTAGTGTCTTAATGATTTAGATGATATCCTACGTGTCTGTGGACCTCTCCAATAAGGGAAATATAGTAAAATTTAAATAAGCCATTTTATGGAGCCAGAATAATGTGGACATATCCTGTCTTTGTAATATCCCTGCAATTAGTTTTAATGCTCACGATACAGGAGCACACAATGTAGCAACACAGGAATAACTAAACTGTTTTCCTTTCTCTCTGCATTTGGAAATGCCTAAATTTGTTTTGGTTCCTCGTACAGACTACATAGCTTTTCCTCCTCTGAATAGAACTGCCAGAAAAAGCTCAATTGCTCTGAGACAGCCTGGTAGGAGCCTGAGACCCTTCTACATAACTGGGCGAGTGTTACAAGGAGAGATGGTGAGGGGCTGTCTGAGGGGTAGCCTTTAAGAGAAGGAGTGCCCCATGGGAAGGGTCTGCAAAGGAACTGGGAAAAAGAGGGGCACATTGGGGCCAGGTACAGAATACACACAATTAGAAGGCAAGAAAATCACCTTGCCATTAAATACCTTGCACTTTTTTGTGTATGTATGTTGCAGGAAACACAGTGTGCAAAATTACTTTCTTTAACCACGGTAAAACTCATATTTTTAGGGAATCATCCCTCTGTAGGTGTTTGATATTGTCTTGCATAATGGATCCCTTCAACTCAGTATATACCTAAGGAGTCTAACTCTTAGTTAGTATCAGTACATCGCATCAAGCATCAATAAGCAGATCATTACCATGGTTAAGTTTTCACTGAGCATTTTAATTTGCAGCCTCCTCCTTGCAATGCTACTACGGCCACTAAAGCTTTTTGCTCCCCAATAAACACTTGTTTGTAAGTAAGGCCCAGACTACTCGGTTTCTGCTTGAAATAGCCATCTTCAGCTCACTGTCATTCCCTGCAAAACAGGTATTATAAATGATCAGTACCTTTTTACACGCCTTTTACACATTTTAAACCTCTCCAGTACAAACAGTGGTGGCAAGCAGGTATTTCTGGTGATGTCCTGTGTTGCACAAAGCCTGTCATAATATGAAATTTATACTTTCAATATTTTACTGCTTGGCAGATGAAGTTAACAGACTGGGATTCATCTGTTTGAACTCTGGCATTGTTGATAGTAACAATCTAAAAAGCTATCAGGATCCTCTCCTGATGTAAGCAAGTGGATTAAAATTTAGTTCTTAAAGTGCTTTTCCTTGGAAGATTACAGGGATTACCTTAAAGTCCAAAGCTTGGCCACCTGTTCTCCGAGCTGCAGCGGCTCCTGGCTGGTAGCAGTCCAGCTAAATTTTAAACATACTAGGAGCTGCGAATAATGCCTTCTCATATACACACAGTACCTCTGAAGTTATCTAAGAGACAGGGACTCCTGACTTCTGTAGCTCTCAAAATAGTCCCTTTTTGTTTCTCCTCTTCACCCGGGTCACTGCAAGGTGTGGAACCATACCTTCTTCCCCTGGTGTTGCAGTCACGTATCCTAAATGATGCAGAAGTGCCAGTTAAGTAGAGAGAAATATTCTAGCTCAGAGGCATGTGCTTGGAAAGGTTAATTTATCTTTTAAAAGGATTTTGTTACAAGGTAATTTTATGCACAGCCTTGTGGTTTTTCACTGCGAATTACAGGATGACCTTCTCATTTGCTTCACTCATGCATTTGGTAAACAAATATTAGAGTGCCTTTATTAATTTGATTGATCTACTTAAAGATTAAAGGGTGTTTTTTTTCAGGATTCCAATTATTCTTGAGCCATTCAGCAGGGGAGCGTGATCAGCATACCTAGAGTATGGATTAAGAGTACACGTGTTCCATGATCACGCCATTTTTTTAAGCTTCTTGCATTTCTAGTCATTGTTTTTATTTGAACTACTATCTTCAAGCAAAACTTCCACAGTTTTATAGCATCCTTATGCAAAGTTTTAAATTACCATTTATCTTGTGGCTGAAATGTAAGATTGTGTACCGGAAAATATGTGACTATATTAATTTATTACTTATTCGCAGGCTTATTCTCCCATCCTTTGCCTCTCTTTAACCTGAGCTTGCGTATGGCTGGTGACCTTAATTCTTCTATGGTTTGGTTAACCTTAATATCCCATTTTGTACTGCTGTGCCATATTCTAGCTTCGGAAAAACCTTCAGAAAGGATAACAACTGCCCTTTTTTGATCAGGCAATAATGTGGAATTCAGGACAATAAACACTGATACAGACACCACTTCAAATACTAGTGAAAGCTGTGCTGGCCGATGGCTCGTTTCCTTGCAGCTGCACAAATAGTTGTTGCATACCACTGTTTATCTTCGTCCAGTTCTTAATACGCTGCAGTTGAAATGTAGCAGCCGCCGCCTGGGCTCTTTCCTCAGAAGTTTCTTCCCCTTTTGATGTGGGAACATGGAACTTAATTCTTTCTTTTTGTAGTCTAACCCTTTCTCAAGAGCTTGAGTGTTACAAATTGATGCTGATGGAGATTGCATAGCAGGGTTGCAAATAGATACTAATGGTTTTGATTAAATCACACATCAGTTTATGAGAAAATGTAATATGTCATCCCTGCCATGTTGCCGGTGTGATACCATGGCTCTCGGTAGCAACCAGATCGATAATTTTTATCATGATGTCTGAAACTTTTTCAGTCACTGAAAATGCCTAAATTTTGTTGTCTCGTTTCTTTAGCCAGATGAAAACTCACTGGATTTCTCTTCTTGTATGCTGCGTCCAGGGATTAAAAATGCCCAAGATCTTGCCTGTGGAGTGTGCCTCCTAAACGTGGATTCAAGAAGTAAAGTAAGTATAATGGCCTCTACTGTTAAATTCATCTCTAATTTACAGTTTGGACTTTTATTTAGGCCTTGGGTGTATTTAAAACAAATTCATGGCTATAATTTGTAACTGGAAGTGACAAAGGCAAAATCTGACCTATAGATGGGACTCAAATAGTCCATGTCCTATATTCATTGGGCTTCGGGTATGACACAGATGTAGATAAAGGGTTGAGTTAAATTGTTCATAATGGGGAAGAAACTGGGATAATAAGACTTTATATATATTTTTTAAAAAAATAAAAATCTTTTAATGATTTTTCTTTATGAAATGCATCTCTGAGGATGACCAGGAGGGGACTATTGCAATTAGCAGAGCTGGGAGGGAATCCCAGGATATGTACAGAGTAATGCCAACCAATTAACATATATCGGCAATTTTGCTGACTTTTTGGTTTCAACGTTATTTCAGAAAGAAGAGAAACCTGTGGAAGAGCTTCCTAGAAAAGTATGAATCTGTAAAAAACATATTCTTTATAGAATCATTCTTAGTTGAGTGTGGAAGGCTGAACTGCTAACTGGCCTTCAGCTGTCATTCTCAATTGTACCAATCATGAATCCTTTTCTTCTAGTCATTTTTTGTGACCGTAACACGTGATCTGATCAACTAACATGCTCTAGAGCCTCCCCCTTGTCTTGTCTGCATGCTTGTATCTTGTGAATAGCTTTCTGGTTTTGTGCTACTTCTGTTGTGTGGTAGAAGATTCACTGCAGTGAGTTTCTGAATTTGTAGCTGCCTGCGTGCCTGTTGCAGAAGGGGGAAAACTGTAGGGTTTTTTTTGCTACAAATATTGACTTTTGGCTATATGTAGTAGGCAATGGCATTTTTAGACATCTCTGCAGGAAATCCAGGGTGTGGGGAATAGGGTTAGAATATTTTTTTAAATAGGTAGCTGTGAAGCATTGGAAAGTATCTCCTAGCAACAAACATTGAGATGTTTGAAGCTTGTTCATGGCTTCACACACTCTTCAGAAGCTCCTATTGTAAAGCAGATACAACTAACAGAAGAAAGTAGATCAAATTCAACCTGAAATAACACTAACATCAAGAACTGCACCTGCCTAAATCACAGCAAAATTTGACACAGTGAAATAAATGCAGTAGCTACCTACTGGCTGGGAAAACAAGCATTTATCTTGCGTGGATACATAGCAGAAGTAGAAGATGCATGAAACAAGGCGAGTTAGTTGCCAGATGTCAGATCAGACAGCACGCTAATCAGATGGCTCCCTTAATACAGGGTGTAACAGGCAAAGTATGCATCAGGTGTGGTGGTTGGAGTTTTTTTTCCACCTGCAAACACTTCGCAGACTAAGATAAAATTTTGTTTATTGGGTGGTCTGTTCAGAGCGAGAGGGCCCTACCATGCTGTGCCATTCTGGGGTGATACCTGGGCAGTACCCATTTTCCACTCTAGCTTCTAGATCCCGGAGTAGATGAGACTGTCACACTTGTTTCAATTCTTGTGATTTTAGGCCTTTAATTCGGAAACGGATAACTTTAAGCTGGCGTATGGAGGACACCAATACCATGCAAGCTGTGCAAATTTCTGGATCAACTGTGTGGAGCCAAAACCTCCAGGTCTCATTTTGCCAGACCTGCTCTGAAAGCAGTTGCACTGAAGATGGAGTATCAGGTCGAATAATGCAGGACACTTGGGGTAAATGGTGTGATAGGGTAAGTGGAAAGGCTTGGGGTGTGGTTAGTGTTTGAAATGTTTCGGTTTGATTTTTGTACCATAATGGGCTAAAGCCACTGTCACATACAAATTGCTCATGAAGAATCTCACTTGAAATGGCTGGGGTTTCAGAAATAACCAGAAAAAAATGTAGTGTGGCAAAAAATGCGGCATTTCAGTCTTTCTCAAGATGAAAGCGGGTTAGTCTTTGTAAAAAGCAGTCTGCTAACCAAGTGCATAAACCTCTGAGAGAGGCCAGTACCTAGCTTCCAAGAAAAACTGAAATGCTAGACTGATTTGCATGGAAGTGACCGCTTAAATACTTGAAGTACATATTTGCAAATAAATCTTTTCTTTAATGTTTTTGGTATATGGACCATGATGTTTTTCTTTAAATATTTGCTGCTATAATATTACAATGCATACAATGCATGAGTCACAGTAACTTTCAAGGCAAAATGAATTATTGACTTAGAAGGAATGAGACTGCGGAGAGCCATCGTATATTTATACTTCCACTGTTCTGTATTGTAATTATACTGTATTCATATGCATAACTGGTTAGTACTGGGGGATAAGGACTTGAGAAAATTCTTGAAATTTTCCCTATAATATCTGGATTCTTTAGTACAGGCAGCTGCATTTTAAAACTTGTAGTCTTTGCTACTCTGTTGTAAATATAGACAAACTCTTTCCTTGGACTTGTCCTGAACTACAGATATGATTTGTTATGTTTTCACCTTTGGTAACTGTGTGGCTGCATCACTGTCAAAAACTGGACTCCACTGATACAGCGTGTCTGCTCCTGTGTGTGTGTGTGTGTATATATATATATATATATAACCTTTTTTGTATGTTACTGTGCTTTTCTTGATGGGCTGCCCGTGTGTAACTTGTGCAGTCTAGTGCTACCTGTAGTAAGGTGTTTCTGACTCAGAGCTGGCAGCACAAGACGGCCCTTGGCTCCTGCTACAGGTGGGTGTGATTTAACACTGAAAGTTGCTCTTCTCAAGCAGGCTATTTTTTGAAGCGGGCTGTTGCACACCTGCCACTTCATTGCTTATGGTAGGTACACCTATCTGGACAAAGGAGGTTGGTATAATAGGCTATCACAAAATGTTCCTCATACATCTAAAGTACCCAATTCTCTCTTCAGATACAATATCCAGATGACAGTGCAATCAGCTTTAGTGCTAGTTACAGAATTTTAAACCTAGTGGGAGCTTCATGGCATTATTATAAGAGCCTTATCACTATACAGTCTTACTCAGTCTGCAGTGAACAAAGCGGGGTGTATATCCATCGGGTACAACTTGCTTCTTAATTCTTTGACTTAAGTTTCTCAGATCTCTAGAAAATCTCCCTTCTCTCCAAAGATCTCAACAGCTTTTCCAAGTTAATCTCGCCTCCATTATGAGTAGCTGACATTGACCGGTGGTTATTTGCTGAAATAGAAATTACAGTGAGGAAAAATTATGCTTCATATTTAAAAAAAAAAAAAAAAGGCTTAGTTATACTGAACTGTTATACCAAATGAAACAATCTTGGCTAATAAGAGTGCTAGGTGTTTGGCCCCTTATTGAGACAAATTAAAATAAATCTTCCCGCTGGCTTGAAATTAGCTCATTCATAAAATAAGCAACTTGTGCCTCCCGTCGCAAGCTCAAGCTAATCAAGTGGCAGATTTTCAATAGTGTGACAGTGACCGCCTGCCTTCTGTTGCCCAGTAATTATCAAGAAAAGGGCAGTCACTCATTGCTTGCTCTCTGTTTAATTTATTAGGTGTGAAATAGTTACAGCAGTCAGCACCGTAGCTTTTGACCACATACATTGTTTTCCATCGTAATTAGGGGCTGCTGTACACATCACCAGTGCAAGTTCCTATCGATGTTCGGGGTCCGCTCAGCGCAGTGAGCCAGCGCTCACTTTCGCATGCTGAAGTACAGAAGCACTTAAGCATTGTCTGACTTTCCAAGCAAATGCCTCGTCTTGCTGCTAGCAAGGGGACTTCTCAAGTGGTTTTGAGTATCTGGCTGACGCAAAGGCTGTTGCTTATGAAATGCTATATTAGGAAAAGAGCGTTTATTGTTAGCGTGGGTTTCCACCACAGTTCCTGAACACTTAGCTAGATAGGATTTTTTTTTCTAATTAAAAGAGAACGCCACAAATAAAAGAGGCCACAGTGTGAAACTTAAAGCAACCAGTATTTCAAATACAGTCCCAGCTATATTGTCATAAAAGCATCTTTCAGTGATGTTTTTCTTGTACTTGTTAATGTACTCGTTAAGCAAGTAAGTTCCCTCTCTGAGATGTATCCGGCATGTCTTTTGGCCCATAAAAATAAGGAATCGACATTTACAATTATAATTGCAGCAGAGCTTACTGAAGTATGACACTACTGCTTGCTTGCTCCCTACAGCAGGGAAGGCAGCAGGCAATATTACTGCGTTTGTGGCAAGCAGAAAGCGTTCTTCTGAACTGAACACCTTTACGTCATGGGAACACTCCAAACGTTTTGCATGTAGCTACCCTTGATAACGGCATTGCACAATGAGGATCATCTCACTTACATATCTTAGTCATTAAAATGACTCACTGTTGCATTCAGCATCTTCTCAGATATTACGTTGCCAGCCAAAGCCCAGTGTCCTTGCAATCTGTATCCAAGGTTACAGTATTTTCTACAGTGCGTTGTAACAGACCACGCTCCCCGGCTTCCTTTGCATACGGGCTAATGGACACGCTGCCTTTTCCTTTGGTTGTGTTGAATTTTATAAATGTGACTCCTTTTTCTGCATGTATTCTTTCAGTAGAAAAAAGTGAGAAACATGGTTTTGCTTTTTTTTTAATGTATGTGTTCTCTCGCGCTGCCTTGGGGTTACCTATGGAAAGTGATTTTTCTATGTATTTGTGTATACTTGGAATTTTAACAGATTATTCGCTTTGTTATTTATATATCACTTTGCCCAGTTGTACTCCTGATGCTTCTGTGCTATCTTCGTGTGTTGCAGTTTCTCCTTGGTGGTAGGAGCGCTGGGGAGCAAACAGGCTGCTCCAGCCTGTTCCCCCGCCCGTCCGCTGCCGTGTTTTGGTGTGGGTATCTCCCCGGGCTTGCTGACCCCCACTGGCTGTAGCCGCTTGGGGGGGTTATTTGTGGCGTGGGAATTGTTACGTTCTGCACTTGACCGTTCGCTGACTTTTCCTCTCTGGCAGCAGCTTCTCTTCACCTGGGTTTGTTCTGAGCTGCTCCTTCCTTGAGAACCGGGCAGTATGTATGGGAAGCGGTAGCGAAGTTCGACCTAAGGTTGAGAAGAAGCTCATGGAAACCCAAGGAATGCTCCGATTTCTAGTCAGCCACATGTCACACTAATTAAACTTGAAACAAAACCTGCCTTTTCAATAAAAACTGCTATTGTACAAACTACTCTTTCTGAAAGATTTTTTCACTTTCTGGGCCTGTATTTAATTCCAGTTCTCAATATTAAAATATAAATGTCATGATTTTATGAAGAAAAGTGGTCAGAAAACTTCTCTTTATATTGTGACTCTTCTTTCTTCCCTCTGGGTGAATGTTATTTGTCTTCTAGAAGTGGTTTTGCGATTAGTAGTTGGAGCTGTTTTGGTTTGTGCTATGCTGGACTCACAGCTGATATTTGAAATCCAATGAGAATAAGTGTTATTAATTGACTTTAGTACATTGTTTACTCCCTTAATTCTTGCAATGCTTTATAAATCCTTTGTTGACATTCAAACCTTGTTTTCAATAAAGAGCTCGTTTCATATCTGACCAACCTGTGAAGCGGCTTGTTCCAGGATGCAGCCAGAAAAAAAAAATGTTGCTTTTGCTGCTTGCTGGTACCCAAAGGTTGTCATCTCCGGTAAGAGCTCCGCGGGCGCTGGCCTGGGGGGGCTCCTCCGTAGAAATACACGGGCGGGGTGAAATCTTCCTGTGACTTGGGAGGAGCCTTGAACGGTTGACAAAAAGGGCCTTAAACATAATGAAGCTGTGTAAGTGAAACCACCTTTGTGGCTAGTATTTGAAAGGTGTCTCGCCAAATAACACATAAAATATTCTGCAAGCGCTTAAGATACCGTCCATTTGGAAAAGGCTACGGGGAGCAGGAAGAATGATCTTCCCCTCAAATCCAGCTGGTGTGCTCCAGCAATCCGGAGCTAAAACTGTGGCGCGCTCTCTTCTTTGGTTTCTACAGATTTGAGGATGCATGAAAAACTGCGCTGGGGGGGGGAACAGAGACTCATGTAAACGATCTTCTCTTAGAATGCACACGAGAGGAACTTTTGCAAAGAAATACCTACAAGTGTTAATACCATTGTACTTCTCCATAACATAATCTCTAATGGGTATTTCAGGTGAATTCTTTATGTCATAATGTGCTTTATTAGGCAATTACATTTTTTGTAGGTCTAGCTTTCCTTTTTGTTTAAAAGTCAGTCTTGGTGCTTTCTTGGCCGAACATTAGCATCTTCCCCTCCCCTAGGTACGAGGGCAGTGTGTGTATAAAGTATATATAATTACTCAAAATAGAGAAATTTTACCTTCTAGTTTTTATATAGAAAATACTGTTAAATTATACATAGCCCCATTTTTTAGGTGAAGTTTAATTTTGAAAGCAGATTTCAGTTTTTAGTATTTTTTTCCCTTTGAAATGTCATGCTTTCAGAATGTCTCCAGACTAATGATTAGTCTTGATCTTTAGTCTCTATTCCTTTTCTTGCTTACCATTTCCCTAGCGCAGTTTAACTCATGACAAAAATAGTGATGAGTAGGGTGTATTTTTTAAAATGGATAGTCAGTCTCCTGCGTCTGCTCGTTTGTCGCTGAAACCAGGGCCAAGAGAGACAACCGGGAAACCTGAGCGGCACGCAGCTGATGGCAAAGCTCACTTTGTGTCGGGGGGGGGCCAAAACGTCCTTCTTGCTCATCTGCAAACGCAGGAGGAGACCTCCCTCTGCCAGCGCGGGACTGCGCTTTGTACTCGTGTTACTGCAGGACACCGAGATCCAGGTGCCGATACCGTTGGGAAAAATGGTGGTGAAGTATTTTGGGTTTTTTTTATGTGCGGTTTTGTCTGAGCGCGTCCTGGATAACGGAGAAGAGAAGGGTTTGCAGGGGGAGTGGGCTATATGTGAGTGCATGCAGGAAACGTCTTTTGGGCTTTGGATGCCCTTGCAATGTTGGGGGACGGGCAGGAACGCTTTTCACAGCTGTGTCTCCATGCGCAGGTTTGGCATTAATGCCGTTTGTTGAACCTACGGCCAACCTCGTGACTTCCATGTCCGCAGGGGTTCAGAGCGCTCTCATGCGCCCGTGTGCCTCCAAGGCGCCCAGTAAGCGGCCTCGGGCCTAATTTAAAGTCTGTGAACTTCTACAGCAGTCCTCGCTGACCCTGCTGGACCTCTGCCTGGAGCCTAGACATCACTGAGCACCGTTTCCTTCCCCTGGTGAGTAACTTTTAAGCAAGTGGCATTTGCCCAGTCTGGTAAAACTCTCGCCTCTGCAGCAAATTTGAAACCTGGCTTCTGGGTCAGAGCTGATCAAAGCCTCCGTATCAAATTCCCTCCGATCTAGACTTTTATTCCAACCAGGTCTGGTTTTACTCCTGATCCAACTGAGGCCGTTTGCACAATTTCCTATCGGCGATAACTGTATTTCAGCCCTAAGGGGTTTTAGTCTGGGGAAACCAGAAACCTACTCGTGCTGCAATCCTCACTCAGTGTGGTTCAGCTTGGAGAAGACCTTTAACCGTGTCTACTGTTCCTTAAAACCGCAGCTGTTCAGCTAGGACTTCGGAAGAGAAACATTTTGAAATAGCCAAATTAATTGCCTGGCTTTTGTGATGAGGATCAGGAATTGCAGGACACCTGGATGGATTGTAAGCTGCTTAGCCAAGTGACAGGAACAGACCGTGGTATTTTTCTCAAGACTGAGGTCCCGATTTGTTTGAAGTCACTGCTCAGTATTACACCATGTTCTCGCTGTTACTCGAGATACATTAGGACAGTTCTGAATAGGAAACCAACACGTGTTCTCGTTTAATCTTTATTGATTTTTTTTTTTACAAGTATAGAATCTCATTTAAATCAGATAGCTATCTCGGCATCCAGCAATCTGCGTATTCCTCCTTCAGAGATGCGACAGAGGACACGAATGTCTCATCGAGGAATGGACTTGCCTTGCTCTCCTGGTGGTCCAGTTACGCTCTAACGAAACCAGTCCCTTCCCATCCGCAGGGAGGGGAGCGACGTCCAGGAGGCAGCGGCCGCGCCACGGAAAGGCTTCTCCCAAGTCTCAGGTTGGAATCGTTCTCGTCTCACAGAGAACAAGGCAAAGCCTCCTCCGTAAAGCCATCCTTGTCCGGGAGGTTGAACAGATCGCCATTTTGTGCAGAATAATTCTAGAATGCAACATAACCTTGAGGACATAATGAAGTGATTTAGAAATGGGCTAAGGCAGATCACGACCATACTTAGAGCTAAGTAATCAAGCAGTTTTACCTACTTCCAATTTACTGGTTGATTGAATATTAGAAAACATGGCCCAGCCCCTTTGGAAGATGGCTATGCACACACAGCTTCCTAAACGTTTCTTTGGCTGTCCAGTGCGGGGAGGGTTAACCTCTCGCCTCTGTCTTGAGCCATGTTTGGACAAGATCTCTGTTTACTTTCCACCCACAAAAAACACCAGCATCTTTCGGTAGTGTAAGTGTATTCCAGGACTATTGCCCTGGCATGGAACGAGTGAAAAAGGATCTTGTATTTATTTGATTTGAGTAATTCAAATTTTATTTTACTTGTGGCCGACACAGACTGACTTCACTCTTTTTTTTTTTTTTTTTTACACTTTTAATACAGATTAAGAGCTGACTAAAGATCTCAAACACTATATACTGAGAGTCACTACAGATGTTAAAGAAAACACCAGCACTAGCACCACAACCCTGCACGCCTGCTTTCCTGGCTCTTGGAAAAACCTGCCGTCTTAGAGTAGGACCTCGCTCGTTCTGTGCTAGTGCCGCTCCCTAGCCACTACAGGATTTTGCAAGGAAGCAAACAAGCTATTAACGAAATATCCAGGCTACCGCACCACAAAGCGCACTTTGTTCATTAACTCTGCCAAATGCCTTTTAGGCCTTTCCTCACAGGATACTAATAAACTGACTAAAAAAGGGAGGGAGGCTTTATGAAAGGAATAAACTTATAAGGAGACCTCATTCTGCTAAATCAGAGAAATGCGGATGGGGGAATCCCTGTAGAGAGATGCTTTGAAGGGAATCGTTGGCCTTGCAGGTTAGTGAGGTGAGAATTAGTTGAGGTTCTGCTGTATGGTAAAGAACCAACGTTGGCTGTAGGAGGAGAAGGGAATGTCTCCAGTCTGGTCGACTCAAAACAGCGTGTCCCTTCTGTTGTGCTTCCTGTCTGCAGTCCCATTAAATTCCCCAGTAAGGCATCAGGGGTCTCCTCTCGCTCTCGTAAACGTCTGGGATGACGCCATATGGTGTCTGTACCATTTTAACCGTCGTCTTCCCAAAGAGCTTCCTCTCGTAGTCTATCAGTTGCCTCCAGAAGCCCACGTTGGGGCGTATAACGGGGCGTCTCGATTTGACCCAGTTGTATGCCTCAAAGAGGGACACCTTGTGGTATTTCATCAGGTAGGCGATGCAGAGGGTGGCCGACCTGCTCACGCCGGCGGCACAATGGACTAAGGTGGCCCCGTGCTTCCGCGCCACGCTGTTTATCTTGTCGGCGACGCTGTCGAAGTACAGGGAGATGGGGGCGTTGGGCATGTCAGCCAAAGGCACTTTCACGTATTCAAACTGGGGCCAGTTAAAATTGGGAATCTCGATGGTCGCATTGATTATGCAGGTGATTCCCCGGGAGAGGAGCAGGTGCCGGTTGGAGGCGACGCTGCCCCGGCTCAGGTACAGCGAGGGGGTGATTTGGGCGATGCCCCCGAGGGCACTTTCGGAAAGCATTCGTGGAGCCATCAGAGTTCTCGGTAAGGAGTTGTGGCTTCTGGAGGTCATGGAGGATATTGACGCTCACGCTTCCATTATGGGGAGAGATCCAACGGGATCTTCGGCCAAGGGAAGGATTGTCTGGCCTGGCGGTGCTAGGACAGCAAGAGCTTCCTCCGCTTAGTCACTGCAAAACACAAGCAACGCCACATGAGCGGGGCAGCTGTCCGATGAGACCATGTCTATGCAAGAGAACAGGAAAACCCAACTCACCCTGCTGTGGCCTGGACGACAACCTGCTGGCAAACCTCTGCGGGGTAAAGTGGTTCTGGGTTTGCGCAGTGCTTATTACCGTGGGGCCCCCAGGCATTGCCTGGACAGATACTAACAAAAAAGTCTCCCAGCCTAATTAGCTCCAATTACTTGTCAAGGGTTTGGGCAGCCTACCTGTGGGCCTGAACAGCGTTTCACCCGGATTAGCACGTGGAAGATTAGCTACGCCTTTTCCATGCTCAAAAGCAGCAACTTCACAACTGGCCAGAGTCCAAGGGGATGGTGAGAAACAGCTCACTGGGGCTGGATGCAGATGCCAGCAATTTAGATTACCCTGCCCTCTCCCCAGTGCCACCCTTCTCCTTTTTTAGGCATATGAAAGGCCCCGCCAAAGTACGTAAACAGAGGAAAGTTGCTCATTAGAAAAGGCAGTGAGTCATGTCCATCCAGATCAGTAATCGGCTCTCATCTAGGCTGGGGAAGTGTGGAAAGAG
>NW_008825214.1:276613-278910 GCF_000699105.1 Pygoscelis adeliae
TTATGTCAGAAGATGAGAGTAAAACCGAAGCAGAGGCTGGGACAAGGGAGGCTCTTTTCCTGATGCTTTAGTGACTGACTAATGCTTTGGAGAAAGACATGCTCTGCAAAGGCCTGGGTTCGCCTGTGTGAGCCACCCATTCCCGCCTACCTCTGCTGTTGTCCCCAGGAAGGACCCCCACTTTTATTTCCCCTACTCCTTTAGGACTTCTCCGAAGCCAGTGGAGAAGCCACAAGCAAGGGGATGAGCCCCGAAGCATTAATAATTTGCAAGTCCCTTTTAGCTACGCGGTCTCCAGTCAGAGACGTGCTGTGGGAGAGGCTCCGGTCAGTGCGGGCTGGGGAGCCCCTGCTCTGCCCAGGTACGTCTGAGCCCACCAAAGCGTGGCCGGGCTCCGCACGGAGAGGATCTGGGGGATGCTCGGCGCCTCGGGTGAGAGGGTGTCTGTCCCTCCAGCAGTTAACTCTCCGGGTCAGAGAGTCCTTGAAGGGCTGAGAGACCCCGACTGCGGCTCCCCCGGCCCTGACACGCCAGTGCAGCCATCTGTCTGCATCCCGCGCTCTGGGAAACACCGGCAGGTCTCAGCAGTATCTGGTAACGCTGCCAGCAGATTTTTGGCATGGCTTTGCGGTACGGTAACTTAATGAGCATAACACCGTCTCCTCTGTGGCTTGTTCCCTGCTGGCAGCTACTTGAGCAGCTCCTGCAACCACGGGCCCAAAGTGCCGGCGCTGCAAGAGTTCATGCCCTGACAAGAAGACTTTGGCTGCAGCTGTGAGTGCTCCGCTTCCCCTGCAGACACCCTCACCACAGTGACCCAGCTGGAGCAGCAATGAAAGGCACGGTTTTTCAAAGGAATAAAGTCCATTGAGCAGGGGAAGTCCCTGCTCTCGAATAGCTGTAACTGACAACACAAAGGATTCGGGCACTTACGCTCAGTAACAAACTGTCCTGCTCCAAATCACCGGCCGGCACACGGATGCCGTGGGCTGCTGAAGCTGGGATGTTTCATAGAGAGTGTCCAACGCTGCGCTGGGGAGAGAAGAGAGCATGGGGTTTACAGGGATCTGTGCTGGACCCAAACAGGATACCAGGCAGCCCCCTCCCCTGAGGTATGTTTAAGCCACCAATTGAGGTGTTGTCCAAGACCTGGGAAGGAGGACCACAGCTTCCCTGCCTGCTCCCCAGGGAGAGACAGAGGTCTGGGGAAGGCGCTTCCTGCCGATAGTGTAATGTCACCAATTGCTGCCAACACAGTATTCAAAATCACATTAGGCCCAGAGGAATCTGAGGCTGGCACAGAAGTCATGACAAAAAATAAAACCAAAACCCAAACACTTTAATTAATTTGCTCTAACGTCTCCTTTAGCAGTCACCAAGACTCTTGCCTAGCTCCAGAGAGCTAGTGCGGGTCTGCCTTTCTTTTGATGGTGCCCAAAGCACACCCTCCTGGGAGGCCCTCCGCAAGGGCTGTGCTACCTGGTCCTGCTCCCTGAGGCGCTGCTGGAATTACAGGGGCAAACAGGAAGGGGCAGAGCTGGTGCCATGAGCCGCAGCATCCCGCTCCCAGTAAGTGGAGGATGGCGGCAGCATCCCCTTCTTTTATTTCTCCAGCCAGATCAGAAATAACACAAGTCCCCAGAGTGCCAGTGAAGCAGCTGCCTGCTGGGAAACGCTGCTGGACCACAGGAGAGTGAGAGTAACACCTAACTCCAAAACAGCTCTGAGCAAGGCTGAACTTCCCTTGCCCTCCCCGCTTTCATGCAGCTCATCCGTCGGCCATCTCCGGCACAGCGGGGCAGACAGCAAGGGGCTGGTGGCTGCTCCGTGCCCCCTCCCTGGGACAGGGGCGTGCGGGGAGGGGGGGGCCAGGGAAAGGATTCAGTTTCCCTGTGCGTGGCCTTAAAATGATGAAGAAACCTGCACGCTGAGCTCCGGAGCGGGAGCGAGGGGGAAACGGGCTGGCTTAGCTTTGGAGCCAGGGTTGGAGAAGGGAGACCTGTCGCACCTGGTGGGTCTCGGTGCTTCGGGGATGACGGCTGGCTGGGAAGGCTTTGCACAGTGCTGCGGAGAGGCCCGTGCCGGCATGGCCCGTGGTGCAGGGCTGCTGGGAGGCAGGGCGGGCCAGGAGGCTCTGGCAGGCACTGGGGAGCTGAGACAAGCCTGCCAGAGGCCAAGCGACAAACCCAAACGGGATTTTTAACGCTGTACCTCCTTTGAGGATGGCTGGGAAATGTTAGCAGAGGGTGACCTGCAAACGTGCTGCGGGATGGCAGGAGAGGCTGGGGGGGGGTGGC
>NW_008825214.1:278938-287811 GCF_000699105.1 Pygoscelis adeliae
CCCTTGCCCTCCTGGCCTGCCAAGGGCCTGCTGGTGCCTCGGCACCTCTGGGAGCAGGGCAGCAGCGTCCCTGCCTTGCTCCCACAGACCGGGGCACCCGAATTGCTGCCCCAGTGGGGCCCTGACGTGCTGCTTGGGGTTGAGCACGCTCACCTGCCCTGCCTGCCCCACGTCCATGCTGCTGCACCTGGGCTCCAGCTGCTCCCCATGGGACTCGGAGTGCTCCCTGGGGCATTTTGGGAAGGGCTTTGCTGCTTTCCATAAAGTGGTTCCTGTTCGCAGGCAGCAACTTATCCAGACATTTGCATGTGACAGGCTGGGCTCGCTCTGCAAACTCTGCCGCCGCCGGGCTGGCAGCAAACTGCCTGCGCACCACATGCAGCCCGCTCCCAAGCAGCCACCCGAGACGGCATCACATGGCGGCCAAGACGGACGGTCAGTCGGACGAGCGGCTTTCTGCTACGGGACACACTGCTCCCCCCGGGAAGAGAGGAGCAGCGCAAGGGAGGGGCCCGTCTGTCCCACCTCTGCTTGCTGTCAGCAGCAGCAGGGGAACGGGGCGGATTTTGGGGCCAGCTGGGAAAGCAGGCAGGTGCCCGCAGTCCCGTGTCCCAGTCACACACCACTTCCCTGGGGCTCCCAAATGGCCGACACCAGGCAGCACTGCCTCCGCTCGAACCAGAACAGCTCTCGTCCAGAAAGAGTTAATGTTTTGGAGGGAGTTCATTATATAAGCGAGAGATAAGGCTGCTGTGCTCCCTCAGACCAAATCCCTGGTAGCCGAGGATGCTGCTCGGCTGGCCGCGGCAGGAGCAGATGCTGGGGGAAAGGCGCTAAGGGACTGGGGCCGGTGCCAGTGGCCCTTCCCGTGTTTCACGGCTCTCGCAGCAGGAGCTGGCTGGCATGCCACCGACTGCGACATGCTGTCTCAGGCATGTGACAAAGCCGCGGTCCTCCTGCCCACACATACCAGGCTGAGCAGCTGCTGGCTTGCAGGGAGCCTGAAAATGAAAGGGGCCTCGTCTGCCTCCGATGGCAGAGGCTGCATGCTGGGCGCAGCACCTTCAGCTGATGATTAGGAGCTACCCCCAGGCTTGCAGGTGTGAGTCTTTATCTGTCCCGATAGCTGCACCTTCTCATAACCCTCCTGCCTGGCCCCAGCCAGCTTCAGACAAAGGCTTGCCTGAAGTCTGCTGTTTCGCTCCCGTGAAACCCCATTTGCCTTTCTCAACACACCCGCTTTATCCTGCCGTGTCCCTGCTGTAATCCAACACTGTTGCTCTTCATGCAGTAGTTCCCGTTATTGTGCTGGGGCAGAGAGAGAGGAAAAGAGTGAAAAGCCTCGTCCCAGCTGTTGCTGCGAGCAAAAACAAGAGAAAAATAGCTGAAGATGAAATGAGGCACGCGCACAGCCCAGCCCCGGCTGTGCCACCTGTGGTCCCTGCAAAGGACAGTGGCAGAACAGGCCAGCACAGGGGTAAACAGGCTCCTTGCACGGGCATGGGGAGCAGCGCTGGCTGCGGGTCCAGCTGTGCCTCATTCAGCCTCTGCACAGAGACGGGGAGAGCTGCACTGATACAGCCAGTTTGCACCACCTCATGTGGAAACAAACAAACAAACAAAAAAACCCCACATCTTTTCCCATTTCTTCTTAGTTTGAGTTTTTGAGTGGTTGCGTAGGCTGGGGTGGTCACACAAGCCTGAAGTCAGTGTCCTCAGGGTGCTGGAGCTTGTCTCAGCTGGCTCGTTGCCGTGTGTCACCCTGCGAAAGGGCCGTGGGCGCTCCCCAGCACGCTGCGCCCGGGCTGCGAGACGGCGCAGGCTCTTACACCGAGGGTCAGAACCGGGGCTGTCTCTAAAGGAGCAGCCGAAAGCCACCTTCCAAAGGAGACGGGACGTGGCTGTGGGTTCCTGCAAAGGGCTGACATTCCCAGAGGGTGCAGCGTGGTCCTTCGGGCAAAGACTGGCTGGTGGTGGGCCGGTAGCAACCAGGTATTCCTGCCATCGCATCCTCGTTTGCTGAGCTGACTCCAATTAATGGATTAATTAATCTTGCAACAGCCCTGACCCACAGCAAATCCCTTTCTAGACTCTGTCTTGGTCTTCCCCGTGCACAGAGACCAGCTGCCGCCGCGTACTCACCCTGCTGGGCTGCTGGGGAGGGCTGGGACCCCCCAGGGTGGCAGGGGGGTCCCTGGGGTCCCTGGCCCTGGTGACACAGGGGCGGGACCAGTGCAGCCTCCTCCCTCCCCAGCAGATTGGTGGGTTCTGCCATTTCTCTCATCTGCATAATCAGGGGTGGGGGAAGCGAGTGGGTAATTAAAGCCTGGAGATGACTCTGGTCTTCAAAGCCTCCAGGTCCTTTCCACGCAGCTCCTGGCCAGTGCTGTCCTTGGGTATAGGTTTACAGCAAGGGGACGCTTCTCCAGCACCCACTGCGGCCGGGACCTCATCCTGCACCCACTGGCTCTCTGCAGACCCACCACCCCCAGCCACGCTGCTCGGGTAAGTCTGGCTGGCTCGTATCGGGCACTGCGCGTGTTTCTGCTGTACCTCAAAGGCTAAGCTGCGTCGTTCATCCGTGGTCGGGTCCACTGGGAGAAGGGGCAGGCGCTTTGCCCATGGTAGCTGCTCCCATGGAAGGCTGGTGGTGTGCGTGCGCCTTTGCAGGGTGACCGGTTTGACACCGGGTCGTATCCCACCTGGGCTGGATTTCCTGGCATCAGAGAGGCCCCTCTCCAGGCAAGGGGGTTTCAAAAGCAATACAACAATCCTGATGTAATGGTTTGCATATCAGGGGGTCCAGTCCCTCAGAAAGGTTGCTGCTGGCAATGCTTACGGCTCCGTTCTCCCAGATCTTGCAATAGCTGGAGTTTGTTTCTCTTGCTTTTGTTCCTGGGATTGTGGTCCTGCTAACAAAGGCTGAAATTCCCACAGGAAAGCATTCCTGGTTCCTGAACCTCCTGAGAAAGGCTTGAAAACACCTCTGAAAGCTCAAAAGACCAAGGCAAACAGGCAGATGTTAGTTAAATACGCTGTGATCTCTAGGACAGGAGGGGAGAGCCTTACTTGTCTGTCTCTAAACAATGAGTTGGCAAGTCTGAGCTTCTGGATTCTTATTCTGGTGCTGCTGGGTGGTTTTGTCTGATTTTGGGGTTTCTTTTTCTTTTTTAAGGGCTCCTCTGGCTTGAGAGCAGAGGCTGTGACTTGTTCCTGAGGGACTTGAGTAAGACTTGTAGTTGGTGTCAGACTGTATGTCAGTAACATGGCAATGTGGCTGGTACCTGGCAGAGGTGAGAGCATCTCCCCAGCGCTTTTTCCCCTGGACCACATGAAATTCTGCAAGTGTGAGACTCGGTAGCCAGCTCACCAGGTGAGAAGGGACGGCCGGTCCTGCTCCCAGCTTTGCTGCTTCCCACTGGGTGCCCCTGGCTTTCTGGCAGCTGTTCTGCTCCTCTTGTCCTAACGCTGCGGGGAGGGCTGCAGCTGAGCAGGGTATCCTCAGAGAGGTGCGGAGGGCAGGGCCCGAGAGGTACTCAGCGAGTTTAGCGTGTGGGGATGACCAGGTGAGTCGTGGGCCCTGCTCTGCTGGTAGAGCAGAGACACCGAAGCCCCTGGTTTTATTCCCAGAGCATCATCTGAGATTCGAAGCAGGCTTGTGGGTTGGGTGTGTGAAATGTCAGTACTGAAGCAAGCCTTCTCCCCCTTCCCAGGAGAGGAAAAGTTATTCATTTTAGAGATGACAAATGCTCTCTAATGCTGCAGTAAAGAGAAGAGTCAATATTGCAGGCGCTGAATGAACGAGCCTGCTCAGGGCTCTTCCTAGCCAGGCTGAACAGCAAATTGCTTCAGAAATGGTCTTGGAGAACGGCATTTAAAATAAATTTCAGCAGAGAGCACAAACTGCAGCCGTTCTCAGGGTCAGGTCTTGCTCGTGCTGAGTCCATGGGAGTTTGAAGTGGGCTTGAGGCCATCGCCTGCCTCTCCCAGGCATCGCAGCAGCGACGCAGCTCACCCAGAGCCGCAGAGCTGAGAGGGGAGAGGATGTGTGGGAACCGCCGGCTTCTTGCTGCTCTTCCCATCCCTCACACAGCCGTTTGCTCTGCTGGGGTCTTTGCTTTCCTACCTTCAGCTGTTGTGGATGTGCTCCTGAGCTGTTAGAGATTCCTCTCGAGCGCGTGGTTCAGAGCCATCAGCACATCCTTGTGACGGACGGTACAAGCGGATTGATTTTAAAACGGGAAAGAAGGAAGGGGAAGCAGGAGGGGGGACAGTGGGGTGATTTGGGCTGTGACAGAGGATGACTCGACTGAACCCTGATTGATTCCTGCTTGCAGCCTGCGTTATCCTCTCAGGCGAGCACAGGATGGAAGCTGTCAGATGTTAAATCAAGATAATAATCTCTCTACCCAAAGCTCTGAGCAGGCCTGGCTGCTTGTGCAGCACCCAGCACAACTGGGTCCCCCGTGCTTGCAAGAGCACGCTGGTAACTTCCCAAAGGATTCGTGGTGCGTTTCAGGCGTGACTCCCCTTTACGCAAGAAACTCGCAGGGTACGGCTGCAAAAGGTCCCAGGCTTATCCTTGCTCAACAACCTCAGATCAAACACGTTTAGTCCGTAAGCACAAAGTCTTGTTTCCCCCGGTGCGGCTCTGCCTCCTCCACACATCTGGAATTCAGGCTGCTCCCATGACCTGAGCCAGCTCTCTAGGCTGCAGGGCTGACAAACCCCAATTAGCCTGTCCCAGCCTGCTGTGACGCTGCCTTTGGAGGGGTGACAGCAGATGCTCCTGCGTCACAGCTCATCTCCCTCCCGTGGGCACTGATGCCGTGCCTGGTGCTCTGAGCAGGCTTGGGTAAGGCTGGGACTTTGCAAACCTCACCCGGCTGCCTCTTGCAGCCGGTCTCTGCTCACACTGCAGGCACATCGCACCACCGAGCCTTGGTTTGTGACCAGGCTGCTGAGGTTAATACACTGAGCGGACTTATGAGGGGTTAACGAGCAATTGCAAAATGCATGAGTAGCATGGCAAGTATTTACAGACCATCAGGGCATGCCTTACACTTGGCTGTAAATCAGCCCAATGTGCCCAGCTGATGAGCTCCCAAGTGTCTAGCAGTGGCCCCTCACTCTGTAAGCCAAAGCCTGGCTCCCTGATTTTGCTATTCTCCCACCACCAAAGGAGCAGGAAAAAAAATGGGTGGTGAGGTTTTTGGAAGGATCCACCCGAGGATGCTACTTGGCCCATCGGCCAGGGTCCCTGGCTGCGGGCTTTCCGGCTGCCTGCGTGCCTCTCCCAGGCAGGGGGAGGCAGCTCCACGGAGTCTTTATGCACGCTGCCACTATTTCCTTGGCGAGGCAGCAGAGCCTGCCCACGGGCACGTTACGCGCTCCCTGCCACGCAGCCGCCCCCTCCTTGCCGCTGTGGAGCGGGAACAGGCAGGGCTGCTTCCTCCCCGCTTGACAGCTGGATCCTGCCAGCTGTGAGCAAAACCTCTCACCATGGGGAGAGCTCCCGGCCGGCGTGCAGCGGCAGGGACGGAGCGAGACGGGGAGCAGGCGCGGGTGCAACCTAGAACGCACTGATATTTATAAACTCCTGCATGATACAGCCGCTCTGCTCTGGGGACAAGCTTCCCTCGGCAACCAGCAAGAGGATTTTATGCAAGAAAAACAAACCGCCTTTCTTTTTAAAGCAGTGTCTGCTCTTTTGGAGCCGCTGGCTCCTGTCCGGCTCTAACGCGCCACAGTCTGCATGCCAGTCGCTTGGAGAGAGCAGCGGGAACACAGGGCTCACCTGCAGGGCCCCAGTACAAGCCAGTAGTGTGGCCATCTGCATCTTACTAAAACTCTGGTTGGGTGCATGAAACACTCTTAAACAACCAGAATTAAGCCTTGAGGAGGCATGAATGGGATCCTACAGTTGTGTGCAGCCTCAGTTCTGTAGTTGGCTGAACACCAAGGGCTGTTTTTGAACCCCAAGTGGAGATATCATCTGTTCTGAAGCGCTACACCTTATTTCAGTGCCAGCTGATGGCATCTGAATTGCAGCTGGAGTTTAGAAAAGCTCCCCTGCTCCATCCCCTGCTGCCTGTGTCCAAGCGTGCATGACCCTGGGGGGATGCGGGTGGAGAGGAGCCAGGGCACGCTCCGGGAGCAGACCCACGCTTAGCTCCGTCTCCCGGAGCACTGCAAGATGGAACCTTGTTTTTCCTGGGGACGTGCCCTGCGCATTCGCAGCAGACAGGAGGGACACAATCTCTTCCTTATTAGTTGAGCAAAACACAGGGACCTGGTGTGTTTGCTCATGTGTGACCCTGCTCTCTGCCGGGACCAGAGCTGCTCAGCTTGCACTGCAGGGCTCGCCCAGGTCTATGCTGCCAGGGGTTGTGCCTCTTGCTCATGTGGCAGGGCTGTGCACTGGGGCAGCAGCTCTGGACTCTGCCAGCCCACCTCAAAACCCATAAAATCGAAGACAGCTGCAAATTCACTGCAACGTGCCCTAGAAACTGTCCGGTGCTTCCATGCTGGTGCTCACCCGGGCCTTTTCCAGGGGTGCTGCCAACTGATGCATGCTCTGAATGCAGCCCCACTTCTCCAGGGGGTCTCAAAGCCTGGCAGCCCCCAGTAAACCTGACCTGTGACGCACCCCTGCTGGAGAAATCCCCTGCGGGCAGGCAGGCAGGGGCTGCCCACGCTTTCCAAGGCCAGGCAGTGTTTTGGCATGGGGCAGTAAAAGCAGGAAGCAAGAGCTGAAGGGAGAGCAGCAAGAAAGCAGGATGGGAATGGGCTGGTCGGCTGTGCCCAGCCACCCGCCTGCAGCAGCTGTAAGGAATGAGGTCACCTTCTGAGCACATCGATGGGGTTGCTTAGGGTAACAGGAAGGGAGGCTGATTTTTAATCAATTAGTTGGAAATCAAGTTTACATGCGGTAGCAAATGCTTCCCATGTAAGCAGCACAGGGCCAGTGCCCCTCGCCTCCCAGTATGTGGCTCTGTCTGCTCAAGGCTTGGTGAAATTGTATTTTGCTCAGCAGAAGGGATGCTGAGCAAATTCAAATTTCCTTTGCGAACTGGGACTCCTGCCCCTGTGAGCTGCTGCTCAGCCTCCCCCCAAGGGGAAGGGACCCGCAGCCACCCTCTGTGCTGCAGGGTGGGATGCTGACAGAAGGGAAAACTAAGTCTTATCAGTCCAGGTACCCCAACTCGCCCGGCTGTGGGGCGCAGGGCTGGAGTGAGCACAGCGGCACCTGTTGAGAAATTAAAACCTGCCTGATTTTTTTTTTTAAGTGGGGGAGTAGCCTTGTGAGACTAGCCCATGAGCTGTAGTGCTGGCACTAGGGAGTGCTCTGCAGACACCACCGCTGGGGCAGCCAGCCCTGGGGTGCCCAAGGAAGGGTGGGCAGTGTGTTTGCCTTCTAGTTCAAGGCTTTATTTCCAAGCAGCTGGGGCTGCTGTTCAGAGATTTCTCAGCTATTCCCAAATGCCAGAGCCCTATCTGCTAGATGTTCACATTTCTGTTTGCATTACGGTTGCTCAGCATGTCTTTTTTTGAAGCGGTAAGTCAGCATGCGTGTGGCAAGGGTTGTGTACCTGGGAAGGAAAGGGGCTGGGAGAAGCTGCTGTACCTGGTTCAAGGCATTACCCCCATCTTCTAGGGAAAACCACCCTGGCAGGCCGCCCCTGGAAGGAAGGTCCTGCAGCAGTGGCAGGAAGCCTGGAAGGCTTCTCTGCTGCGCTGGTGAGCAGCCTCGTGTAGATGGCTCTTCTGGGGCCAGCACATGGTGAGCAGGAGCAAAGCTGCTCCCGGCCCCCACTGCCTTGCCCGGATGCCTTCCTCCTCTCCTCATTCCTGACTTCTGCCTGGACGCCCAGATGTGCCATGTGGCTGGTTCCCTGGGACAAAGCTGGTACCGACCCTCAAGACAGAGGTCTGTTTGAGACTTTCTTGTGTTGGCTTTTGCATTTCTTTCCTCCCTCCCGTATTGTCTGGCTTAGGCGACTTTTTTTTGTCTCCCCACACCCTGTATGTATCTGAGCACTAGAGCAGCAGGAGCTCTCTGCCTTCCCAGCGCTGAGATTCCAGCTGGGATCAGGTATTGAATTAAGCCATGCAAATTTCAATATTGCCCTTACTGACAAGGAAGTGGTGCCAGAGCCCGGATCAGACCCCGCAGAGCAGCAAGGGCTTGGATGAAATCCCTGGGATTTCGCCTTTGTTTCCAGAGGAGGGATGGGATGTGCATGCCCCTGTCCAGGACCCAGGGGGCAGGAAGGACAGGCAGAGCTGCGCGTTCACACCTCCTAGGCGTAAATCGATTAAAACCTGCTGTCTTACTGCTCCCCTCTTGACGTTCACCAGGGTCGCGTTAGCCAAGTCATAGCAGCAGATCTCTGCCGGCGGGGAACGGCATGCACTCTCCAAACTGGGGAGTCTTGTTTTTCATTGCTTGGGAACTGGAGGGCTACAGAGCCTGTCCCAGCCCCTGGGAACACAGCACACCCCAAGGTGGATGGGGAGGCCCAGGGGGAAGAATCCGCTCCCTGCCAGAGCAGGGACAGCTGATCCGGTGTATCATAAGGGAAAACAGCATTTTGTCAGTGCTAATCCCTCCACCATTCCTGTGGCAGCAGCATTAGGGATAAACTGAACTTGCAACATGATATTAGGACATCTGTCGATACTCGGAGCTTCAGAATAAAAGACTCATTTGCTGCCCAGTCAAACAGGTTATAATCCTTCCCAGTCTCCCTACAGCCAAATACCACTCATTCATTACTAGTGTTGCCCAAAGCAGCTAGTCCGGAGCTGAGTCAAGGGCCACGCATGCAACCCGTTTGGTTTTGAGGCCGGCCAGCTAGCCGCAGGCACGC
>NW_008825214.1:289214-293974 GCF_000699105.1 Pygoscelis adeliae
TGACGGTGTGCGGGGACAAGCGGGGGTCCCTGTGGGGCTGGGGACAAGTGGGGTCCCCTGTAGGCGTGGGGATGTGTCAGAGTCAATGAAGGGACGTGGCAGAGCCTCTCTGGGGACATGAGAGGGTCCCTGTGAGGACGTGACAGCGTGCGGGGATGTGGCCAGGCCCATGAAGGGGCATGGTGGGGTCCCTGTTAGGCATGGGACATGTCATGTCCCCACAAGGACCTTCAAGGTCCCCGTGGGGATGTGGTGGGATCCCCGTGGGGATGGGGACAAGTGAGGGTCCCTGTGGAGATGGTGATGTGTCAGCGTCCATGAAGGGACATGACAGGGTCCCTGTGGGGATGTGGCAGCATCCCTGTGGGGACATGACAACATGTGGGGTCCCTGTAGGGACGGGGATGTGGCAGGTGCCATGAAGGGGCATGGCAAGGTCCCTGTTAGGGATGGGACACGTCATGTCCCCATGGGGACCCTGCCAGAGTGTGTGGGGTCTCTGTGGGGACAAGGCGGGTGCCCTGTGGGGAGGGGGACAGCCCTAGGAGAGGGAGCTGAGCCTGGTTTTTGTGGACTCAGGACATCCCCGAGCCACAGCCACTGCTCTCTCCTCTGTGCTGGGGTCCGTGGGAGAGGAAGGAGGCTGGCCACGGCGGCCCCTTGCTCCCATGGCCCCTTGTGGGTGCCATGCTGGGGGCCAGGCTGGTCCCTTGCTGGCGGCAGGGTGGGCTGGGGTCCCCATGGAGGGATGGCAAGGGCAGGGGGATCCACATGGCAAAGGGGAGAGTTTGGCTTTGGCTGGAAACTGTAGGGCTAAGGTGGAAGGGTCTGCTCTCACCCAGCTCACCACCATGGCAGGGATGGGACAAGGCTGCCTGGCACAAGGGAGAGGAGGAGGAGGGTAGCCTCCGCTTTAACCCTCCAGCTGCTGGAGCGAAGCATTGCCACCCCGGCCCGCTTTTGTTTGGTTTCTGGTTTTGTTGTCGGCATGTTCAGACTGAAATGGCAAAAATCCCTAATAGGAAGCTTCCCCTACCCCGAGCCCTCTGGCTTGTATCTCACTTCAGCAGGTTTCATGACTCAGCAGCCCAGATGGAGCCATCCCTCACAGCCCTCAGCACCAAATCTGTTTATTGCTCCAGAGGCTGTTTTTCCAAGAGCCTCGCTGCTTTATAACAGCCAGCGCTCTTCCTTAAAACCCTGCCTCTCCAGCGAAGGCTCTCGTCACACTCAGCGCGGAGGTGGGCGAGGAACAAAAATAGACAAATTAAGAAAACCTCAAAAGGCCAAAAAATGAAAATGTAAGGATTTCGGCTCTGCAAGCTCGAGGTTTGCTTTGCCTCCGCGTTGCATCAGCTCTGCTCTGCTCTTCCTCTGCTGCCTTCCTTGGAGCTGCACTGTCAGGGGCAGAGACGAGCCCCCGGGCGATCTCAAGTCTACCGAGAAGCTGAGAGATGGGCTGAACCTCCGGGGTGCCTCCTCGGGAGCTGGGGTCGTGGGACCGTGCCCTCGGCTGGGGGCTCAGAGCCCTTGCAGTGCAAGCCTGGGGTGGTGTCGGCCACGGGCAGCGTAGGGAATGACGAGGATGGGTTTTGGAGTGGAAGCCTCGGGAACTTGTGGCGTTCCCTCCCTAAGCATCTAAACCCCTCCTTTCCCCTCCATTTGACCGTCATTAAATGAGAAACAGGCTCTTGCACAGCCCTAGCCGCTTGTCCCAGGCGGTTCTTAACTACTCGCACAACTGTGCACGGATGTTTTTAATGCTGGTGTAATTTGTGCTTTTAACCTTTGCCCCGCTGGGAGCTTTATGTGTTTTTTAGCGTGGGTTAGAGGACGCAAAGAGGGAAACTTGGGAGGCCTTTGACCCAAGGACGGAGTAAATGCAGCGGGTACCAGAGCTAAAAGGAAATGTCAGCTCCTCCCCGCACTCAGCCCCGGCAAGGGGAGGTGTTGGGCAGCGAGTGCTTTCTCAGATGCCTGCTCACCCTCTGCCCTGGCGTGGGGGGCCAGCGGTGCCTCCGTGGGACACCCTGCCCCAGGAAGGCAGCCCACGCTCCTGTCGAGTACGGTCCGGGTTGTGCGGGACAGCAGCAGCTCTCCTGTAAGGCCGGCATCATGTTGTGGGCAGGTTTCCCCCACTTCCAATAGGAACCTGTGCGTTTCTTGGAAGAGGTATGCAGACCGTGTCGGGGAAAAGATGCTTGAAGCAGGACCAGACCCTCTCAATTACACCCCACGGGTGCTTTTGGGGGCAATGGCATTAGAGGGACTCAAACCTGCCTTAACGCAGCCCAGCCTGGCAGATACGCGCCGGCCATGCCCAGCATGCTGGGGCGAGCGCAGTACGGTGCAGTTCTGGGCACATTCCCGAAGGGTGGGTCTGGCTCCCAGTCCATTAGGTGGTCATTAGGGCTATTAGCTTAATCACTGGGGTGTCTTCCTGCCACGCTCTGTGATCAGCACCTGATCAGCAGCCGCAGGGTCAGGCAGGCCGGCTGAGTGGGGAGCAGATGGCTGCTTTCCGCATGGCCGTGGCATGCGTGTGCAGGGATCCAGCGCCATCCATCCATCCTCTCCAGTTTCCATGGCTACGCCAGAGTTTACTCTTCCCCGCCTTCGTCCGCCTGCACGGGCGTGATGCAAAGAAAGGTCCCCACGTGATGCAAAAAGCCCAGGGACGTGGGACCTCCTGGTTTTTGGTACCAACAACCGCATCCCAGGGTGGTCAAACCACAGAGCAACAAGCACTGACCGCCCCGGCAGCACTGGCGTCCCAGCCGAACGGCACCTTTACGGAGTTCAGGAGAGCTGTGGCACGGTTTTGGGGTGCTGCCTTCTCCTCCTCGCCTCCCTGACGGCAGCAGGGACCCAGGGGAAGGCAGAGAGAGATCTTCTGGGGATAAATAAAAAAAACGGAGCCGTCGGCTGCCTCTCGTCCAATGCGAGGTGACAGCGCAGAGCGGAGATCCCTGAGCAGGCGCTCAGGCTGTGGCTTGTTAATAGGGAAAACAAAACCTGGGCTTTTGGTCACTGCGTACAATTTAAGTGGCCGAATACCGGTCACCGGAGGCCTCTCTGGGGAGGCAGGGGGATGTCAAAACACGGCAGGATTTTTGTTTGCTTTCCAGTGACACGAGGAGCAGAGGGGTTAGCACGTCCCAACCCACGGGCTGAGTCCCCCTGGGCAGGAGCAGATTTTGGCTTAGGGGCTCCTGGGGCGCAGCCGGCTGTGAGGGTGCATGACCATTTCCAAATCCATGGGATGCTCTGATTCACAGGGCCAGCAGGTGAAGCGGGAAGTGTTTCCATAGCCCGGGTGTGTTGCACCCAGCCCCGTTTGGCTGGCTGCGGGGAGCCACGCATGCCAGAGGTTTAGTCACCTCTGGGGCAATCCTTGTGCCTCGTCCGAGCATCCCTGGCTGCCTGGCCAGGCCGCCTGCGCCGCATGGAGGAAAGCACCGTCCCCCAAGGCCAGTTTTCCCTCTGCTGTCCTGTCTGATGGGCTGTAGGTGACTGCGGGCTCTATAGGGTCATGGGGAGCAGCTCCACTACATGTTTGTTGCATTGAGGGGTCCCCTCATTGCATTGACCGGCCCCTCGTTAGACAGCGGGGGAGCAGAGTTGGTACATTGCGCAGGGACCCCGCGGTATGGGCTGCGTTTTGGCAGCTCCCTTGGTGAGGCGCTGGGCACAGAGGGGTGCCGGGGTGCTGTTTGGGCTCAGGAGGGTGGGGTGAGCTTCATCTGGGCGCTCGCACGCTGAGTCACGGGGCTGTGCGGCCACGCGAGCCAGAGCCATGGCATGCGTGCGTCCGGCCTGGCTGGTGGGTGATGCTCTGCGTCCTTCTCCAGCCCCGCTCCCCATGCCTCGGGGAAAGGCTCTGTGGGCAGGTGGGGAAGCGAGGGCTGATGGACTGACGTGGCCTGGCAGCTCAGCCTCCTCAAAGGCGCTCGCTGCTCCTTGCACCTCTCCCACCGCGGCTCCCTCCCTCCCCATCCCAACCCATGCATCACTACCTGCCTCCCGGGCAGCCGAGCCGGGGTCTCTGCCCCATCGCAGGGACCTCAAACATCTCCTGGAAGCCCAGCCTGCAGTGTGCTCCTGCAGAGCTTGCCCTGCCAGTGCTGCGCAGGGGTGCTGCAAGCTCGCGTCCCCGTTGCATTTAATGGGAAGGGTTAGGGAGCGCTGGTGCCTGCGGATGCTGGTTCATGAAACATTGACTTTCCAGACAGGGTTTGCAAAAGAAATGAGATGTTAGTGATTGTACGGAAAGCTCAAGGGATGCCAGGTTGCTTTCTCAGCTGCAAAAGGTGATCCTTGCTCAGGGCCGGCAGGGAGCCTGCGGTGGAGCAGGCATTGCCTAGCAGCTCCCGCGCCACAGAGGCCCAAAACGCTGGGTACCCCGCGTGCTCTGAGCTTGGGCTTGACCCCACGTCTGGGTTTCTCATGCTCTTTCCTACTCCATTTGGGGCCTGTTGGGTTCCCACACGGTCCCGACCCAGCACTGGGATGTGTGGTCTGGCCTGTGGTTCCCCTGCAGAAGCACGTTTGGCTCCGTGGGGAGCAGCCAGGTGGGACGGGGGCACAGCAGGACAGGGGGCTGCAGGCATTTGTGTGCGTGAGGCTGCCGGCGGGTTCGCTCCCTGTCACCCTCTGTCGGCTCCAGTCGAAGGGAACGGGGTGGAAACGTGTGTGCTTTCCCTGTGCCACTGCGCGCATTCTTTCCGCACTCACTAATAAATCCGTGCTGTTTTTTCCCG
>NW_008825214.1:294037-323123 GCF_000699105.1 Pygoscelis adeliae
TACCCTTTTCCATGTCGCACCGGCCAGGAGGGCAGCTCTGGTGTTTCTTTAACCGCAGCTGAAAAGCTGCTGTTCCAGTGTGGTGGTGTTTGTCTCCAAAAGGAGGTGGTTTAGGTTTCACCGGCTCCACCTGACGGGAATTCGAGCAGGCACTAAAACTAGGGCTTCTTGTGCCTTCCTTATCGGCATTATCTGCTCCGCTGCGGCAGCCGTGGGGAGCGGGGGAGCCCGGTGCTGCGCTGGGGGTGGCGCGAGTCCCCAGGATCTGCTCCAGGCAGCCCCCACCTCCCAGGGCTGAGTCACCAACGGGCCGAGTGCGTTTGCTGCTGGTGTGACGGCAGCTGTGAGACCCAAAAAAAACCCAGCACTGATGCTTTTAATGACAGGCGAGTAACACAGCCCTGAAGAAGATTCATACCGTGCATACCTCATGCGATGGCTATTAGTGGTGACTAAGGCTGTGCTGGGATGGAGCAGCGACAGCCTCCTCGCATCGCCCAAGTCCTGGCGTAATTAATTCTGCAGGTACCTGTATCGCCACATTAACCCAAACTGGCCGTCTTCCCGCCTGTCCCCAGCCTTGTTCCATATTTAATCTCTCATGTTCACCTGAGTCTCTAATTAAGCCAACTGCAATCCTTAGCTGAGAGCCCGCAGTTTACTAACGAGGTCTGGTGTTCCCGGGGCGCCGTGCATGCGAGACCCACACAGCAGCCCACCAAAACCAACCCCCGCGACGATGGTTTTTTCCTTTGTTTTCTCTTTCTCTTTTTTGGTGTGCTGTCCCCCCGGGCCCCCGAACTAACACTGGTCCCAAAGCAGGGTCTGAAGTGAGGGCCTGTTAGCAGCAAAGTTCTCAAAAACGGCCTGTGGGGACTGACTGTTTTTTTTTCTTCCTTTTTTTTTCCCCTTTTGTTACAGCAGAGTCATGACCAGTGAGTTTGAGGTATCTGAAAAGCGCTTTTATTGGGTTTCTTTTCACTGGCAGCAGCTGTCCAGAGAGCTCGTGTCTGCGTGAGGCAGGGCAGCACGGAAACCCCACGTGCTGCTTCCCAGGCAGCCGGCCGCGGAGGTGGACCGCGCAGGGGCAGGAGCAGCCGCTGTCCTGCCCCTGACGTCCCGCCTGGCTGCCTTCCTATTACAGCATCCCAGTTAAAAATAAAACCCCACGCCAAGGCAGTGAATGGGGTTCTGATTTCCCTCGGTTGCTGCGCGGGTCTGGGTGATGGGGAGAGATGCGTGTTGTAAATAGAACAGCATATCCATGGCAACCCCAACTTTTCATTATTGTTAATTACTTGCACAGAGCCAGAGCCGTGCATGGCGCTTCCCAGCGCGGATAAAGATAGATCCCCCCTTTCAAAGCCTCTCCAAATGACATCGAGGCGACAGCTAGCTCTTGGGAGGCTGGAGCCAGGTCTGGCAGGCAGTGATGGAGACATTTTGTGAGGAGTCGGAGAGGAGCCGGGATTTAAAGGAGGAGGGACTGGTGTGGCAGAGAGGCAGCTGGGAGCTCGGGGGCGTCTTTTCTCCCGAAAAACACCTTCCCTGTGTGTCAGAAAATGGCTCAGAGGGGCCAGAGCAGCACGCACCCAGCTGGGAGGAGGGGGACAAAAGTGATGGGGAGAGGGGCCGCCCTGTGCCTGAGCACTGGCTTTTCTTTCCTCTCTGTTTAATGGTGCTCAAGAGAGCGTGGAGGGGAGGAAGCGCCAGCGGTGATTGTCACCAAAAGGGCAGGGATCTGTTGGCGTTGGCTTGAGCCCTTGTGCCCTGGAGGAACCTCCTGCAGAAAGCCTGCCCTGTTTAAAACCCAGTGCAGCTGAGCTCGCTTCTGAGCAGAGCTCGGCCTCAGCTGGCCCCGTTTGGGTGGGTTTTGCTTGTCTGTTTTATTTTATTGGAAGTGGTTTGAAAGTTCTTGGGTGAAGAGGTCCCTGTCCTGCCTCCCCCCTCCATCAGGCAGCCTGGCCCCAGCCGGTGCTACAAGCGGCTAAGGTTTGTACCCAAACCCCTGCCGTCGGTGTGTCTCTGGTGACTGATCGCTCACCTGCCCTCAGACCGCGGGTGTAAGCAGCAGCGGGATGGTCGTGCCTCGGTGGGGTGTGCATGGCCATGGCCACGGCACTGGCCAGCCCCCGCGTGCCTCCCCTGGTCCCCACCTCACCCCCGAGCCTGGCGCAGGCACAGATGGAGCTTTTTGTCCCAACAGCCTTCTCCTGACGTGACGTTTCTGGCTTGCTTTCTGCAGCACAACGGTACATTGTGTTAGAGCCTGGCAATTAAAGGCAACAGGAGCAGCAAAGAGGTGCTGACCCTGGCACAGGCGCGCTGGAAGCCTGTTACCTTCCCTGCTTGGGAGATGCCCTGTGAAAGGGGAAAACCTGCTGTTTGTGTACCTTGATGCTATTTGAGGGAAGCATCCCAGCCCCACTTCCCCACTGCCTCGCGCTCTCTTACCTTGGAAAAGAGAAGTCTCTTTTCTGGTTCCCCTCCTGGCCAGTTAAAGGATCTCTGTTCTCGCCTCTCCAGAGATCTTTTCTCCCCGACGTTTTCTGGATGACCGAATTATTTAGCACTGCCCAAAGCGCAGGGCTCGGCAACAGCTCGGATTTGGGTAGTTCTGTGTTTCGTCAAAGCAGGTCACGCTCGCGGTCCTGTTTGGGTCCCTTTGGGGCAAAGGAACGTCACTGCAGTTTGCTGGGTGGGTGCGTCGCTGATCTCGGGATGGTCACAGCAGGTACCGGTGTACTTGGCTCACCTACTGCTTTTTTGTACAAGCCACGGCATAGGAGGCTGGGCAAGAGGAAAGGTAGTTTGGCTTTTTGTTTAATGTTAAAAGACAACTGGGAAAAGCATTCCCAAGGATTTACAGCTTACTTTGTCCCTTCCCTTGGCTTTCCCAGTCTATACAGTCTCAATTCCTCCAGACTTTAATCTTCAACGTGTAGTTTATTACTGCTGCTTTTCTTTAAACAGTAGTATTTTCTAGGTAATTTAGCGGTCGCACCCACACAGCCACTGTTGTGCACTTCTCTCTTCTCTCCCATGGTGAAAAGCTGATGGGTATAGATACAGGCAGTCGCATGACCTTTGCGGTACCACTCGGAGTCCGCCAACACGGACGTAAGATTGTTTCAAGTAATTTTGATTTTATTGCAAACCAAAATACTTCACATTCAATGGCACCTCAGGTACACAGGATAATTACTCTTGGGGGAAAAAAAAAACCCAAACCTAAACACCTTAAATAGGTATCAGTATAGTTGTAGCTCAGGCTTTTCCACATGAGATCCCAAACTTGAGAGCACCCAACATCCCACCTGCTTTGGCTGTTAGTTTACTTATGGGACATTATTTCAGCATTATACGTTAGCAATGAAATGTTTGATAAAGACTTTACTGTCTCGTAAACCATGCCAAGCTGCATCTGAAAAGAACCACCTTCATCATCCAATTGTATTTTCAAATACAAATGTTTTGTACTGAAGTCACACAATGGATCATCTGATGTGACAGGGTGTTGTGTGTGTAGTAACTTGTTGCACCTCATCGTTGCTTTGTTGGTCAACTGGGTATGTCGCTGCTAAAGCGGTAAGCTGAGAGGATACGGCCCCACGAACAGGAGGGCAGGAAGGGCTGAAGCGTGTGCTCTGGGCGGTTTGTCGTGCTCTTCGCTTGTTATCTTTTGTGAGAGAACGTCGGGGTACTGAGCGTCTTTTTATTTATGTTCCGAAAACATTTATTTATGCTCTGGTTGTAACATCCAGCCTTTCCAACGAGCCGGAGCAAAAAGGACTTAAACTGAGGGATTATATGTAACTTGACAATCACAAATCGAGTAGCGAGCAGATGAAGCTTATTGGTTTGTACAGTGCTTTCATGCTGTGATATGTGCTAATATCACATAAAAGTAACAACTGTTGAGGAGCTTCCCTGCAATGTCCTTTCCCATCCTTTATCACAATTAAGTTAAAAAGACTGGACCACTGCAAGCTCTATTTTTATACCCTCGGGCATGTGCTGTCTCCTTTGAAAGCTGACACTGTTTTAGGAAGGAGTACAAGAAGGGAGGGGACTGCATTTCTATACCCCTGTACTCACACAAAGTCAAAGTGTGACTCTCATTACGTGCTGCTCTTCCGTCCTTATTCTGTGTCACTGTCAGAATAAAAGTGCCGTGATTCTCTTTTTAGTTACGAGAGGCGTTAGAAATGAATGCCCATTCACATTTAAGGTTAGCTTATATGGTGTATGGTTCTTTCCAGTGCTATGTGGCAGCGTAATTCTGACAACAGCAGTGTTAAACGGCAGAGTCAAAAGGAAACCAGACGAAGAAATGTCAGTATTCATACAATTTAACAAAGCTCCCTACTTGTTTTTACAAAAAAAAAGCCCCAAAAGATTTTAAACAAATGGAAATGTCCTTCATTCAACACCGCTAAAATCTTTCAGCGCTGTCAAAGTGGCTTCAAAGCTTCTCCACATCTGTCTGCTCTAGCCAAAGCGCTGATGTCTGTCCTCAGGCTTTCGTGATATACCCTTCTCTGATAAGGAAGTCGTAGATTTTCCTGGTTTTGTTCACATCGATCTTGATGAGTGCTCTAGCCTGCGCGAGTCTCAGGCCTCCTTGTTTGTTACACTCGTTCACTAAAGCAGCTTTATATTCTAAATAGGCTCCAGGGACCAACCTCACCATCTGACAGAGCTGGAAGACAAAAGGTGAAGTTAATAAACACTAACACTTGTCACGCTCTTTCATTCTGTGATCCCTGTTGGGGGAGTAACGTGAATATTTTTCGGAAAACATTTTAAATGTTTTTTTTTTTGCATGGGGGAGGCATACAGTAATTGCATTATGAGCTGTTTCGATCCACAGGTAGGGGGGGAGGAGCTTGCTGGCTGCTGCATTCAAAAACATTCCTGACTAAAAAATAAACTAGGAGGATGAAAGCAAGCTCTCGGCTCACAGGAGCGTAACTATGAGTGTGTCCTGTGTGGGCGTTGTTCTTTACAAACCAAGGGAAGTACACATGCCAAAGAGACTTGCAACCGGCAATTCAGCGTGCTGGACGAGAGCCAGGGAGGGCATCTGTCTATTAATCCCCTGCAGACTAAGTCTTTAATATCTTTCTACAAAAGCAGCGATGCACACAGCGCCCTGCCCCCTCCGGAAGTCTAGGATGGAAACTGGGCAGGGAGGGCATGATGTGTTTGGAAGTTTGGTAAAAGGAATTGCTTTCAAAAGCCCCTGTGCTCTGCTGTTAGGTTGCAATGCTCCTATTCAGCTTCCAAATACCAGTCGCCTTCTAGATGGTGCACTGTATTGCTCCCAGTGGAGATACTGGCTGTCTCCTCCTTTTAATGAGGAAATGCTTAATGATTGTTCCTCATTGATAGGAAATTGCAGAATTCAGAGGAACTCAGACTTTATGTCTCAGCTGACGAGGAAATCTGATTCCCCATACACACTAATGTCCTAGTCACAATTATTTATATGCTGAATGGAGCCAGAAATGCCATGTTCCATGGTGAATCTGTGATCTGATTTTCAATGCTGCCATCTCCAGTGAAGGGGAAACAGCTTCCACACAGAGGGAAAAGCCTGAAATACAGCTGCGTTTCACGTACACTGAAATCTGCCTTGTGGACAATCTAAGGATGGATTATGACTTCTATTAAAAAAAATAAATCTTTTATTTCAATAGCTTTCCAGTGTTGCCTTTCACTGAATTAGAGGACAGGCCTACACTGGGCTGCAGAAGAAACTGAGCCGTAAATACACAGCAGGCCCCTTGCTGCGTTGTTTACCTCTCCTGTGGGTTGCCGCAGGGGTTGCAGTCCCATTTCTGTCTGCTCCGTTGATCTTCCCTGTGCCTCTCGTTGCTTTAGGTGACTGTGCAAGAGCACTCTATATGGGACTGCAAACTGCAACACCAGGCCGAGCTAACAACCCATGGCTTAAAGAAAGCCAGATTCCATTCTCTGCTACACGTGCATACAAAAAACTTGGTATATGCACTGTAAAGCAGAAATATGGAAAAAACATGAAAAGAAAATACACTGTTATCGCCTCTATGGTTCACATTAGTGTTACAGTGAAAAACCAGCCATAACTGGTTGAGGTTTGGCTGCGAGATATCTATAATACAGAAAGAGCTCCGCTATTCAGGTTCAGCGATCTGTCCAGTGAAGCCCTTGACAAAATCCTCTGCCAGTTTTAAAACCAACGTTCATTAAGAAAAAATAACCCTTCTGCTCACCCCAGTCTCACAACGGAGGAAGAGAGGATGTCATACTCTGGATGTTATAATAGCACCTTGGCGCACTCCACCTTTCTTTGCTAAATAAGCTAATTTGCTGCAGCTATGTTGTATGTATAGTACAGCAACTGAAATTAAGAAGCCAGCTGGGAAACCTGAATGATTTTTATGAGCAGGAAAGAGTAGTCAGGGCATATAGCTGAGGTGATACTCATAGCACCTGAGACAGACAGTGTGAGCACCCCTGCATTGTGAAGATAAAGTTTTATATAGATTATCTTTTCATTCCTTTCCTCACCTCCTTCTCCTTCTCATTGAGTTTCTCTGTCCCTGGGAGACCTGTGAGGTTCAGTGGTGGGGCACTCCGTCTACCTGCAGAGACAAGAAAGGAAAACACTGAAGAACTCTTGAGCAGTTTGGCGGTGGCTGTTCCTTAGGTGTCTTATCACAGAGGCAATTAAATCCCCGTGATGTTAACCCAGTATGATCCAAGTGTTTACGGACAGGGTTATTTTGGGCTTAACACAAAAACTGCACAGATGTGATAAAAGGTATGATTTTGCAACCGACATAGTTAAGCACCGTGAATACTTGCATGAGGACTCTTACGCTGTTAATCCCGGCTCACTGGCTTTTAGGAGGAACTGAAAGACAACAGCTTTCTGTCAAATTGGCACTGATTATGTTTAAGCTGGGCTGTACCTCCTGACTAAACCGACTCTTCCAGCCGGGGTCAGGGAGGTCAGTGCTGCGTGGAGGGTGTGCACAGCACGCAGGACTAACTCCCGGCAGGTGTGAAACCGGTACCTTGCAAGGATGGTGTGATTAGCAGCCGATTTCTCTGGCACTGCTGACAACTTCATGAAGCAGAGTTTGCTTTAAATGCCTTTGAATATATGCAGATATTGTAAAGCAAATGCAGTTTGTGGATTTATTTTCGTCTGTTGTGATAAACAGTACTGAAAGAAATATTACAAGGTAGTCTGATAGTTCTCACTTTCGCTATTGTTTATAACTTTGCTGAACTTGAACTGGTGCAGCTTAAACTTTCATGAGGGCTGTCTACTTGCAGGTTTGGTGTGGGTTTTTTTTTTTTTTCCTAATAGTATTTTTTTTTAACTTCCAGAGCTCAGAGCAAAGCTGGGGTTATTTATTTACATTTTTAGAAAGTCTATTGCCCCTGTGCTGTGGGTTGCATATTTAGCGCTGTTAGAAATAGGTCTCTTTATCCCAGGACAGACTTCCCAAATTTGCTGAAGTGATGAGATCTTGGGAAATCTGCAGATCCATCTTCCCAAGGACTGTGCTGGCCACTGCTCCAGAACCTGCCCTGTCCGGGTCCTACCTCTGGGAGTCTCTCTATCTTTCTCCTGTGCATCTGTAGGAGACACGAGAGCCTGTCTGGGTGAGGGGAGCCTGATCGGAGAGAGAACTGAGGGACTGGAAAGAAGCTGGAGTAGTGAGTGTCTGGTAGGTGTAGAGGAAGTTATTTCCTAGCGCTGCTCCCTCTTTCTACAGCCTGGAATGAGCGTGCTATGATGAGACAAGACAGAATTTGGTTTTACTCTTTTAAAAACCTAGGAAATAACACACACGCACAAACTACATTAAAGAAAACATATTAAGGCGGCAAAGTCAAGATCTCAAAAATCTAGAAGTAAAGTTAAGCAATGTTAATTTGCCCTATTGTATATTCAGTATGATGCAGCCTTTAATTATATAGACACGTGGCAGTTTTTCCGCAGTATCCTTGCCTTATTCAGTATGCAGGATGTTTGCTTAATTAGCAACTATATGTATTTTATTTGGGTTTTGTTCAACATGCATGCTATCTGAGTTCCATAGGCAAAACAATTCATGTTCTCTTGGCCTCTTCTCCTTCACTGGCTACTGAATACTTGACAAAAAATTAATTTCATTCTTCATACTAGCCCTTCAGCTGAGGGGATACTGTCCCCATTTCATGGACTCTGGATGCCCAGCCTGAGATACGCAATGCTGTTTTCTCTCCAAAACACCAGACCTTAGCTATCACCAAATATGTTCAAAACATAGTGCATGCTGCAATGACTAATTGCTTGGTATTCTGACCCAAATTTCCAGGGCTCCTGGCAGAAATGAGGAAGAACATCTAGACTCAGTGGCCACCTCTGAGAAGTTTGGTTCAAGTGGTTTATTAGCATCCACATAAAAACTGGATGTAGAGACAGAGCTAGAAGCCAGTTTTCCCTGGCAAGATTTAACAGCCTTATAGTAAAACTTTATCCTAGTTTCATTGATTGCATGCTGCCCTGTGACCTCAACAAATGAGATGGGATTTTATAGAAGTCTTGTTCACGAGGGCCTTGACTGACCCCTGAATCTGTCCTTACTGGGCACTGAAAGAAGTAAGGGTCGTCTTGGTGGAAAAAAACCTAATTTGTGATTACAGAGTTAAAGAATATAAAAGCATGTTCATAGAAAAGGAAAACTGAATTTGCGTATCATCTCATTCTGTCACTCTAAAGTGCTTGATGCTGCAACCACTGCCTGCTTCTCAGGCAACTGTTTTTTGGTGTTCTGCCCTCCCAAATCTGCTTTCTGTCAGGTTCATAGTGCTATGGTATGTATTATACAGCTTCATTAAAAACCTGGATTAGCTTTATCTTTTAAAGATAAAATTTTGTTCTCATGTGAAAATTCTTTTCTTTCCTGCCTTGTTAACGTAGCTTTAGGATGGGTTTTCCATCTGTAGCCAGAAAAATCTAGAAATTCAGCAAAAAACCCTACAGGACTTGCACGTGGAATGAGTTGCAGATTGAGGTAATGTTGACTTGACCAGTGCTTAACCATGAGGCTTGAGGACTGACGCTTTTGCACTGAAGCAAAAGAGTCACTCTCCAACTGGCTGTCAGGACGGTATTACTGATGTACGGCTGGCTTTTTATCACAGACCATCGCCTAACAGTTACCTGAATTTGAAGGAACTGGTACCGTGGGACTCAGTCCGGAATCACTGAAAAGAGAGGAAATTTTCAAATTGCCTTCATGTTTTCTTAAGAACAACTGCACATATTAGCCCTGAAACTACTTTTTCCCCAACTGCTAATAATTATACAATTCAACCTGCATAAGCCAGGCCCTGATCTGAAGTCAACAGGATTTCTAAATATTTAGCACTCCCAGATTGAAGACCATGTCTAAAACCTGTTTTAAAAGAAAAAAAAAAGGGGGGGGGGGGCAGGGAACACAATAAAAAATTCAGTGGAGACGGGAAATTCCAAATCATCTTCTCAGACAATGCAGCATACAGGATGCGCTTCCTTTGCATTGCAGCTTGCTCCTTAAATCAAAGTGCTTGTGCAGGGTGACTACACGTTAATAATGCTGCTACATCTAAAATCATCTGAAACATTTCAAGTGTCATCTGTGCCCTCATTAATATCCATAAAGACCTCATTTCCCTCCATGACTTTATTAACAGCAGTTAAGTTCCTGAAATATAAAATACAGAAAACTGAGATTTTGAGCCCTTACTAGTCACTTCCTCGTCTGCACTTCAACAAGCACTACTGCTGTTATCCACAGTTTCTTGCCCTTTTGAATTTGGCAGACTGTTCCTACTGTAATAAATTGGGAACGCGTTTGTTGTTATCACACAGAAAAACATGTTTGGTGCGCCTGACTAAGGCGTAGGTATGTAAAATGCACAGTCTTACTGTAACCGTACATATCAGCCTGTCGACTGAGCCACTGCTGGCAGGCACTGCTGTCCTGGATGTACTGCAGGACTTCAGAAAGCATAGTGCGCTTTAGGCGTTCCTCATCTCTTGTCTTCTTAAGGTGATCGTATGTTCTGGCACCTAGGGCAAACAGATACCACATTCTCACCAGCTGCCTTGGTCAAAATTTTCTGTTTGTTTTTCTACTTTAGAAAATAAGTGAGAAACTGTTCTCTAGCTCTGGACCAGACTCTGCTATTCTCCCTCATGACAACTACTTGGCATCAGAAGGTATCAGATTCCACCCTGCACCCCTCTCGCCATTAATTTCAGGCCAAAAGCAAACAAAAAAGGCTTCCATGATCCAATTCCAGGATAAAACAGGACATTTCATCTATGTAGAGGTCTTAGGCCTCTCTCCAGATACCATACTTGTTGATAGCCAGTGAAAGTGTCCAGAGATAAAGCATGGAGACCACTGTGCCATGACATACATATTTTTTTTCTGAATCTTTCGCAAAGTGGTGACTAAAGCAGAGCTCTGCTAGACAGCAAGTTCTCCAAGCTGATGGCTCAAACTAGCTTTAAAAAAGCACAGCTGGACGGAAGCATTATTGCTAAAGCCTTGTTCAGTTAAAGAGCTAGGCAAATGCGTTTCAAAACTAAGTGTCTTTTTATTCAACACATCCTCAATGTCGTAAAATCATCCTTCCACACCTTGATGAATGGGAATGGGCTGAATAATGCATTAGGTACTTACTACAGAAATCTACAGAAATTGGTGCTGCCTGCTGCTCTGTATTCCTGCAGTCGCTTTATTTCCCTTCGCAGCTCAAATTCCACTGTTTTACCCCAAGAGTAAGCAGAAGGGAAATCCAAAAAACAAATGTGGGTCAGTGGGGGTGGCAGTGAACTGTGGTGTACTAGGAACATTGCTATGTCTTATTTATCTACACAGTTCAGCTATAAAGTATACAGAACCACAGACAGGGTTAACCTCTCTGCACAAGTCTGTATCAGATCTCAAACTCACTGTGTCCTAACACTCCTTGATCACAGATTTAAGCTGGCTTCTAGCGTTTGTGTGCTCAGAAAAGTTATTTTATCTTCATGCTTTGACAGTTCCTTTGCCGTACCCTGGACGAGGCAAATAACAATAATGTAGGATTTCTGGAAGGCAATTTAATTTTCGATTGAAAAACTACTCCATCCAGGCTCCTTATAGCATCTAATATTGTCTTTGAACTATGATTTTCATAACCGGACCTTCCAAAATATTTCCTTGCAGACAACTTTTTCTGCAGTCAGTAAGATTAAATACCCGTGTTTCTTTTGCTCAGAGATATTTACTGCCTATAGCTTTTATCAGCTGGCTTCCAGGCATTGCTTAGTTTTACAGCGAGCAAGTTTGCTTGTCTCGAATTTGTTTACTTGTACTACTCAGGAGATCTGTATAATGCGTGTACTTGACTATCAGGTTAACTTGAGGACTTCGCTGTCGCTACAACAACAAAACTAGGTTCCAAGACTAGCACTCACACGTGGGACTCATGATTTTGCAAGATCATACTTTTGGTATTTCACACAGGCTGTCCTGAAAATACAGTCGCAACTGTTTAAATGCTTTGTTCCTTCTAATGAGCAACAATTTTCCCAGTTTACATCCTGCTTAATTCCGTGACTTAATGACTCACACTGGAATTTGACTAAATGCATGCTATGATTATGCATAAAGACTCGAGATGATTTGGTGATGGAACAATGCCTCTCCCTTTAAGGTAAGGGACATAATGACAGCTGTACTATATAACTCTGTACACATATAATAGTTGAACATGTACCTTTCAAAGAATTCACAATTTGCTTCCAGCTCCCGATCTCTCAATACAGACATAAATTTTAGGTATTTTGTTCTTTCAGTGATATAGAGTCCCAGTAAATGAATAGTGGTCTTTTGATAAGAAAATACTGCTTCTAACACACGACCAGAATGTTCAGTCAACCGAGAAATCAAACAAAGAACTCGGACACAGTTTAGTGGAAAAAACCCACTTGCTGCTCATTTAATGTTTCAAACCACAAATGTATTTGTTTTTCTGACGTAGTTAGATGGGGAAGAGGAGAAAAACAACCTCCTTATTTAGGAAAGATTGTAGATAATGCAACCCCTCATTATGCCTATTGAAGAACATATATGCTAAAATCCTCAGAATACTTACATGCATGGCTTTCAATGAACTTATCGTGCTCTACCGGTCCAAGAATTCGTGCAAATCGTCGCATTGTTTCATAAAGGTCTTGAACCTCCTTTGGATATCGCCTTTCCAAAACTAGAGGGGGAAAAAAGTGACACACCTTATCATTCCTACTGCAAGAAGAAAATAAATTCAGTGGAACCTGAAGTGACTACCAGCCTCTGAACTGCCCAAAGATCCATTTTCGGTACACCTCTTGGCCATTTTGGTGTCACAACTACAAATTGTTGAGTAAAAAGCAAGAAAATTATACAGCCCTTAAAATTCTAAAAGCATAAAGGATGATATTTAAATGTTGTTTAATCATTTCTTAGAATAGTGAGATGCACTTAAAAGGTCTAGATTTCACCTTCACCCCTCTCCCTACTCAGAGGAGCCTAAAATGCTTCTGAAGAGCAATTCTGAGGCAATAACTAAAACACTGAACTGGGAATAGTTAGAGCCAGCTGGTTGGAAACAGTTGGGGCAGGAAATCTGCTGGAATTCAGACCATCTGAATATGGTCCAGTATGAATAAACCACACTGGTGCACTGGAAACAGTGAACTTGCAAAGTTTTGCTTCCCAAGTAGAGGCCACTTTCAAGTTAAGCAGTTACACCCGATACTCACTCTGAAATTTTCTGAGGTTGATTAGGCCATGATCTCTTATAATTCTGTAATTGAGAGCAAAATGGTATTAATAAAAGGCATTAACTTGTGTATTACCTCATAAATACAAAGGCTTCAGAAGAAACTTTGATTTAGACCATCAGAGGGGTCTAAAACGAAACACGTATGAAACTTCCATAACCCCTGAGCTGGCTAGCCAAGAAACATGATGTAGTGATGCAGTGCGGCTTTCATCAGGGTAAATTTTGGATAGCGGTGTGCATTAGTCCAACTCTGACAGCACTAAGCACAAAGGGAGCTACAATCGCTTTAAAGCTTTGAAATTGCTGCTTTAGGCACAGATTTCGCATCTACAGTGTCTTACAACTTGTCCTTCCAAAACTGGAGGTAAAGGAATGTCTCATGAAGCATGATTTCCAGCTTCAGAGAGAGACAAACATCCTTCTACTAGAGCAAGGGTGAAAGAGAGACTGTAAATTTCACCACTGGGAGCAGGATGAAGGAATTTTTCCATGACAGCTTAGATTTTAAGAAGAGGAAAATGATTTAGGTACCTCATAAGTTTGATGTGCTCCTGACAGGATCAGGGAAGTGAGCAGAGTAAAAAGGCAGGTAAGATATTTACAAGTGCATGACAAATACATTTGTCACAGGTTTCAGCAAATGTCATGTGGTCGGTCATTGCTATGTGGCAATTTGATAAACACCCGACTTTTGCAAATGGTAAGAGATACTACAAAGTTGGGCTCATCAAGGTCAGGCTGGAATTTGCTCTATAAAATCCATTTTAGGATTTTACATTAAGTAAAATTACATTTTCTTTAGTATGTATTAAAGAATATTCCTGCCCCATGTAGAGAAAGCCTTTCTGAGAGTGACATCAGCATTTTTATGCCATTTTCCAGATTTTTGTCTCATCCTGCTGTAGAAACTTTACAAAAACTGACATCGATTTATGTAACTGAGCCTTATGGCACTTTCTTTTAGTACGACATGATTTATCATAATGGAAATTATACCACATAAATATTTTTTATTTATGAATTATAAAGAACCAGGTCAATGCATATCAACTCTTACCTGTCATTCAGCAGAACTATGCTGTATTATGAGGAGAAGGAATGGAGGAGTCTTACTCCAAATTACTAATTCTTCCAGCAGGGAGTAATACAGCAAGATATAATTTTAAATATTGAACAAAGTATTTGAAAGTTATAATAAAACTGAATTTAATTAATAGATTCATTCTAAAAAGCTGTCAAATGAACTGAATAAATTATTCAAACTCACATCAGCAATATAGTTATCTTCATTACACATTGTGGAAAACTAACTTATGGACCACTAAGAATTAAAAATAACGATGCAAACATTTCTATGGAGAAAGTGGGGGTCTAGCAATTAGTTACAGACCGGCAGCTTTTTTTTTTTCCCTAAAGTAGAAAATTAATTATGTGCAGTCCATCAGCATTACTTAGGGAACAAAAGGAACAGAAATTTGCCTCTTTTCTGGTTCCTAGCCCTGGATCTGTGACTAGTTTCCCAGATAGTATTTCAGTTTCTCATTCTGCAAAATGGCTACATGATCTCATAAGGTGTGCTAAAAGCTTAGTTATTTATGTATAACTGGATTGGGGATAGTAATATGAAGAACACTGCGTACATGACTTTCACGCACTAAAAAGGACTGGAAAATACACTTTTCACAATTAATGACTTGGTTTGAGAGTTTAAAGGAGAGTTACGGTGTGTAGAGGTCCTTTGTCAACCATGTGTACAAATAAGTATCAGGGTCTGTTAATGTCTGTTTTCTGGGCTGGTACCATTGCTAAAGCCATGTGCCTGATCTTAATCTGTGCACAGAAGGAGAACCACACATCCAGGATGAAGCCTGTCATGCAAATCTCATAGCAGAAGGTCTCCATGCATGGGAATTGCCTGGAAGGATACTATAGGAAATCAATTATGCTTGAAAACTCACTTTTTTCTTCTCTGTCTTTCCTTTAACCTGGAATGATAGATATCTACAACTGCAATCTTCAGAGCTGCAAAATAATAAAAAAAATAAAGATTACAGAATACATAAGTAATCACTGTATTAGGCTAATTTTCAAGCCTTTATGTTCATGGTAGGCTGAAATGGTCACTCTACTTCACTCTACTTTGCTGTTTTAAAAACCCCGTGGCAATTTTACAGGGGCATAAACTCACTAGAGGCTAACCTTCTGCAGACTATACTTGCTACCTGTAGAAGCTTTCTTTTGCTTACTCCTTCCAAATACATTACTGCCTGTAAACATGAACCTGGGTAGATCCTGAGAACTCTTTTCCTCTCCCTTCTTGGACTGTTTTACTGTTAGCACTTATTTGTTCCTTCATACATGCAATTGTTAAGTATTCCTTCTCCTGAAAAGCAAATTTATCAGATTTAAGGATCTGAGGTATCATCTTTGGACAAAGGCTTCTTTGCACAGAACAAGGAACTCCAAAAAATAGAAAGACACAGTTCTGAACTGTGAAGATTCAAAGTAGCCTTTGCTACAGTTCTCAAAAACATCTACAAGATTTTAGCTTGTTAACTTCTAAACTTATCTGTCTGCCAGAAGAACAAAGAGAATAGCTCACAACCATGTGAAGAAGCACAGGAAAAAACCATGCTCATTAGAAATCATATCCTTTTCAAAATCAAATCTGTCTGCAGTCTGGCTGATCCACTTGGAGATTCTTCAGCTTCTTTTTCCTGTAACCATTAGGTTAATAAACTTTTTTGGTAAATTCTTGAAAGAAGGGATAAGGAGACACCTATCACCTTCCCTTCCCTCATTTTGTTAAATAAGGCAAAAATTCTAGGTCATTAAATAAGCGTAGAGTTGGCTGATTTCTTGGTTGGCTTTTTTTCCTTTACGTTAATCATTTTAATATGCTCTCAGAAGGAAGAGGCTTAAGACTTGACAGTGGCTTTACAGTCTGCAGAGACAACATACAGCACTCTGAAACTAAGCAAGAGCACGTCCCCTTTCAGCCCACTGTGCTGTGCAAACAGGGGTGGCCCAAGTGTGACAGAATCCAGAATCCACTCCTCCCTCTGTAGTTACAAGAAAAGAGCAAAACTGATACTGGCAGTTTATTGATTGCACTCTCCAGTAAATAATTAATAATGCAATTAAAAAAGAAGTGTGGTTATGTGTCTATTTTAAAATATGTGTTCATATGTAAACACCAGGAAGCCCCTAGCCTCTAGGCAATTCATCTGTGCAGTCCCCTGGGTAATAAAATTTCTTATAAACAGGGACAGCTAAAGCCCAAACGTTGTGCGTATTAGCTCAAGAGCCAACAGTTTTGAGTTACACTTGCTGTTCCTGTATTAGCAAAAAAAATCTTCAATTTATACAAAACTGATCTGATGTTAATCAAGGAGCAAAAGATTACCTATGAAGATAGGAGAGGTGGTACAATATTCTTGCTTCTTTTTGCAAATTTCTTGCAAAGCCAGGGTGTTCGAGAATCATCATGTATTTTCATAAAGAGGTATTTAAGTTTCCTAATTTAAGAACAAGCACAGGTAGCAAATTCTCCTTCTTGCTTAAATGTGGGAACAAGAAATTGGCAAATGCAGCCAGTTAAACATGAATGAAATACATTACTAAGTGTTGAATCGGTGCCAATTTATGGAAAATATTTTTGTATTTTTAAACCCTCTGCAAGCAAAGCTAACATGTTATTTTCTGGGGTTTGTGTGGGCAGAACTTAGTAAGTACATGCAGAAATTGCATTGGAGAATCTCTATAAATATCACAAGTAATTATGCACCTATAACCATTGCATTTTGATGCTTTCACCTGAGTGCGCAATATTCTGAAAGAAATTACGATCAACTGGGGAGAGGAAGGAATATTCATAAGAACAAATAAAGGAAAAAAAACCCGGCGCTTCTGCTTACAGAAAAATTAGTATTTGCTGCCACATGCACTTTTGGAGGGGCTTTTGTTTTTAATAGACATATTCACACAGGAACAGCCGATTACAAAATCTGGAATGCATGAATAACTCAGACTACTATACTGTTACATGCTGCATTGAAATGAGAAAAGAGATGCTGTACGAATGAAAATTATTTGCCTGTGCTTTTCCCCATGCATTATACTAGAGAGGCAGTTGTTTGTACTGGTAACTTAAGATAATCCAAGCTGACATTGTGTTCAAAGTGTCCATTTTGGGAAATGATAAGGTTCTTTCAGATGGTCAGAGTAGTTTTGAAGGATCCAGTGATAGGCAGAAATTCAAGGCTCCTTTCTTCATTCCAAAAAATCAAAATATTTTGGTTTCTCAAGAGTGTGTCCAAAACAGTTTCTCTGCTTTTCATTTCTCTTCAGCCTCATTTGGACTGCAAAAACTTTTTTGAACACTAATGAGTGAGACCTTTGTTTCAGGCTAGCTAACCTCTGTTTGGCATGCAAAGCCCAAATAATGGGAAGAATGCAAACTAATCAAAGTAAACAGGCTGTGTATCCAGTGTGTGCCTTGGTTCGTACAAACTTAATGCCTACGATCCAAATCCACCCTCCCTAGGGGAAAGCAGGACCCTAGGCAAAAGAGTATCTGCCTTTGGACCACGTCAGGAACCTCCACAAAAGAATAAACATCATGTAATATTTAGAAAGATATTGACTGCCTTGTATCTTATGAAATGAAATTCCACTGCTGTACAGCCAGAGTTGCAGTCTATTTCCACTCACTTCTAAACGTGCGGTTTCAGCAATTACTTTCCAGTGTTAGAAGTAAAAATCATTTACATGAGAAGGAAAGGGGAGAAAAAGCCGGGAAAAAGATAAATTACGAAGATTACAATTCAGTCTGATTAAAACTTGTAATTCATGAAATATTCAAGCACTCTGGGCTGAATTAGATTTGTAACTAGTTGTTTCTTTTGATATGTCCATTATGTTTTTGTTTAACTGCAATATATAGTTGCATGCACTTACGATATTGCAAGTACTGAATAAAAGTTAACAGTTCAAGAAGTTAATTGAAATATGAGAGATTTCATGTAATTTCTACCATCTCACTAATATCAAGAAGTGACTAAACAATGCCTGTGACCTCCTGTGTGGTGGGAGGAGCTGGTGAGTCAGCAGGTACAGGTTTCTGTGTTCCTCATAAAAGGCTGCCTGGGAGTCTTTCCACCTTGTATTAAATTGCACTCTTCTTTCTTGTGGGAATACTGAGAACTTGTTTAGAGTGACACAGGAAAATATAACGGGGAAAATGCAATGATATCAGGAAACAGAGGTCAAGCAGCTTAGATCTAGAACTTTTTATAAAACGATTTTTACAAAATTTTAAGAAAAGCAGAGCAATGTGGATGAAAGGGAAGAAGGAGGAATTCCGTTCCAATGAAAGCATCAAATATTCCTGCGTTACGTGCAACCTAGACATTGCAGTACTGATCTGCGACGTGTGAAACAAAAGAAGGAAAGGGAGACCATAGAAATTATTCTGGTCGGTGTGTTCTCCGGGTCTAGCTTGAGTAACTTTCAGAAAATGGAATATAAAAGTAGTTTTCAAAAATTAATCTTGAACCCAGTGAGGTTTAATGTATGGCAGGAAAACAAACTGAGGATTTTTTCACAAACCTGATACTTAACCTATGCTGCAAGACTCCATTTGGGTTTCTCTGGGCTATAAAATGAGTTAAAACCCTGTTTTATATCTTTACCTTTTTTAAAAAAAAAAGTTTGCTCTTTGGCCAGCAAAAATTTGTCTCAAGCAGGAGTGGAAGACAGCCACAGGGCTGCTTTTCAAGGACGTTTCTGTAAGATCTAGTGTAAGAAGTTTGCCGGTGGGCAGGGCTGGGGTAGAGAGGCACGTTAGAGCCGCTGCCTGGAAGTAGTGGAACAGGCACCCTTGGGAGCGATTACGAGAATCCGGGCCTCCAGGGCCGCCTCACAACCTTCTCTGCCTGTTAACTAGAAAGTACAAAGGTTTCTTAAATCATCCAAATGCCTGTCCCTGCCTTCAGATCCAAGTGTTGAGCCATCTTCTACAGTATGAAATCCTACAATTAGGTTGCAAAATATTCTTGAGCAATCAAGCAAAGTCAGCATCTGAGATCTTTAAAACTGCAGGACAGGGAGCATGCGGCTCCTTCCTTTTTTGTATTAACTTGGAGAAGGGAAAGATCTAATTCCAAAGTTTTTTAGAAAATAATTCTTTCTCTCCCCAAGACGCCTCATGTAAAAGAAAAATAGCTGGCTAGACCCTGGGACTTCATTTTTTAGAGGCATTCTCTCTCACATGGGCAGATCTAGGACATCTGTGGGAAGGAAGATGCCAGAGTTCCTGAGCTAAGAGATCAAAAATGTAGTTGGTCATGCTCCATAACCTCTGCCAAACAGTTTTCACAGGGCAAATGCCTGACATCCTATACTAAATACTGAAGACAACTAAAGAATGGACTAGAGAACATCCAATGACATTTCAGGCAAAAGATTTGACAGACAGAAGTAAGTATTTTTTCACACAACACATAATTAAATTGTAGAACTCCTAACTCAATTGTGGAACTCTGCTACAGGATGTTATGGGGGCAGAAGTACAAATATATACAGTTCTAACAGTAGTTAGCTAAGTTCATGGAGGACAGGTCCTTGGGTCAAAATGGTCTGAACACAACGTATGGCTCAAGAAGTCTCTAAACTTATCACTGCAGGAAATGTGGAAGATGTGCCAGGAAAAGCATCTGCCTGTACTTGCCTTTTCTTACATTCTTCTCCTGTGCGTCTGCTGTGGGGTACTAACAGAACACCGAGCTAGACAGACCAAGGGTCTGGCCCTGCATAGCTTTATGACGTTCTGAAGAGATGAGGAAAGCTGATTTTTGCATTCTGATCGACAACTTAAACAGGAGGCTGGTAGGAGATATCTTAAATGGCTGAACTGTGCAGTGGGAGGAAGACGGGTGTGAGGGGTATGGAAGACAGTGCTGGTAAACCAGCTTGAATAAATATTAAGCTATCAATTAATGAACAGAACTAGGACGTTATTTTGCTTTTTCAGTTTACCAGGCCTCAGAATAGGACATGGAAGCAAGAAAATATATCTTTTCATAGTAATAAAAAGAAACAGTAGAGAGATGGCATGATGAATCCGTGACACGTCCACAAGCCAGTCCCCCTTTCAATAAACGTTAAAAGGGAAGAGAGACTGACATACGATTCTCATAACCTTTTTTGAGCCGAGGGAGTTGCATTCCTTAAAGCTCTGTGTACACTGCTAAATTTCAAACTGATTTTTTAAGTTTGGAAAGACTGTCTGTACGTAACAGGATTTGTCTGTCTCCAAGGGATACTAAGGCTTTAGCTTAGAACTGCCTGACATAAATGGGAGAATTCTGAAGCATAAACACAGTACTTTTAAACACTATATGTACTTATAAATGTGGGGAAAATTACCATCTTTTCTTCTCTATGGATTAAAACGTCATTTTAATAATTCCTGTTATTTGGTATTATTAAGGCAGCTATGTTCACAGAAACTCAGTAGCAGTAGTTGGACTCATACAACAACCATCCTCCTTAAAATAAAAAAGTTGTCACATACAGCTAATGCTACTATAACTCAGTGTGCATGCTTAACACATGAAAAACCGCACAACTTCAAGAGTAGAACAGTTTCAATGTGTTACACATAGTCTTAAACTACATACCTCCTTGCTGCCTGTATTAATACCTATCCTGATACCAGATTTCCTAAACTAACAGAGGTTAGAGTAAGTGACGGATCTTCTAAGAAACTAGATATAGTAGGGGAAGGGGGTATTAGCAACAGAGAAGAAAGTGTTCCTTTTTCTGAATCAGAACAAAAGTTGTGCCTTGCTATGATGCTCACAGACATTATGTAGACGGAAAGAATATCTTTCAGCCAGGGAGGGGAAGTAATGTCAAAGCATCGATGCTTCTGTTTTTTAACAGGCTTGTAGGTCTGTTTATTCAAACACTGAAGTACTGCTACCTGTTTCCAGACAAATTGCTATCTCAGATAATTTGCTTCTACTTAGCTAAACTTTAGAGAAAGTTTACTTTTAGAGAAAGTTTACTTTCTCTAAAACTAAAGAATGGACTAGAGAACATCCAATGACATTTTCAGGCAAAAGATTTGACAGACAGAAGTAAGTATTTTTTCACACAACACGTAATTAAATTGTAGAACTCCTAACTCAATTGTGGAACTCTAAAACTAGAGTTCATACTGGATAAAACATCATTTGTGTCTTTCCTAAAGAGATGCCTACTACAGGCGAAGACTATTCAATTTCAGTCATGTTCTACTTTAAAACTGGCTACATTTCAGTAGTGAGTGAAGTGCATTATTCTATATATAAGTACCATTTGTACGTCAGTTGATTAAGAGCTTTTAAAAGAGATTTGAAAGGGAGGACCACAGACATGCCAGTGTTTAAATCCCAGCACACAGAAGTGAGATCATTAAAAATGTATGTTCACTTTTAAAAAGGTGTGTAGAGAAAAAGAGGCCCAATGAAATGTTGTGTAGGCACTCTGAAACACTGTTTTCAGACAATGTACAAAAATATGGGACTTACCATGCAAAATGTCTGAATCATCTTCTACAAAATCAATATCTCTCAAATCCCATTCAGCATAGTTGTCAAACTCCTGTTCAGAGGTGATTAATAAATTGTCACTAACTAGCACTAAAAAATTCGGATGAAGTTTCAGTACACTTGGAAGTACTGAAAACAGAGATATTTGCTCATACACAGTTGTACAAGGTTCCATCCTTGAGCAACACACATCACAGGGAAGCTTTAACTAGGGAATGTATAATGTGCACCCCCACGGCTGGAACTGGAACAGGGTGCTGTGATAGGATAATGAGAATTAATCAGGTAATCTCCATGACTCCCACACTGTGGTGGAAATTCTGCTCAAATGTACAAAAACAACGAGCCCCTATATGGCTGAATTCATTACTTCATGTACAGGAGCTTGTTTTGCAACAGGAATTGGGGCCCTGGGCCCACAGCTAAAAACACTGAAAACAATGCAGGTCTTTCAAGTGATCTTTGGATCAGGCTCATACGTGCTTCTCTAAGGCAAATGAAATAGAAGCGTGCTGAAGCTGACCCCTTTTGCTAAGCATCTAATTCACAACATCTAGCCCGCTTACATAAGAGGCATTCATTACTGGACATCTGGTGGCAGCAGCATGCCTTACAGCCCGCCTACACAAGGCCAGAGACGCACAGATCGCCTGCTAGCAGCTTTGTAGGCCTGCAGCGCCACCTCTGTAATTAAATCCTCGGTTTAATCACTCTGTCCTGTCCTCTCTTCTAATGTTTTGTATAGGAAGAGTAAAGACCTATGGGCAGGGGCAAACAAGTGTGCGTTTGCTGACCTTGCATTCAGGAGCAAATTTAAAATAATGGGAGAAGAGAGAGTCTTACCTCAACAAAGTCAGCTCTCGCTGGCATGTACCCAGCCATATCCCTAGAGAGCAAGGAATCAAAAGTAGGCCGTGGGGGATCATCAGCAGCTGAAAAAATAAAGGTTTTTAGTTGTTGTGTGGGGTGTGGGGTCTATTTTTTAATACAAAACGATCTGTAAATAGGTGTTTCTTCTGCAGGAGAAGTGGGAATAATTAGCTGAAGAAAACCACCCTGATTGGGCTTTTATTCAGCGTTATATTTAGAAAAAGACTGAGTTCATCCAGGGAAAAACACAGTAATCTGAGTTCTTCATAGTGTTCTCAAAAGTCAAACACATAAATTCAAGGTAATAAATAGGTTTTAAAATGTAAACTGTACATGTCAGAGCTCAGCATCCCCCCAGTAAACCTCTGCAGATCACTCGGTCTCAGCGTGCAGGTTCTTTTAGTTAATAGCAACAGGGGTGTTAAACCTGCCATCTTCTGGGTGCCATTTACAGAGAGCTGCAATTAAAGGTATACAACTCTGAATTTTCACAGCGCTTCCCAACTGAGGAGTTTAGCGTTTTACAGACAGTAACGGACCGAGGCTCACGACACGCTTGTGAAGGAGCTGAGCATTATAAGTCCCATGCTACAGATAAAGCAAGCCGAGGCACAGAGAATTTGTCTTCGCCCAGGTCACATAAAAAAATCAATGGCAGCCAGGGACAGAACCAAAATTGTTCAGTTCCTACTGCTTTAGCTCTAACCACTTTATCGTGAAATTTAAACCTCCAGATACCAAGGAATCTTTTTACCCAGCCATTTTGGGGAGCTTTATAATGGAACAGCTGCTAGACTGGGGGAATTCTAAAGACGTTAAATTTAAGAAAAACTGAAAATTTGTTAAATTGCTGAAATTTAACATACACGTTTTAAAAGGCAGTTTTAAAGAGAGAGGTGTGAAATCAGCAGTTTAAAGGGAGTGATTTTATGACAAGTCACATCAGCAGTTAGGCCCGCTACACAGTGGATAATCAGATGAAATGTTTTAAAGGTAGAAACCCCTCCTCAGTTAACATTGCTACGCAGGGTCTGGACAAGAAAAGTAACCACCCCAGCATGAGGCTGAGAACTCACACTGGTATTTACCACGAAGAACATGCTGTTATATCATGCCACATGTAAAGTAGTTCTGAGGTAGCATGTCCTTTAAATGAACATGCACATCTGGGCTTTTGCTGTGGTGATTTCTGTGAGTGACCATTTCCCCTGGCTGTGCAGGAACTTCTCGTTTTGTGAACTGATGTTTGTACCAGACCACTCTGTTCCCTCCCTTCTCCCACTGAACTGGCAGTCTTGTTTATTTGATACACCAATGATTTCACACAGTGTGAAGAAAACCCTACTACTAACATTATTCAAGTTAGGCATCAGAACAAGCTCTCCTTTGGGGAATGAAAGCAAACTGTATGTGTGGTGCATGCCTTTCTCGAAAGGCTGCTCATTCCAGTTTTGGAAGAGCAGAGACATCGTGGGAAGCTCCCTCGGTGTGCTAGTGGGCAGGGGATACTCACGGTGGAAAGGAATGGCTGTTTCGTTGTGCTGCGCCTCCTCCGCCTGCTTCAGGTTCAGTAATGTAGATGCAAACAAGGGATTGTTGATAAAGTGTTTCATGTAATGTTTCTCACACTCCTCCTTGGATTTTGTACACATCTGGTTGGCTACATCCTGCCTGAAGTGGGGAAAGGGGGAGGCTTAATATGAAGAACACAGAAATGTTGAGGGATTTTTTCTAGTGGGAAAAGATAATTTTGGACAAGAGATTGATCGCATTGTGTGCAGAGAACTGATCTGTGATGATGTCTGAACTCACACTTTGCCTACTGACACTGAGCCAATACTTACACGTTTGATACGGTGCTAGGGAGCATTTTTTTGGTGGTCACGAGCAATGCAGTTCACTGTCTTTACATGAGAAACTCCCTGGCTGACGGAATGTACCAAATGTTTTATACGTTTGAAAATTTAGTATTGTTATCTGACTGCTTTTTATACATTTTACTAACTCCAGGTAATGGTAAAGTCTAAGTCCGGAACTGCGTTCTGCTTCTCAAGTTTCTCTTGCGATTTTAACTGGATAGTGGTTTCCCCTTTCGTGTAGTGATGTTAAACAGGTTTTTTTTGAACACCGAAATGTTTGTACAAAATGCATTCTAGAAATCATTGCCAAACTTTCTTGGAAAAGTGGTTGACTAGAAACATGAAGTATTTTGTCTTAATAAAATGGCTGTGTAAGTTGAGGACTTTAAAAAAAAAAAAAATCCGCCAGCAGCAATCATTTTAATTTCTGTTAAAGTAAAAACTGGATGCAAGGGATTCCAGGAAGAAAAGTCAGTTTTTCCTTTATTTGGTAAAGGCTGAAAAAAGCCAAGTGCTTAAGGAAAAAGTTAAGATTACTTGTATTGCTAAGTAGGGCAAAGTGTACTAGACAGCATACTTGCAGAACATAACTACCACCAGTTTTCAGTCTTAATTATGACAGCAACGTACACATAAGAACTCACAGTTCTGTTTCAGTGAAGTCTGGAGTTCTATACTTTTAATACAGCTATTTTTTCATGAAGGAGAAGAGAGATAACTCACGACTACACCTCTCCTTTATTTACAAATGCATAAAAATCCTGTAGCAACTACAGAAATTAATTAATACCTAGCTAGTCAACTGTAAGCAAACCGAAACCACACAAGGTAAGAAATTCTGTAGCTGGTTTTTACATAGGAATAAACTGAGGCACAGAAAATCTTGTGCAACAGTTGAGCTCCTTCAAAACCTAGTGACTTTAATGCAAACTGAGGGAACTTTGTTCTCCACTGGAGGTGCCCTGCATCTCACAAGAAGCCTTTAACAATTTCCTTATATATCTAACAGCAGATTTGAAAACGGAATCTGCTACCCCATTCTTCCACTTTAGCTGCTAAATTAGTGTCTCACCCATAATAAGTCATTGAACATTCGGTGTGCACTGATGTATGCAACAGTAAGACCCAGTGAAATGAAAGGAAAAACTACCCATCATTCACTGAAGTTGGCTGAACCACTAACTTCTCACCAGTTTCCAAATCCACAGTCCATTACAGCTTCTAGGAGTGCCATTTCCTCTTGAGCTGTCCAGTTAGGATCCAAGACGGGGAAATCTGAAGTCTAGAGAAGATAAAAGCAAATCAAACTGCTGTGATCCTCTGTTATAATCCACCACATGAAGAGCAAACAAGTTCTAAGCTACAGGGCAACGTAATATGTAATACTGGTAGTTTTAAAACTTTTACTGTGTCCCATGAAACCTGATCAAGTAATTGTTGAATTATTGAGGGCATTGGGTCATCAACCACAGTAAAAACTAGTTTGTCACTACAGATCTTCTGATATGCTGTTACATGTTGTATCTACCAGACGTAATTCAACAATGTTATGCTATGAAACACACCAAAAATTACTGAAGACTTTTAAAATGATTAACTTTGGGGAAGAAAAAACAAGAATAGAGAAACAGAAGTTGATTCACATGGTTAAAGAACTGGAAGGCTAGTCAGATGCATTGTGCTATCTAGGCACAATAAAAAAATGTAGCTTTAAATGTCTCCACTATTCCATTAGGTTCCAGGTGGATATTTTTCTTTGCTCTCAAGGAATACTTTTTCTTTTTTTAGTAGTTCTAAACCTCTGAATCAAAGAATTGTATCACTTAACTTTTCAATGTAATATTAGTAAGCAAGGGTCTAACTCCTGGGAAGTTAAGAGAGCTCAAGATTGAGTAGGCGTTATCTAAACGGAATATTTACCATTATCTCATAAGTATGATCACTTTGATGTTTCTTGTATTCAAATCCGCGTGTGAAACACTGTAGAACAAAAGATTAGCATTATGTTAGTCTCTTGCTTCTGCCCTGAAAACACTTTAACTGGTCCCTTTTTTCCTTTTATTCTCTGACCACTGGGTATCCAAAACTGACCACCTGATATGCTGAAAAATCTATTCAGTTTTCTGATTTCATTTTAGAAAAAACATAGAATGGTAGAAAAATCTTTGTTAAAATTATGTTGAATCTGTCTTTGTATCTTACTTGTCTTTTGCACCAAGACATAACTCCTGTGAATCGACATACTTTTTTGTGAAGTATTTATGGCAAAGTTAGGCAGGTGAAAGAAGCTTGGTGGTGTGTTTTAAAGTGGATCGTTCCAGGAAGAGAGCACAGAGCATTTCTTAAGTACTGAAAACACAGTTTCCCTTTAATCTTGTTTTTTTGTTTAAAAAGCACCAGCATGGTTTGCAGCTATTTTCAACAGTTAAATTTCTTTTTAAGTACAGGTAAATGAACAAAAATCTGTGTTTGTGCATTTTGTACGTATCTGAGCGAAAGGCTAAGCTCCTTTTTCAGTTTTAGAGGTTATTGCCATTTTTTAATCATAAATAACGCAAACTTATTTAATAATTAAAACTAGCAGTACTTTCTGTGGTTATCAGATCACACACGTAATTTTTAAAGAACTGTATCTGGTCACAAACAATTATTGTCAATATTGCAAACTTCCCCCAAATTTTCTTTTCCATTTGGGAGGAAAAAAACAACGTGTGGTGACAGGGAAAGGGTGTTTCTTGATGGCTTTTCTTTTCCATGCCATAAAAAATGACAGAAACGATACCTCTCTAGACATGCAGCGGCATGCTCCGTTACACAGTCAGGCTGACTGCATGTCTTTAGGTAGCTTTGGCTGCCTTCACAAAGATCTGCTTCAGCTGCTCGTGCCTGAGTTCTTCAGCCTCCAACATTTCCTTTGTCATTTCCCTGTCCCTGAGCAAATAAGTGTGTTGATACAAGTTTACAGAGACCAGTTATTAATGTGTTTATGGAACAGCTTGGCACCGGACAGGCCTTTGATGACTTTCTCAAAGAAATTAATGCCTTTGCTTTTATCCTTGCACTCACCTGCAAACACAGGAGGAAGGGAGGAGGCCCACACTCAGCACACTTAACGTAGGGCTCTGTGAGGTATGAAGAGCAACCGCGGCATGGAGGCTTATCAAAAGGGTCATCTGTGAAGCCAAAAGTAAATCTCATGCAACACAAACAAGGCACTGGTTTTGCAATCACCTAAATTCACTTGTGCCCAGTAATTTTAAGCGACCTCAACTGTATATAACCTCTTTCCTACTGCAGCTTCTCCAAATATCTGTTAAAAGTTCCCCGTTCAGCTAGAGTTGCAAGAGAGGTGTTGGCACCCTGCTAGACCTGATACACTGAGGGCTAAACCGAAACTTGTGCAACGGACTCAAAGGAAAATCTTCTCTGTAGCAGCCTCCTCGTACAACTCCGCAGTGACGCCAGGAGCTGTGCTAGCTGGCCGATTTGATCCAGTGCCCATGCTCGTGTTCTGCACTGAAGACCAGACCCAAGACCTTATTTGTGGAGAATACTGCACAGACAGCTGCGGTCTCCCATCCATCTACCTCAAGTCAGACTCGTAAAGCATATTGCTGTGGTTGCAAAGGCATCAACAAGATTGTTCTGTAACCCATCCAAACCTCAGACTCTGCTCGGATTGCTGAACAAGAAATGAAACACTGCTCTGCAAGTTTTTCTTACTCTGTTCACTGCAAAGTAGTCAAAATAAATAGACTGTCAAGTTATAAGCCACATTTTTTCCAAGAAAATGGATTTGAACTAGCCCAACTATAAGAAGTAGATAGAAAAAAAGACCTGAATTCCCACTGAATCATTCATGCACTTGTGCTCTTGAGAATTTGATCAAAGAAGTGACCCTGTGGACCAAATACTGCTAGTTTTTTGTCTCCCTCCCCCAGATGGCTGCTAATGTCTTTAAACAATGGCAAACACTTTCCAGATGTCATCTTACGGTACTTACTACTGAAGGAGGCCAGGCGCTCCATTCCTTTCCCTCGGTGGTGTTCTTGCTCCTCTGAGTAAAACCTGTCTTGCCTAAAAGCCCGTAGCGTAAGCCTTGCCCCAACCACTATGTCCAGAAAGGGTATTCTCTCCCTGAAGATGTCTCTCATGCAGCCCTCGCAGATGAGATCCTCCCAGAGCGTCCTGAACAGAAAAGCAGAAGGGCTGTCAGCAGTCTTCGTAGCAGGGACCATTTGACATGGCTGAGAGTCTGTTTTCTGCGTATGAGAAGAAATCAAATGCGGAGAGACGGGATACAGCGCAAGAAGAGATGTGAAGTGATGGGGATATAAGCCAATCCTGAAACGAGGCTTTCAGTGGGAATGTGTGTGCTGAGCAGAGAGTTATGCACAGCTGTTGTGCAAGAAAGTGTTTTGCACCTCGAAGAAGCACCGGGAAGAGAACGAACAGGTTAGATGTGGCACGGACACAGCGGTGCAAAAATCTACCATGCTCATGTCAACTACATTTTCCGTGTTGACTGTGTGGCAGCTTCTATGAGCAGGCCTGATTCACTGACACCTGTACAGTGAGGTTCTGCAGTGCTGTCCACCATCAGGGAATTGAGTTGCTTTCCACTGTGGGATCACTAACACGTCTCACTTTTACAAGGAATTCTTGCTGGGAATGGCTCAGGCTTCTCACTTATTGAAATTCATGTTTCTCTTTCTAGACTTTTCTCCTCCATGCACCGTGTGAGGAGGCATGGTCCTGCGTTCAGTGACACTACTGAAGCCGTGCAGCCCCTCCACGCAGATGGCAGCTGCTTCCACCCCGGCCACACATCCCCACAGCTCTTGCTTGGATCCTCAAGACAACCAAGAGCAGCTTTCCAGGCTGGACGTTGTACCCCGTGGCCGCAAGTGACAC
>NW_008825214.1:324309-336234 GCF_000699105.1 Pygoscelis adeliae
TCCGTCTCCCGCCCGCCCCACAGCTGGCGGGTGTCTGTTCATCCATCGCTTTGGGGCTGCGCGGTGCGGTGCGTAATGAAGAGGCCTTGGCGGCCTCGGTTCTTCTGAGACAGCGCTGTGCTGCACTGCAGATACACCAGGGAGAAGTTTAAACTTCTTCCCTTGTCGGTTAATAAATCAGCTTTCAGGTGGTTCCTGCCAACGGAATCGTCTTTTCGGGTTCATCCTTGAAGTTTCTGAGGTCGTGCAGGCAAATCTTGGGTGACTTTTACTTGAGAAAGTGCTCTCCAGTCCCTTCCCTTCTGCCCGCAGGCGCTATCCTGCCTACAAGATCTTCTCGTGGCTGTCTCCCACGTACACTGTGGATGTCTCGTGAACTAGGTGCACATGTGGGCTTGGGCTTGTTGAGAGCATCCAGTCAGAGGGATTTGAGCAGAGCTGAACGAGTCTTGCATTGCATAAAGCCCGAAAGCTCGGGAATGGTTTATGCTTCTTTTAAAAATAGCCATTTGTTTTCGTATTAGACGGTCTGCGCAGCCAACCTGGCACAGTGGCGATACACACCTCGTAGTATCTCTCGTCACCTCTGCGGTAGCCTCGTACGCTGTATTGTGTTCCCCTGGGGACGTGGTGCTTGTTCAAAGCCTGGTGCAATTGTAATGGCAATGCTGACAAAATGTGGTTTAACACAGATATTAAGTAGATTCTCTGTATGTTTATGGTGCCGGCAAATGTGACTGGTATCTCCTGGATTTCAAATACTTGCTTATACTTGGGTGCTGTTCTTGCAGTAAACTTGACCTGCCTGGAACACCTTGCATGGCCAGGGCTGGGTCTACCCCACATAGCTCAGTGACCCCATACCTCTTCCAACAAAAAACTCTCATCACTGTTTCTGTGCAACATTTTTTATGCTGTTGTGAGATACTGATTTTGTGTGAAATTCTTCTGGTGCCCCTCAGAGCGTGCATGATGTTGATTTAGACGAACAGGATCTACATCACTGGGGGGAAGTGGTGAGTTGTTTGCCGTGAGGCTCAAAGGCTGCTTCTGTTCATTCATGCAGGTTCCGAAGCATTGAATCCTTCGCATGGGAACTTGAGAGCTGTTCTCTGTAGCAGACAGATGTAGCCTTTGGCAGTTCATATCTGAGAGCTGAAGATTGCATTAGATAGAAGTACATTGCAAATAGATCAGAGATTCATTTTGTATCAGCACATGAAAATGTGCGCCTACTCAGACCTAGGCAGAGGCTAAAGCTCAATAATTAATATCTGCGTTATTCCTGTTGAGGCTGGAGGAGAAGGTCTGGTATGCTGAGTTTGCTACGTGTCTGCTCCTTGTCTGAACTATTTAACTGCAAGACTAAAAATACTGGAAATTATTTCCTTTTCCTTTTGCCCAGGCCCCAAATGTATGTGAAAAACGATGGGAAAATATTAAAAATTTGGGAGAGGCAGAGTTTGGAACGTCAATGAAATATTTATTGCTTATGCCAACAGGTTTTTCCTGTATCAGGGAATTAAAATAAGAATCTGGGTAGTTAATGGAAGGAATCAGCATATGGGTGTCTTCTCAGTGGTTGCTTTCTGCTGTTTCCAGTCAGTGGTGAGGGAAAGGTGATGCGCCTTCACAGGTAAAAAGGGTGTTCTTCTGAGGCCTGCAGCTTTTCAAAAGTAGGTTTCATGGATGACAATGATTTTGGATCTTTTCATGTAAGGGTCTTGCTATTATGCCTCTGCCTGGCAAGGAAAGAAAAAATATTCATGAGGAATGTTAAACAAACCTACTCCTAGAGTCTTCCAGTGCTGCGATTTTCAGATCAGTAATTTAGTGGTGCAACATCTCCTGGCTGAACAGAACTAAAGAAGGTATGGCACGCCTCATGTCTCCTGGAGAGAGCAATGACATAAAAAGTCTTTTGCCTTAAGTCTGTTCAAATGGTTTTCAGCTTAGTAGAGGCCCAAAGGTGTCACCACCTGATGGCTGTTCAATGGCTTGTGTGAAATGGCTCTTAAGGGTCTCAGTTCAATTTCCGAACCTCTCACTGTAGCACATTTCTCACTAGTTACACTCCAAGAAGATCTAAGTGGATAGTTTGTAATGAATAATGTGCTCACGTGCTGCCTTTTTCTACTCAGAAGTTTTAAGAAATGAGGTAGTTTTCATTTGCTATTTGAAATTATTTGCTGATAATTTCTGCAAATTAAATGCTCTCAAGCGGTTCGTTCTGTATGTGTAATATCCAGAGGGCTGCTTGTGTGTCGGCAGGGCTAAGCTCTCCAGCCTCACTACAAGGCAGTTGTTAGAGCTGGGTGGCAGACAAGTAACTGGATAAGCCGAAGTTGAGAAGTGGCTTGATCCCAAGTCACAGTGAGAGGTGGGAGTAGAGTATAACTGTTCAACCTCAGCAGTTCACTTAATGGGGTAGGAAGCACAAGAGTAAATCATTTCCTCATGAAAAGGCACCTTAATATGTCAGGGTTATTTAATTTCTTGAGGGGGAAGGGATAGGTCTATCTTCAAGCAGTTATTGTTGCTTAGATGCACCTAAAACCAGGTTACCCTGTGAAGAGCAGAATGGATGAGCCCAGACCGCCCCATACCTCCTCCCCAGGCCGACAGTCCCAGCTTCCCTCCTGTCTCCACTTGTGACCATGGGCATGATGGCATGTGCTGCGTGTGCTGTTTGCCCTACGCAAGGCTTGTCGGATGGCTGCCAGCCAGCATGGGGACAGCTGAGCCCACCCAGCTTTCCCCGGGGACAGATTTGGCTGTCTCCTTACTACCTAATCAGATCTTCACTTGGAAACTTGCTTGCATTGAGGCCTGCTGTCGCTCGGTCAAATTTGGTTGACACTGACCAGTAGTACCTGGGGAAGGGAGGCTGAAGGTCAGACAAAAGCTTTCAGTGGCTTCTGTTCTGTGCCCTCCAGAAACGGGGTTAGAAGTGTTGCTGTTTGGTCATGCACTGGGACACAGGCTGCAGACAGGCTTCTTCTGCTGCTCCGTATGCTGTTGATCCAGTCAGGGCACAAGCACTCAGGAAAGAAGCAGAAGCAGTTAGGGGTGTGTAGGGGGTGGTGGGGAATACCAGCTGTTCAAAATGAAAAAAGGGCTATGTGTTTCTGGAGGGGCCATGGTGAATGCTACTGGATTTTTAGGCATCAAAGTAATACGGCTTTACAGAAGGAAGTTGGCATATCGCAGCCCCTGATGTCTTTTGTTCCCAGTATCTCCCTCTTGTACACACGCCCTCAACCAGCATGCTTAAATAGTTCATCCTGCAGCCTAGAAGACTAGAGAGGGTTACCTGTCCTTTGAAAGTCTTGCCTATTGTCTTCCACCCCTAAACTGTTCTTCCTCTGGCATCAGGAGTACCTCTCCCAGCTGGCCAGCAGCTGCCCGAGCACAAGGTTGTTCTGTGCTTCTTTTTGACAGAATTGCCTCACATTGACAATAGTAATTTGGGGAGCAGTTGATTGCAACCAAAAATCAGACATGCCTCCCATAAACCAGTAGCTGGGTTGACAGGGAGCTAGTGAATTGCTCTGCTGCTAATTGCTGCTGAGAAGGAGGAACAAGGTTTCCTCTAGGAAGAGCAGTCTCCTGATATATCAAGAAGTTTGTGAGGTGGTTGTGGTCATCATAGTACAGTGAATTCAGGAGGTCTGCAAATCTCAGACCATGTATTTTTCTTGCGTCGCTGTACTGAGCACACAGCTTCTGTCCATACCTGTAAAGACAGTTCTCCCTTCCTGAAAACTTGGTAAACATATTTCAACTCATCAGTCATACTTACAAGGCTGTATTCTGGATGAGTGTGGGGGATTGAGATGAGAGACTATCGTGTTCAAAAACTTACCAGGCAGGGAATTTCATATATAACAAACACGATACAGGGTAGTGCGAAGGCTAACAGGATGCAAGCGATGAACACTTTAATGACGATACTTAGTTTTTGTCTGTTCAGCATATCTTTGTCATTTATGGATGGAACTCCCTCTAAAATGAGATAGAGAAGAGTATTTAAAATGTGTTTACAATTCTTTGACAGTTCAAAATTTTCTTCATTTTGGTTAGGTTGGGCTAAGTTAGGGGGACCAGAGCAGAGGAACAATTCAGAGTCTCCTGTAGGCTTTCACAGGAAGCTGTAAATCTCTCTAGAATCTTGGAATCTTTTTACTTGAAAATATTTGAAATATCTTTTCGGTTCCTGCCTGGTCCCCAGGTGAATTTGGTGTGTAAGCCCAGTCACAGTAGTAAGCCTTGTAACTTCCCGATGAAGTCAGGTGAGGTTTTTAAGGGAAGCTAGGAGCCCTCATGGGGCACACTTAAACATGGGTAACTTCTTGTGAAAGTCACTGTTTAAATACTGTTTTCTTATCACAGCCACGGATTCACAAAACACCTGGGCCAATGCACTTACTGGCAGAGGCAATACTGCTATTCAAAGAAATGGCTACTTGGGAGAACTTCGTCAAAGTTGTGTGTGTGAAAGCCAGTATCTTTTTCTACCCCTTACATCTACTGCTATACTACTTTTGTGACTCTGGAGGGAGAACTGGTACGTACTCTCTGAAGTCTGGTTTTCTTGGTGCACATGTGGGACAGTCAAACCCTCTGCAAAAACTTTCAGCTTGGGCAGCTTTGCTGTGATAACACAATTGGATATCCCTGCTAGAAACACTGGAAGTAAAAAGAAGTTTTAAAACCAGATGTTTGTGTGTGTTTAAACTGAAGAACCAGAAGCAGTTGAAGGCTAGAATTACTTGCACGCTGACGCAGTTGGCAAGAGGTGGCAGCGTACCTGGCAATTGGCAGTAAAGTACTAGAGACAGTTAGTTTTCTTGCTTGTGTGCAATTTCCCAACTTACAGAATTTTCTACATGTATTAATATTGGAAATTGTATTTGCCAGAACCTCCTGGCCCTCCCAAAAGAAGGAATAACACCACCATGGAATTGTTCCAAAACCTGAAGCTTTCAGTAGTGTTAATTCTGGATCATTACTTTCTCCTAGTTCTTTTTTTTTTTTTTAATAGGTACAAATAGTCTTTTTTAATAACTGCTAAGGTATCAGCTATCTGAAACTGAAGACTGCCATCCTCTGACATACCTAAACGTGTATTTGCTACATTGAACTTTTTACCTTTTTCTCTAAGAATAAATTTTCTCTGAAACTTTTTTCTGTGGCGTGTTAGCAAAACGCAGGTGTGGCCGATAGCAGGCTTCCTGTCTGCACTGGTGACGACTTTCAGGCTCTGCAGGGTACGTTTCTCTGCTGTCTGGTTTGTCAAATCTCCATGCATCTTCTCCAAATAGAGCAGATGCACTTGCACGGGGCTTTGAAGACTAAAGCATTCCAGAGTGATGACTTTTTGGATTCTGCTTAACTTCCCCTTGGTTGCTGCTACCCCGGGGGCTGGAAAAGGATAAGAAACATTAGAAATGGCTTCTCTTAAATTACTTGTAGTTCTTCTTGCAAAAGGTTCAGGCCAGCAGAGTTAGCTGTGAGGGACGTACTGCTGTAAAGGAACTTCAGAGGCAGCTCGCTGTTAGTGTTACAATGAGGAAAATCCAAGCAAGTTCCCTGTGTGTAATCCCTTTGGTGGTTCTTTTTTGTCGGACTAGCTTTATTCTTAATGCTCAAGCACAGTAAGCTGTTACACTCCGGAGGACAACATTCACACCATCTAACTTCATAGCAACATAACTACCTATGGGCAACTCCCTGAATAGTCAACGGACAGACCCCTCTGTTTGGGGTCCCTGTTGCCCTGGGGGACTCAAAAGGCTGCGTGGGAGCTGAGGCCCTTAATAGAGGTGCTCGGATGCTGAAATCTGAAAGTTTCAGATTTTATGCATAATTACTGATGGCAAGTGACACCAACCCGTCAAAGGTTACTATAATGGTCTCTTTGGTTTTTAGCAAAACAGAGCTAAAATTTTGCATGCCCTCTTGCATCCTTTTTGGTCAGGTGGCTGAGGAATAGCTGAGACAGCTGAAAATGTGAACCAAACCATTAAGAGCCCTGACAGCTTTCCTCTTCCCTTCACTCCTTACCTTGCAGGAAGATGTTCAGGCTTCTTATGCTGCCAGATATTTCTGAGGCATTTTCCACATGACATTTGTAGTCCCTGGGGTCTGAGGGAATGGAGTGAAGGATGAACCACTTTTAATTCCAATGCACAGTTAAGTCAGTACAACCCTCTTTTAGTAACTAATTTTAAATGTCAACGTTTTGCTGACAGCAACGGTGCAAAAATTTGAGTGAGGGCATATGGATTAAAGACTTAGTTCAGCATATGGTAGAGGAGAGAAAGTTAACAGACATTTATTCCTAATATTACATAAGTTAGTTTCTTACAAAATCCTTAGTTTTATTCAGGTAGAACTTGCAAGTATGTGAACAACTCACCTTTTCTGCTGAGATTGTTGTGCGCAAACACTAAGCCAAATATTAATATTGTGAGCATAATTACATCTTCTCTTGATAATCTCGAAGCCCGTTTTATCTTTACTGCTTCCTTTGAGTAATGTTGTAAAGGTGTTTAAGCAGATACCGAGCTGATTAGTAGAGATAGCTCTGTAATCATATATTCCTGTTCAAAACTCCTGCACCTTTAACCTAGTTGACATACGGAGGGATTAAAGTTAGAGCCTTAATTCACTGTAGATTGTACTAATTTATAGTTTTGCTCCAGTCAGGAGAGATGTGGTATTTGGTAAAAAATGGACCTGAAAAAAAAATCTTACCTGTCAGTCAAATCTCCTTTCAATAGGTATGTCACAAATTAACCCTGGTCCTGAACACGAGTCCCAGAGTTAAGCACTGCTCCAGTCAGGAGAGAAGGGGTATTTGGGAAAAAAAGGGACCTGAAAAAAAAATCTTACCTGTCAGTCAAATCTCCTTTCAATAGGTATGTCACAAATTAACCCTGGTCCTGAACACGAGTCCCAGAGTTAAGCACTGAAACGGGTGAAACGGGTAAACGCGGCGTCTCGTGGGAGAGGGGTCTGGGCCACGCCGGGGTCCTGGTGTGGGCTGGGGGCCGCTGGTTGCCATGGGGCTGAGCTCCTTCTAGAATGGGGCCCCACGGCAGCCGCCCCATTGCTGGGGGGCAAACAGAACCCTTTCCTAAAGCCTTCTCCCTCAAAGAGGGGGTCCTCAGCAACCTGCGGGCAGCTGCGGGGGCGCTTGAGCCTGCCCAGACCCCGAACACCCGCAGGCCAAGGGCGAGCCTTGGTGCACAAGCGTGGCTATATACGCCAAGCCGCTTGGGTGAAGTAAAACCAGCACCGTGCAATCCCTCAGCCGGCATCGCCTGCCCTCACAGGCCTTTTGTAAAGACGAGCCGTCCCACTTGCCTAGGGCAGCTCCGAACGGGGGCAAGGACGGTGCCGCAAAGGGTCACAAGCGCTGGCAGGGATTTCTGCCGGAGCTCGGGCATGGGGAGAAGTGATGCCGAGCAGGCTGGTCCCAGGCCATTTCGGGCTTTTTAGGTTATTGATAAAGCCTAAAACCGCTTAGGAAATGAAGGTAGCCTGTGATTACCTGCCAGCCCTGGTGCAGGTTTGCTCCCAGGAGCTAGGAGGGAGCCCAGGCTGAGCCCCGCGTGCCGCTGGGTGAAATGCAATAGCTCTCGGGGGCAGCTGTGACCAGCAAATTCAGAGACAATACATAAAGGCAGCACCCAGAAATAAGTGGGACAATTATCAGGCTACTGTCTGCAGCTTTAATCAAAAAGTCCTGGTGAGATTTCTTTAGGCTTCTGGGGTGTTTTTGGAGAATTGGCGTTTTCTGTATTAGACACAAGGTGGCGATGAAAATCACTTTTTCCTCCAAAGCCTCTGGCTTTTAAATGCTGAATAACCACAGGTTTATGTCCCCGATCACAGAACGAAGGATAGAATATTGTTGTTCAATCTAAAATAACCCCTGACATTTCAAATGACTGATACTCTAGAGGCTCAAGAAGACGTCTCCATAAGCATTGATAATGCCAGAAGATGTTTAAGTTTGAAAAGAGAGCAAATGGAGTGGGAAGGGCTTGCATGTCAATATTTATTTTGCATGCCTGTTTTGTTTAGATATTCATGGTGGGATGGATTTTAGTATAAATATTTAATATTTACAATCTATCAGGTGGTATAAAAAACCAGATTCTCATTGCAATTGCCTCTTCTGCAGGTATGGAGACTGGTTTTTATTTTAGTGTATTCAGCTGCTTTAGTTCAATGATTTTTTTCAATTAAAATTGAAAAGCCAATAGTAGAATTAAAAAACCCCAACCCTATGGTAAAGGTGTGAAAAGATAAGATAGTTCTAGAATCTCAAATAGCGTGGCTAGTGTGAGATACATTTGACCTGCTCCATACCTAGGAGGGCTTCCTGATAAATCGGCCCTTGTATTTATGATTAAGTATTTTTCTGAAGTGCTGTGTTTGTTCATAAATGACATCCAGTTACCATAAACTGCAACTTGACACCAACCATAAAGAATGAATGTCGAATAAGGATACCATTCACCATTTTCCAATTAAAAAAAATAAGAATGTGAATCTTCCTGAGAAGTATAGAATGCCACACAATCCCCCCCCCCGCAGTGTAGTACAAAGAATATGTAGCTGCAAATCAACACATTTAAATGCTTATCCAGTTGAATGAATCTTTTATTTTGGAAATAGTATAGTAATGCAAAATAAAATAAAAATGTCCACTCACGTTTCTCTGCTTGTGAAATGCAGTGCATAGATCTCCAAGGGAGACCTATTAGGATCCTTTCTAGAGGAGGATTTCATCATCTTGTCAATAAGTGTGTTCTCATGCAGCTGATCAGAAACGTCTTATCCAAACTTTCTTTTTTAAAGAAAGTTTGGATAAGACACTTCACTTCTGTATCCTTTTTTTAAGCTGCATTTCCATACTTAATAAGTTCTATGCAACTTTCTCAAGATAGAAATAATTAGGAATCCAAAATTCCTCAGCCTGTAAATAAAAATTCAAAAATACTGGAAAGAGAAATAGATTATAAATAATTTCAAACAACTAAATGTTTATTTTTAATGCAGTTATTCAATACCATTACTAAATGTTCACCATTCCATCTACAGTGCTCGGTTTTGCTTTCTGTTTAGTTCTGCTGCTGCTCTTCCTGGGCTGGGAATGCAACAAGCCTAACTTTGCAGTTTTACAAGACGATTTAGGGCGCTTCCTGAAGCCGTAAGAAAACTTGGGACCAATAACAGCACACCTTGTGGAGTGAGTTAGCGATGGCAGCTAACCTGCTAGCTGGAGAGAATCAGGTATTTTGTTAGTGATTATCCTTGAAAACAGGCAGATGTTGTCAGTGTTGCAAGGATTAACATTTAAATTCTGATGTTTAAAAATCTTCTGTAACATTTTCTAAATAGCTAAAACATGACTTTGCTTTAAAAAAGCCGTCTGACCTTTCTCTCTTTTACTTGCCTGCCAGGACGTGAGTTGTGCCAGGATGGATGGCGTCACTAACCCCCCTAACCTAGGATGATCTTTCCTGTGTTTGCACTGGTGATGTTATCAGAGCCTGGAAAAGAGACGTGGAACCCTAACCTGGCGTCATAAAAGGTAGTAACATTTCCCCTGTGGTTTTTTTGAGATTATTTACTTGCATCATTAAGGCTACACTTGCTTTTTTGAGAAAATGTGTGTGTGGCGGGGCGGGGTTGCACGTGTAAACAGTGCACGCACTCCTAAGTCATGCAAGAGTGTACTGCGTCCAGTTCTGAACATAATGGGAAAAGGCCATGCACTTAACCACCCCCCTCCCCCCCCAAGCAGAAATGGGGTTACCGTTCAAAATCTGATAAAACTGTTGGAAAGTATGTCTGAACTGTGTGAAACAGTATGTTTGCATTAAAACACACATTATTGCTGCCCACAGTTTGAAGCCTGAACACGTTTTTAACCAGTCCTTTGTAACTACTTCAGTCTAGAATTGAGGGAAATTTTGAACCCGTTTCTGCTCCTATGTAAATCAGCAAAATTCACCAGGTGTCCTAAATGTGGGATTTGGTTCAGCATGGCCAGTAATAATTGCTGGGTATTCCTTACCCTGCAGTGTATTCCGCATCAGTTACTGTAATTCCTCCCAAATCGCCTTTCCTTGTAAAAAGTGTTCTGCCAACACTTGTTGACAATGAAGTGAGATTTTCTGGCTGGCTTCAGTGGGTAAGAGCAGGTGTGAAAGATAAAAAGCCCAAAGCTTTTATTTGCTTGTGTAAAATTCGTGTAGTGGAGTATTTTGGGATCTGTTCCGTGCTGTGTGTGTATAGGCTGTTAACAGCTGTCCTTCTGTATGGTGTGCCCTAGGATCCATCTGTGAAAAAGCCCCACCGTTAATGTTATAACGATAAATGAAGTGCTGCTTTAAGGCCACCAAAGCTGAGGGTGGCCCAGGGATAGTATTACTGTTTAACTTCAAAAGCGCCTTCCAAATCCATGCTTTATTTTTAAGGTTAATGTATTTCATTTGCTGTTTTCACATGTTCTTTTCTCTCTTTGCCCTTGAACGGGAGAGTTGCTACAGGATTTAATTACATGTAGCAATCACTCCTCCAGCAGTATTTGAATAGTATTTATTAACCGAGTGGATGAAATGGGCAGGGCAGACAAGCAGCATGCAGGTTTTAGCATGACCAGAGTACTCACAACGCTAGACAGGATGAACTAAGCACCTGTCGTAATCTCCGATTTTGTAAGCTCAGTATATAGTTATTATCAGTGATTTCGGACACAATCCCCCAGCATGCCAAGCACTACCCCTCACTTTGTGTGAGCTGGGATTTAGTACTGTGTATGATTAGCCTAACATCGACTAGCCGCCTCTCTTAGCGCCTTCATACAGATATTTAAACGGAGGAAGATTCTTTACGTAAAAGACACTATCTACAGAGATATAAATAAAAATGTCCGTGCCCTGAACAATTTTCCAGATTTAGTCCTGATGGAGGTGAGAACACGGTCTGTTCCCTCTAATAATATTATTAACCACAAAGCTACAAAGCCCCAAGTAAGATTTTCCAGACGTGCAATACTTGCCTGCAGTAGGCACACGTGCCAACACGTGCTCCCAAGTCAGTGCACCGTTTCCCGGTAGAGCACAGTCTCACATCCCTGGTAACCCTTGGCTCAGTCTTGAGACACATTTTGAAAAGAGAGTGCCTGGAGTTTTAAACTGTCGTCTGTGGCTGAGGAAATTCACTGTTCTGTTCTCGCTCCCGCTGCTGCAGTCAAGTTTCTGTGAGCCTGAGACAGCTGTCCCGGGGCAGTCCCCAGAGCCAGGACGAGCTCCCTCAGGAGCATCCTCTCAAACCTGGCATCACCCTTTATTCCAAGTGCAGGAATAAAGAGCCCAGTGCACATATAAATTATAGAACAAAACCCTGTTTCCTCCTCCAGGAAGGGGAGGAAGGTACAGTGACGTACGGGTGTTGGCCCTGTCCCTCCGAGCACTGCCGGAAGGTGCTCACGGTGACGAGCCCTGCCTGAACGCAGTTCGAATAGACCCCAAAACCTCTCTGCGCAGGTACTTAACGCTTTTATACCTCCCCAGCACCACTGCCCCTCCCAGCGGGAAGAGGATCTGCCTACACAGGTGACCAGATCCAGTAGCACTGGGAATTAAACTTGCATTGCTTAATGCGATTTAAATTTCAGCAGCCCTGTAACGCAGCAGTCTCTAGACAAAACTGAAAGCAGAAGGGGCAATTCTTTAAGCCGTTGTCCATCTGCAGAACAAGCGGCCAGAGGTCAAAGAACAAGCAGGGAACGCTCTGGCAGTGCCTGGCCCGCTTCGCCGTGCCCTGGCCACGGGTCACCTGCTCTGTGCCCCGGGAGGGGACAGCTGAGCGCTCCCGCTCCGCGCGGCGCCCTCAGGCACC
>NW_008825214.1:337585-349972 GCF_000699105.1 Pygoscelis adeliae
CCGCCCCGCGCACCTCCCGCCTGCCTCCGCAGCCCTGCCGCTCCAGCGCGGAACAACAAGTTGGTGGTGGCTTTGCCTCGTGCGAGCGAGCTAATTCCCAAAAAAACCAAAATCGAGTGTCCTGGAGCCGCCGAATCAGCGTAGGACTAGAGCATGAGGCGCTCGCTTCGCCAGCCTAAGCATCCCTCTTCTTTATTGTCATCCTTCGTCCATCGCTGACGGGATTGCAAGGTCTCGAGGGAAGAGTTTGGGGCCTGGTTTTTCGGAGGGGCTGAAAGGAGCCCCTGGGGACGCCTTCTGAAGGTGCTGCGGGGTTCTCAAAAATAATGAAGTTGTAAAAGCAGATTTGCAGAACAAACCGGGTTGTTATTCTCGCCTCTCCTTTCGTGGTGGTGTCTCTTACGTTTTCCTGAGAAAGTTTTAAATTGAAATATACCACGTTAAAAAATAATCCAAAGTATAACAACTGTAGTCTGGTCCAATTTAGCAGGCTGTAAATAGTCAGCAAACCATTTAAGTTATGCCTAATTCTCTCAAAGATAATGGGATTTAGAGAGAGTCTTGAGTGTTTTCGCAAACTGGGATAGCTGTAAATCTGGGCTCTGTTTTTGTCTTTAGGTTCTTTTTGGATGTGACGCAGACATATTTTACCTGAGCAGACCTAGGAAGCATATATTGCACTTGTACGTTTAGCTTTATGTCTCCAACGATGATAGAGTAAATCTGAAAACTAACTAACTAGAACTTCTAACCTGTGGACATACGGTTTGTGAAGCACCTTTCAGTACGGAAGAAGCAAAAGAACTTCGTAGGGTGTTTGATATTTGCTGAGAACATTTTAGGGTAGGAAGTTAAGCAATGCCCAATTATTAACCAGGAGGCATGGCTCAGGTGGAGCAGAGTTTGAATAGTGGCCCACTGGTTGCGTAGAGATACAGGCTGGCGAAGTCTTGAGACCGAGCGAGTCTTAAAATGCGTCGGCAGGTGGCCTGGTAGAAGAACGCAGGCGAGCGGCTCTGCAGGTAAACGGTTTGATGCTTGGTGGCCTGTCTTGGTGCAAAAATCATCTCTTTGCCCTGTCCTGGTCTGGAAGCTCACTGTCAGTCCTGCTATAGGTGAGCATGTCACTGATTTAGTGTGTTCAGTAAAAGCGATTAAGTAGCCAACTTGTTACACGGATGCCATCTATTTTGACTTTGTTTTTTCCTTTTTTGTTCCTTTGTTTTCTATTACCTGTGTTTATTCAGTTAGGGTGGTGAACGTACACGTCTGTTTCATTGTTTTAAAATGATTTGTGTTGATTAGCGATACCACAGATCCCTGGGTTTTAAAGAGGAGACCTTTAAATAAAACTCTTTTTATTAATTTCCTTTTTATGTGACTTATCAATATCGTAGAGGTGCTATTTTGAGTCTTTGAAAGAACCTACAACTCATTTTCACTGAAGTAATAATGTTCTTTTCAGTAGTGTAATTGTCTTCAGAATGGGGTGGTTTGAAAAAACTAGAAACTTAATTTCCAACTGACATTATGTGAGTTTCATGCCTAGGTGTATTTTACAATAATAAAAATGATCTTAAAGTTACAAAAACTTCTAACGTCTAATATTTTTACACGTGCGTTTCACTGTCAAGCCAAAAATTTTACTAATGATAGTAGTAGAGCTGTGGAGAAGTGAATTGGGTTTTGTTTCACCTCAGGCAAAACTAGATACGTTACTTTTTGAATTTGGATTGCAGAATTTTCATTGCTTGTAGTGTGAACACGATTTGCATCTTAAATAACTTACTACCTGCAGAGCTGGGGAGTTACGAAAATGCTGTGCATCTTCAGACCTCTCATGTGAGCTGATTTCCCCAGGAGGAGGGAGGACAGCGTGGCTCAGGTTCTGTTAAGATTCAACTGTGATTTAACACGTTTGTGTAACTGAACGCGCTCAGAGTACACGATGTTACCTGGTCTTAAATCTTTGCAGGATCGAATTCTCAATCTGCATCCTTCTGTAACTTAGGTTTTTTTCAGCAAAAAGTTGTCTCTCTGCAAAAGTTAACTTGTTTGACAGGTTATTGACGCCTGCAAAAATAAGTGTAGGGGCGTTTGAGAGTTGAGGAGCCAGACAATTTTGTTTTTTCGGGTCTAGTTCAACATTATTAAAACTAAACAGTACATCCGTTAAGGTTAGTGGTACATGAACGTTGTCTTGGTGGTCAGCTGGATGCTGTGTAAGAAACTATAGTGAATACAGTGTGCAGAGGTTTGCTGAGACTTGCGCATCCCGTTTGCGGCATTGAAAGCGAAAGGCTTCTGTGAGGAGATCTCTGAGAAAGTCTGCATTTCGTTTGGCCCCAGACGATGCTGAAATTAATTTAAATATGAATAACGAATTTGGGCATACTGAGAACAAGCTGAGCTTATGTCTAATTCAATGCAATGTTGAGTTACCAGTTGATTGCAAAACTTTAGCGGAACTCATGACTTTGGGACTGGACTACAAGGGGTTGGAAGTGCATTGGTAAGTGCACTTGAATGGGGCTTCATGGATAACTAACTGCTTTTGAACCGAGTTGTACAAACCATGTTTGAGTCAAGTTGTTTGAGCGTGGCATTGGGGATCAGGAGCCTTGGCGTTGGTTTGATGCTTTCTCATGGAGTATTTGAGTGAAACGCTTCACTGCCTGTTCCTCTGTTTCCTTCTCTGCTTAGGGAAAAAAAAAAAAAAAGCCTTAAACTTGCTTATTAACTGTAAGTTCTTAATTTTTTCTTCGTTAAGAAAGGGTTGAAGTTAGTTTGGCTGTATCCCAGATTCTTCAGTGCTGGTAATTGTACCAACAGTAAATCTGTCTGGATGAAATTCTGTAGGAGTGATCTGACGCCAGGATAAATATACACGTAAATATTATCTTCATGTTTACATGCACAAACAAAATTTGATTAAACTTTGTGCTATCATCTGAGCTATAAGTCCTGCCCAAGCACCTCAGTTAAAGAAATCTTCCTGTATGGTTTAGTTTCTGCACGTCACAGATAAGTATGCAGACTTTACAGTCACGCTTCCCCTTCTTCTCCATCTCTACCCTCAAAAAGGCGATCGACTCACCCTTTTAATGCCTATGTCAGTCAGATATTTGTGGCTTTTCAGTCATAAAATGGTTAAGTACGTCTCTCTCTCAAATGAACTGCCCGTGGCCCCAGTGAAACTGGAGTTTGTGGGAGTAGTGATGTCAACACGGGTTTTGATCTAAATAATTCAGTCAAGTACATTGATGGTAAAAGTGCATAAGCCAGTTGGATCAGTTTTTAATTCTCAGTTACTGATGAAAAGAAAGAGCATAGTGTTTGAGGATTGCACTGTCTATAAATTCCTTGTCTGTGCTAAAATTAAAACTATGATCATGTCCTATTTGTGGTCCAGTTTTGCTTGTGTACTGGATGGAAGCTGTCATGTTCATATCAAACCAACTATGCTGCATCCCTGTACTTGGTATAACATGGCTATAATTAGCAGGACTGATGAGGTTTTCCCACCGGTTTGGGATATCAATGCGGTGTGAGAGCTAAGGGTATCAAACCAGTCCTTTCTGCGTAGTGAAGTAGCTGTTGGGAGAACGAGGCCCTGAGATAAATGTCCCCTTGTCTTGTCCTTGTCTGTATTGCTGTGTCACAGTGTGCTTTACAGCTAAACTGTTGGTTTTTTCATGTAAAAATATGGTATGTCAGCTGCGTCTTCTAGCCACCAGTTTTTCACGAGATTTCTAGTTATCATTGGGATTTACTCTTGACCATCAAATTCAGCTGAAATCGGCCAGCAGATTCAGCAGTTGACAGAGGAAAAAAAATTGACATAAGTAGATATAGCACTGGCACAAAGCGTAGTTTCTTTTAGAAACAGAACTAAAATATATGTGGGGTGATCAGGTGTGTGCTAACACATTGCTCAGAAGTTGCCAGAACACTGGACTAGCAGGAGGTGCCATGGCTTGACTTGGACATCACAAGTTCAGTTCCTGGTTTACTCTTCTGACCTGGAGCAAGCGATCTAATCTGTTTTGTGTGTTTCTTTTTTTTCCCCACAACAGTTTTGTGTTCACTGATTCCTAGTCGGGAAAACAAACACAGAGTATTCTTCGTAACAATTACATTTACTTGTTAATTCTTTTCTTTTGCAGTTCATTTTGGAAGTGGATAACTGCTCAGATTGCAAGAATAACAAGAGGTTAGTGCATAAGCATTCCTAATTTTATAATGATGTGATTCCCAGCTGTGTGTAGTTGTCATATAAGTGCATCGAAGTCAGGCAGAGCAGGGTGTATCAAATGTTTATTCCCCATCCCACCTGTCTTTGTGCTGTGAGGTGCTCCTTTGTTTTCTCCATCTGTCATGTTCTTTCTTTCTCAGTTGTAATTTTTTTTTAATTTTGAAGAAAATACATTCATTCCCTGTTGGAACAACACTTAATTTTGATACTCAATTCCCCGTATTAAGGGATTCTTCTCTATGTAATGATTTTTTTAATGGAAAACGGAGACTTGAACTTTTATATTTTCCTCTGACAATTGTAAATCATGCCGCTAAGTTTCAGTATATTACCATAAAGTAGATACTGTCCCCTTATTGACATGGATGACCTGAGACCAAGAGTTTTAAGTCAGGGTGAAGTTACAGAAGATGGCTGAGCCAGTCTGACAGCTCACTGCTGCCAAAGAGGGGAGGTTTTGCTTCTGTCCACATCGTTACCAGTGTCTTCCCATCCTCTCCCTTTGCTGCTCCAACTCCACTTGCTAACCTCGCAGGAAATTCTCTTGTTTTGTTGGTTACAGTTCTGATGATTTTGTTGAACCAGATCAGAGGGTGGTCTGGAAGGCACCAGAGCTGGTGGGGAGTAGGCAATGTGAACACACAGCTGGGGCAGAGAAGGGAAGAGGTGGGTATGAATGGAGTGAGACCTTTCACTTTGACAGTGGTGGGTTGTTAGATTTGTTAAAGTCATCCTGGTGGTGACTTCTCCTCAGACTTGAACGAGCTTTGAAGATTGAAGTCTTCCTAAAGCTTGATCTTTTGAGGTTAAGGATAAAGCAGATGGCACAACAGTATGTGGAAGAAGTTTAAAAATAATTGCTGCTTGTGTTATACCTGTTATATGTATAGAGAACTCTTAGAGAGTTGTTTTTTATAAGATACTCAGTTAACCCTGTAGTTGTTCCGGAATCTGTGGATGCTTCTCTAAGTGAAAACCTCAAAATTACTCACTTTGCGTCAGGAACTTTTCATGCCTTTAAGCCCAAAGGTAGCAATTCTGGCTTGAGTTCTTGGCATGGGAAGCTGAGATGATATTTTGGGGAGGCAAACTATATGTTCAGCCCGTTCTTTTTCTCTTGTCCAAGTGTCTGCTGTTGACCACAGTTGGAGGTGGGCTCGTGTGCTGAACACTTCTTAGGTTTTGCCTAGCCCCACCTGGCTGGCAGGCTGCTGGCCATTACACTGTATCTGCTTCCCAGAGTTTGGTAGATCAGCTCAGATTCCTAAAAGAATCCTAAGAAACATGAGGTTTTCTGAAAAAATGTAAGAGATAATGTGTCTTGCACCTGGCAAGGCCTGGGAAAAGGGCATTTTTGACCAAGAAAATCCATCATTTGAATAGCAGTAAATGATGCTATGTGCAGTACCTAGCACAATGAGTCCCAGTGTTGAAATACAAATTTTTGATCACAGAATGGCTGAGGTTCGAAGGGCCTCTGGGGATCAACTAGTCCAACCCCCTGCTTAAGCAGGGTCAGCTAGAACAGGTTGCCCAGGACAACCAGTCAGGTTTTAAATATCACCAATAACTAACTAACCAAAGAATAATCGTAGAACAGAAATTTTGGATTTCTAGTCATGTATTTGTATGTGATTTTTTTTTTTTTTTCTTTTAAGTGACTACTGCAGCTTTGTCTAAACTAGCAGGTTCTGCAACAGATCAGAATGACCAGCTGCTTTGACCTCATAGTCCTTGTGCAAACACAGAAGTCAATGATTGTAGCAGAAGTAACTGTTCTTGATCCTGGACTCCTATCTGGGTTCAGCTATGGTGTTTTAACGTGGCGTTTCCTATCAGAAGTGAACCTTGCTTTGTCCTCTTCATTGTTCTGCAATAGCAAGTTTTGGGTTTTTTGCTTTCTTTTGCCCCTTACAGTGCTGAGAGCCCAGTTTGTAGGAGCCATGGAAGAGTCTTCCCAACCCACTAAACCCCTGGAGGTGAACGCTCACTCTCGCTTTATTATTGGCTCTGTGTCAGAGGATAACTCAGAAGATGAGACAAGCTCCTTGGTGAAACTTGATCTGCTAGAGGAGAAAGAGAGGTCTTTGTCGCCTGTATCTGTCTGCTCGGATTCCCTTTCAGATCTAGGACTTTCTAATGCTCAAGACGGCCTGGCAAGCCATATGAGGTACGGATAAAATAGTACTCATTCAGTCTTCAGTCTTTCTACCCCATCCATTCCAAAGATAATCCAAAAATTCAACTTTATATCCAGGTTTGGCTTCAAATGTTTTTGTTGTGCCAAGACAGCTTCTGGCATTTTGTTTCAAAATGACCTCTTGCATGTTTATCTGTATCGAACTCCTATTTGCCATTGGTTTTAATGAACTATCTGTGCCTAAATTCCTTAAGCACCGTTCAGACATCTCAGCTGTTGAGTGTTATGGTGGGCTTGCATATACTGCCTGTCTCTTGCCCCGGCTTTCAGAAAATTGAAATGTGTTGACTGAGATCTTTAAAGTTTTCACTTGTATATGTCTTTTAGATGGGCCATGTTTGTTGAGAATGAGGATGTTATTTGCTTATTTTGTCTTTGTCTGGGATTTGATGCTTTATATGTAGCCAAAGAATTGGCAGGACCCCTGGGTAAGATCGATGACTCCATATCACCTGGAACGTTTTTTGTTTTGGATAGAGAAAATTTTGTTGATGGTTAAAGAAAAGATTGGTATTAGTATTAATTAGTGTTAATGTTTCCTTGTCAAAAGGCCCCTTTATTTTTACCCTGTTGCTGATTTGCATACCACTAGCGGGATGTACCCATTGGGATTTTCTCTGTTATAGGCTAGGTATCTTGTATTTCTCAGTGTGTGTGCAGATGACGGTTTCTTGGTGTCTGATCAGTCTTGCTTCACTCTTCCATGACCCCTTCTTTTGTTTCCCATACACTAAGGAAGTCTGGTGCCCAGACCTGTACGCAGTACTGTACCTGAGGCTTTGTCGGTAGAGCAGCGTGGGTAGAGTGAGGAGGTATTGTACCGGGGGAGCAGCAGTCCCTGAACAATCACCACACTGAACATGGATGAAGTTATACTAGGGGTAGTAATTGCAATTGTCATTACTGAATTGCAGCTGCTCGTTTCAGGTTACTTTGCCACCTTGTCAAATTCCTTTAGAATTAGATTCTTGATTTCAAAGCATCCTCAGTCGTTCATCCATTTGATGGTAACCTCATAACTGATGAATTTAAAAGGAAAATGTTAAACAGTGTTGGTGTTGGAATGGATCCTTACCAAAGCCCCGCTTCTTACATCCTTCCAGTTTAACTGAACAGTTGCTCACCAACTACCCTGCGGTTGTTTCATGTACACTTGTTCTATTTATGAAAATGTAATTTTGGACAGTGTCAAAAGTATTCCTAACATCCAAATTTACTGCAGCAATTGACAGTCCCCTGTTTGCAAGCCTTTTTAGCATGTAAGGAAGCAAATGCATTTTTGTTTAGAGAAGATTTGTCCTTGATGTCTTCCAGCTGGATGTAACTTACTGCCTTTTTGTCTGCTAGTTCTTTACAAATAGGTTTGTGATCGTTTGTTCTGGTGCCTTTCAGCCTCGGGTTCTCCCAGCAGTTCCTCCCAATGGTCAGAACCAAATCTAGAACCACCTCCTCTTGAGCTACTCCTTCTGCCTGCCTTTTTAAAAGGTGTCGTCCCATTCCAGGAGCATACAGGACAATCTGAATCCCACTATAGTTTTTACTGAACAATCCCTCACTACTTCTAATCTGTCGCTTTTGAAGAAATGGTTGGTTCCAAAAAGGCTTCTGGCTTTTACTGACCAGTAGGAGATGTTTATATGACCGGCTAATCCTTTAACCGTATTCTTCTGTTTTACTGGTTTCTTTGCTTGTGCAGACTAAGGAATTTTAATCTGTCCTTTTATTGGTGGTTCCCTTCCCACTTTGGGGAGACAGCCTCTGAAAACAAATCGTAGCAGACTCTGGATGGGGGCAGAAGGGGGATAGTAGGAAATACTTTACAGAATTGTTATGGTCATACTGATGGACACGTTTAGCCAGCTGGCACTAATATAACAGAGAGAAAATCTTAACACAAATTTAAAGGAGATTACCTTTCCAGTGACTGCCAGTTATAATAATTTGGCAGCACAAAAGGTAATTTTGAAGCAGGAAAAGATCTAGCCCTGCAACTATATATATTTTAGGAACAGAAGAAACTGGATGAACACATAACCGTCAGTGTGGAAATAGACAATAGGAGAGCAAGAAAATCAAACAACTTCTAGGACACTGCCTGGCATCGGAGAGCTATAATGCAATAGGTGTGCAACCTTGAGCACCTCTGTTGTAACTTGCTTACTTTGGCACTCTCTTTTGAGGGTACTTGACTTTCAGTTAAATTGGAGAGAAATGCCAGTTCAAATAAAAAGAGTTGCAGCATTATAGGCTGTTTTTCTAAGATAAAGTAAGATGAATTGAAATAGTTTTCCAGGATGGTAGTCCCTTTCATCAAAAGATTTCCAAATAATGTTTACAGATGGAGAAACTGAGACAAAGACAAGTTCAGCAACTTGCCTGAAGTCACTCTGTGACGGTGAATTAATGGAACACACTGCTTCCAGCTTCCTTTTGGTAATCACAAAGGTACAACGCTTTCTCAAGTGACGAAGATAAATTCATGGGGAGTTCTGTAGAGTTTGACTAGTGGGTCAAACAAGGTGCAGGCCCAAGGGAGCGTATCTTTTTGAAGAGGTTGCCAAAAATCTTTCCGTTTGCTGGTTAGTTTCACAGGGGAGATTTTTGTCAGCTGAACATAGAGATAGCTTGTATTTGAGGTGAGGGGCTTTGCTGCAGAGAAGTCCTTCTCAGAGAACAATTATGTCTAAAATCCAGAATTTAGCTGAAAAAGGGTTTGTGAGTGTATCTAAACTATCCTTTTACCTCTTCATAGAGCATGTCAGGTAGTAAGTCTGTTGCTCTGATGGCTAGAGAAAAGAGATTCTTCTTACAGCACAGGAGAGCTGGAAAGTAGGGTTGTCAGCCATCTGATCAAGTTGTTTTTTCCTCTCATAATCCTAGGTCACTGAAGTTCAGACAGTAAAACTTCCTTTCTCCTCTAAACTCCATTTTGTTGCTTTGTGGTGGTTGAATGTAAGACTGTCTAATCCATCCTATAACATTCAGTGTCAGTGATGGTTTGTACCTTTCGTGCAAAGGGCTGTTCCAGCGCTTATCTTGACATCCCAAGCAGATTTTCTGAGGAGCACTATGTCAATATTAAAATGACTTTGATAGTTAGAAGTGCTCTTCCTTGGTCATCAGCTCTCATGAACTGTCCTGTTTGTGCTGTTTTATAGCAAAGCAGCTCATTCTAGTAGAGGCCATATTAACTATATTTGTGAAAGATGCTCGAGCCTCTGATGCCACGATGGGAATCTCATGGCAGTCATGCCTCACACCACCTCTGGTCGTCTGAGAGCCTCTTTTGCTATAGTAACAGGCATTGCTGCTCCTCTCTTGCTCTTAGACCCCCGTAAAAAGTGACATCACATAGCCAGTTCATGAAGCATAGGTGTTTCAGTAGACTGTTTGGCATATGTTCAGTACCTGAGATTTGCAGGTCTCCTGTCTGAGCTGGAAAACATTGCTGAGAGCCTTATCGTCTGACGGAGTTGTGATGTCTAATCGATATATCCTGACCCAGCTGTGGGTAGTCTGTATGCCAACTCATGTTTCTTCATTTGAGCATGCAGACTGTGTGTGCTCTGTGCTGTTCCATCTATCACCTTATTGATCATGTTAAGTGTTTATGCTGTTGCTAAAGACAGTCTTGCTGGGACAGGTTGTACAGTATAGGCTTCTGTACCACTAGAGATCTATGAAGACCTTTGATTGTGCCAGTTGGCTACTACTTTATAGGACTGAGAAAGCTATGCTCTGATAATGAACTTTAAATTGGTGTGTGGTACATCAGCTCTTAACAGAAATTGTGTGTTGGAAGAGTAACCGTGCAGATTAAAATGTTCTGATTCTTTTCTTGCTTGTAGTTGTGCTTTATTTAAAGAGTATCATCAGTAATAAAAATCATGCAAATGTCGTCCTCACTCTGTTAGTTATAGCATTTAACATTGGAAATGAGTGTTATTAAAGAAAATACTCTACTTGTGTACAGTCTACATGAACAAAATTTACTCTTTGTTGCATTTTGCACCTTTAGGTAATAAAACCAAACATACTGTTTTTTCTTTATCTTTTTGCTTCCAGGCATAATTGCGTTGTCTTTGAGTTCAGAAATTTCCATCAGCACTTCCAACTGAAGGCAGTAGTCCTGTTGGGGTACAGTTTTTGCTTGCTGTGTAGTGAGCTGCTAGACAGTTGCTATGCTCCTTTCTGAAGTTTTAGTGGTAGATTAAGTAACTCCTCTATAAATGCCACTTGGAAAGTACTTTGAGTCTGTTTGTTTTGTTTAATAAGTTGTTCTTGACTATTGCTAAATTTAATTCCTAGCCTCAAAGATAGTATCTTATATCAAATTCTTGTTTAAAATAGAATAAATCCTGCATGTGTTCTGATATTTATCATCAGGGCTCTGGTTTCATAAGTAATGAAATGGGTGTACGAAGTCACCTGACAATCCACTTGCATCAACTGAAAGCCAAATTTTTGGAAGTAGCTCAGCTGTTACCTCTGATATTAAGCCAACAGAGACTTTAGCCTTTAGCACCTAACAGTATTTGGACTTCTCAGTAAATAGTCTCAATAAATTATTGAGATGCTTAAGAACAACTAATTATATATTAAAGTAATTTTGGAAGAACACCTCAGTTTTAGTCTGGACAGTAGTGTGTTGAGTACGCCCAGCCCGGTACTGGGACAGGGTGCCTGCCTAGAAACCAGTCGTAGAGTGATTGCAGAGAGTACTAAAAGAAAGAAAGGATCCTTTCGAGCTTGTTTTGGATTTTAAAAAATTCCTTTCCAGTCCGACTGTTTGTGGCTAGGAGGTTACACTATAGAGCATTGATCTTGTAAAATTTTAAGTGCTGCTGTAATTTATGCACAAGTGTGTGCATAGAAGTACCAGTATGCTTTAGTGTCTGCAAGGCTGATGCTTTCGCTGCCGTGTCCGGGACTGGCCCAGCTGAAAAACTGAACCGACTCCTTCCCGTTCCAGGCTTTCTGCGTAGTCCTGGCTGTGGGGCCGCTGCTGGAGTTGAGGGCTCCTCCTCTCGCTCTGCTGCCTGTGCTATCAGTTGCCATGGTGCTGCCGAGGTTTTGTGTGGGGCGACTTGCATGGGTTTGCATCTCGCGGACCAGAAGGCCGTTAATGAAACTGGAATTGCATGCTGCCTGCTGAGACATTTTCCTTTGCATGTGACCAACTGCTTGTTGGCTCAGTGATACTGTTGCGTGTTTCTGCAAGTTACTGAAATAAAGCTGTGCGTCTTCAGGGAATCCCTGCCAAAACAAAGGATTTACCTTTTGTTGCCGCTGCTGCCAGTGAGTGATGTTGTGATTTATATTTTGAACTTGATTCACCTGGAGTGAAAAGTTGAATTTCCTCCTGTATCTGTTGAAGAAGAGGAAGCTTGTAAGGTGTTTTGGATTCCTAGCTGTTTCTGGTTATACTGATAACCTGTGAATTATAACTTTTTTCTTCTCTGAAAGCTACTCTGTTTGGCGAACAAATACACTTTAAAGGACTTTTCATCTGCATACCTCTCAAAAGTAGCATTCTTCTTATTTTGGTGTAACAGATATGTTACTCCCTTTGACTTCAGTTAACGTGGGAAACATCTCTAAATTCAGTAACTCGTAGGGAGATTTTGCAAAGATTAGCTGGCTGAGATACCGCAGTGGTGACAGTGTCTCCTAGTTGCTTACTTATCTGATATTTCTAATTGAAAAGATAATGAAGTATACTTTGTCCTTATCAGAATACTTCAGGGCCCCCTCCTGTATTTTGCTGAATGCCCTCGCTTTTCACCCAGATTGGGATGTGTAGCAAAGGCATTCAAAGACAAGTGCTTTTGCAGAATCCCCTCAACAGCTTAGTGCTTGTATCTTCAGTGGCTGCAGGAGAAGCTGTCGATGAATGTAGGCTTGCAACAAATCTGGGAAAAGAGGAAGTGTA
>NW_008825214.1:350073-353658 GCF_000699105.1 Pygoscelis adeliae
ATCTCCTGGCTGGGGAATAACTTGCATCTCTTGACTCCATATCGTAACTGTCTGTAAGACTAGTAGCTGAAATGGGCTGCACCATGCTTTCTGTACGGGATTCTCTTACACTAGGCAAAACCTCTTCCAGTGATAAATTTTATGCAAAACTCCCTCACCTACCCCCTTAATTCTGGTTGTTAAAAAAGATACGTTCTCTTGTTCATGCAGATCAGATCTGTTCAACACTTGAACTTTGTCAAAGAGCGCTGGGATGGCTCCTTGCCAGAGACTTCGATTCTGCTCTCTTCTCAGTTGCAGAACTGTCTTTTACTGTTGTTGTTATTAACTTTTATCTTGGTGGCAGGGCTTGACCTGGAGAGCATTAGGCTGTTGCTCCAAGAACATGTGGAATTTTCTACTTCATGAGGATGTAAAAGTAAGGATCTTCCAGTACTTTGTGGTTTTAGGAACTGGAGTACAGATATCAGTTAGGTTTAAATTTGGCTATTTATTTGGATTGACATTTGGATTTACTGGGTATTTTTGAAGGGGTGAAAATTCGGTGCCATGGGTCTAAGTGGGAAGGACATGATGAAGAAATGGGTTCTGAAAGATAAATTTGAAGGAGAAGGAAGGGACTTGGAGCGTGCAGGAGGCTAGAGGCTTGTCAAGCATGAGACTCAAGGTTGAGTGCAGAATACCTTGGAAGGAAGAGTCAGAGGGAATGGGTCACAGGGTATGTTGAAGAGCCTCAGGAGTGAAGTGGTTTTGATCGTAGTACATAAGAGTGTGTGATCCAGAGGAGCTCAGTGAGCTTTAAATCATCAGGTTCCCTCCCATAGTAACAGCTGTTGTGTTGCTTTGGAATTTGCAAGGAACACCAGTGTTTTGGTGTGTGCATCCTGTGGGTATGGTCCAGTTTAAAATGCATGGGGCACAGCACATAAAAAGCCAGCTATGTGGTTTAGGAAAAGAAAATATCTGACAAACAAGTGTCTCGGCACTTAAAATCTGCATCCATTGCAGCTGTTGGTACTTGGTTATTTGAGAGGAATCCTAGCATCTTGTGCCAGTTTGGGCTCTGTAGTTCTGGAACCAAAGTTACTGCTTTAGGCTAAAGACCTGCCTCAATGGCTGTTCGAAATCTGCGTTAGCATGAAAGTGAAGCTATTTAGCCAGCCAGGGAGTAGGGAGAGAGCTGTTTTTGTTTTTTTGTGCTGCATCCTTTTTTTAATTTCCTGAAATCCTTAGTCTCAATCCTTTGTCAGAGCTGAGTTGAGTTTAAATTTTTTTATTTATAGGTTGAAGCACTGATTTCCGGCAGTGTCTGCATTCACGCCAACTGTTCTGTCTCTTTAAAATTACAGGCAAAAACTGTCTTTGGATAAGTCCAGATAGCTGCCTCCCAGTGCCTATTACCCGAGACATAGTGAACCATTTACTCCAGCCGCAGAATTATGCATTGCTTGCTGGACTACATATATGCTTGCTCTTTCTCTCTGCCTTTTTGTGAAGTAGGTTGCAGGAGCAGATCTAAAACTGGAGCAGATCTTACGGATGCTTCAACTGGCTTGAGTCTTACCACCCAGATAGATACATGCTCACATCAGCGCTTACATATTTACAAAACATACGGCCCAAATTGACGATGAGAGCTGCTCTCTCTCCGCACCCTTTACAGGCCTAATCTGGAGGGGAAGAAAAAAAATCCTTTCTCGGGGGGTGTGTGTGTGCGTGTGTGTATGTGCTGCAGTCTCCTTAAGGCTGCCTTTCAAACGAGCCAGCTAATGCATCACTGCCTTTGGAATAAACTGCTACGTCACTGATAGCACTTGGCATGTTACAGTGCTGGGATCAATGCAGGCTCCTAGCTTCGATGTGCGTCAGGTATGTGTCTGTAACGAATGCTTTTTTTCTTGGAGGCTAGAACAGAAGAGAGCTGCACAGGCTTTCCTTTTGTCTAACAGCAGGCCTAGGGTCTAAAGAAGGGGGATGGTTTTCATGTGATATTTGCCATTTGCGTTCTGAGTAGTATTATGTTTAGGAAACGAGCTTTGTAGTGTGTGTGTGCGTTTGGTAAGTATTGTATCAGAATGACACATCCGTGTGTAGCATATTTTTGTAGGGATGTTGCAACAAATCGTGTCCATTGATTTCGTAGGAGTCAATTCAGCTGGTAGAAGGCACGATGAATATTTTTAACCAATGCTGAAGCTGCTCCTCTAACATCAAGCTGTGTGTAGCTGTAGGATTTGTTTCCTTGCAGCTACAATGGTCAGAAACTGTTTGGACTGGGGGCTGTGGGTGAGGTTTTTTGGAGCACGGGCAAGTATTTGGGAAACGGTTTTCACAAAACCTGAAAAATAAAATTTCAGTTATGCTGTGTATAAATTTTAATCTTGAATCAGGATCAAAAACTGAGGAAATCTAATGGAACCCTAGATCGTGCAAGTATTTTATTTTGAAAATGATGGAATATACCATTTTCTACATGAAATACATATCCAGTAGAGTCACTGAATGTCTGTTGGGTTTTGCTGGTCTTACGTAGTGATGGCCAGAAGAGAAAGTGACACAGGTTTTATCAAGCGGAGTCCGTAGGTTCACAATTCTCTACCCTTACGATGGCTTGTTTGGAACTGGTGAAATGGTGGGTTTGTGGTAGCCTCCCTGCAGAGGTGAAGGGAAGTAGGAGCCTGGAGAACCTGGGAGAGCAGACTTCCATGGCCGGAGTCATGCGTGCTGGGGTGTGGGAGGCTGGGACCCCGAGTTTGCTCGGGAGGGCTGGGAGCGGGGATCTGTACCACGCCTGGGTAAGTGGTGTGGCGGGAGGCCTCTCGAGATGGAGCCAGTGCTGGAAAATATTTCAAGACAAGTTGCTTTTTCTTGCATAGTTATGTTTTAAAATTAATTAAATGGGTAATTTCTCGTGTATGTCATAGTTTGGTAGTTTGAGTAGTTCTTCAAAGAGGAAACAAAGGCTGACCCTTGAGAGAGGCATTTAGTTATTAGGCAGATATGTAATCTTGGGGTTTTTTTGTTTGTTTAAACTCTGTTCTTTCCCTGGTATCTCTTGTCTCTGCTGTCTGGTGAAGAGATTTATTTCCATTGCGACTGCCTTCTTCAGTGCCATAGTGTGTTTCTGTCCCCTTTACCCTTCTGCTGACAATGCTTGAAGAAATTAGATCCGCACAGAATGGTTTGCCTGCACTTTATCAGACACATGGCACTTGCTGTTGGTCATCGCTCACATTGTCGCTCATATCGCCTGTACTATTCTTAGTTCCCTGTCTCCTGCAGTGACCTCACCTTGCCCTTCAGGGCTCAAGGTTGCATACTGTCATCATGTTAATGTGACACTTTTCCTCCGGGTACTTGTTCCTTTTTTTGAGTGATCCCCTCCTGGGTGATTGCATGGCTTTTGCTCAGACTCTTGGAATGTGTGTGCATCAAATCAAAGCTGTGCTACCTGGATGTGGCCCTACAGCAGGACAGACCCAAATGTCACGAAATTTAAAAACGTAATCCAGTTGCTGTGTCTAGTTCCAGTCCAGGCTTGATCGTTACTATTGCTGCAGTCATTGCCCTTGCTTATCCTTTCCC